>NC_139236.1:17050441-17179271 GCF_977018435.1 Lepisma saccharinum | reverse complement strand
TCGTTCCTTTGCCACTTGAGTGTTGTAATTCACTGTGTATTAACAATAATGGTGAGATCTGTCATTTGCTCCCCTTGAAGGTCTTCTTTGCTCGCCACACAGCATCGCGATGTTCATCTCTTATAAACATCGCTATGCTCTGTGGCGAGCAAAGAAGACCTTCATGGGGAGCCAATACCTACTGACGAAGTCGCTGACTCCAAACAGGCAAAGGCTTCTCCAAGACGCCAAGGCAACGTTCGGCAACAAGTGCTACGCGATTGATGGAAAGATTGTGGTAGTTACGCTGGTAGGGAAACATTTTATAGAAACTGAACGTGAATTGAAATCCCTCACATGCAAGCGGTCGTAATGTGAGCGTCGCCGAAGATGAAAGTATGAGTGTGTTTTTAGTGCTCAATGTCAAACTTTTTCATAACTTTTTAACCATGTTAAAGAAACAGCAAATGAAAATTAACTTTTTGTGTTCGTGTATGTGCGTGCGTGTGTGTGTGTTGTGTGTAGTGTTCATCTTTCATTATATGTAATTATGCTCGAGCTGCTCATTTGGACGCCCACAAGGATATCTCTCAACGTAAGTACGCTGTTTCATATCATTAATATACGTATCTGCACTGTTCCTTCACTCACTGATATACGATGTCTCACACTAAGCAGTTGGTAAACCTGCCCGCGTACGGCGCATCTGGAACTCGCCCCTTCCCTCGGACCTTCAGGAACATAGATAAGGACCCCTCCCCACCAGTGCCTCACAATCGCGTCAGTAAACATGAGGTCCATCTCGGGGAAAATTGACGAGTTCAGACACATTGTTCTCGAAAGCCATCGTCACAGAAAGTTGGCTGAACGACAACGATGACGCTTCCAGTTTTCACGTCGAAGGCTACACGGTACTTCGAAAGGATCGAGTCCACAAACCCGCCGGTGGCATCATTATTTATTGTCGTGCTGACATTCCTGCCCAGATGCTCGACTGCGAAAATGTTGCTCCCGGCGATGACATAGAAATACTATGTGCGTCATTGAAAGTAAATAACAAATCACTTGGCATAATTGCCGCATATAGACCCTCAAATATCCCCTATACTAGGCTGTCTGTTCTTCAAGATTACATTGCACCCGTGGTTCCTACTGTGGATAATCTAATTGTAGCCGGACATGAATAGCGATTATTTAACACCAAATAAACCAGAAACAGTTCTCCTCAAATCAATAGTAGACACTTTCGGCATGACGGAAGTCATTCGTAAACCCACTAGAATCACAAGAACCTCTAAAACATTAGTGGACGTCATCATTGTAGATGATCCATCCATTGTACACTCCGCGGACGTAACGGTGCCGATCAGCAATTCAGACCATTGTTTGTCTTAAATCACGGTCCTTCTTGAGAAACCCAATAAACGTTTCAAAATAATTTCGTACAGAAACTACTGATCGTTCTATATGAAGAGTTTTGAAACGGACGCTAAACATTTTCACTGGGACAATATTAACCCTTTAGAGAGTATTGACTTAAAAGTAAACTTTCTTAATAATGGTATTAAGACTATTTTCGATAAGCATGCCCCTATACGTACTGCACGAATAGCCAAGAAAAAAGTACCGTGGGTAACCAACAATACCAAACTATTAATGAAACTTAGAGATAATGCTCTCAGAAAATAGAAACTGACGAGCAATCCGACACATTGGGATTATTATAAAGAACTGCGGAATTTCACCAAGTCGGTTATAAGACAGGAGGAGAAAGCCTACCTCTCGTTCCACATCAATAGAAGCGTCCATGATTCGAAATTAATGTGGAAAGAGATAAAGAAATGCGGTATTTACGGAAAGGTGGAGCCGAGTGTCCCACATTTTCTAAATGAACCGCATCTGTTAAACACCCACTTTATTGACAGCGCCAGTACCTCTAACCAAGAAACCGATCTCATCCTCGAAGATTGCGAACGCTTCCTTACAACTACGTTTACTGAGAACGGCGACACCTTCTTCTTTCGGCCCGTCAAGGAGGCAGAAATTGCATAACTCGTGTCCAAAATCCGTTCCAATTCTTGTGGCACAGACCGCATAAACCTAAAAATGATAAAGCTAATTCTTCCACACATTCTTTCACCTCTGACTCACTTGATAAATTTCTCGTTAGATAAGAACACCTTTCCCCTTGCATGGAAGGAGGCTAGAATCCTGCCCTTACCAAAGAAACGACACGTGACCGACATGAACGACTTACGACCAATTAGTATATTACCTGTTTTATCAAACGTTATAGAGAAAGAAGTGCACAAGCAGATAGGAAGTTTTGTTACCAAAAATCAAATATTGCCTGCAGTACAGCCTGGTTTCCGACCTTCCCACAGCACCGCAACGGCTCTCATGAAAGTAACAGACGACATTTTACAAACACTAAACGAAAGTAAGGCTGCAGTATTGGTGTTGCTGACTTGTCCAAGGCGTTTAATCTTGTATCTCATCAACTACTACTTTCCAAAATGAGTTACTACGGTTTCTTGCCGGGAGCAATAAAATGGTTCCGGTCTTACCTTGCTGGGCGAGTACAATCCGTAACGCTTCCCTCAGGAGCTACATCGACTCTCCTTACGATACCCTCAGGGGTTGGGCAAGGAAGTATTCTAGGCCCTTTTCTATATTCCCTCTTCACCGCCGACCTACCTCTGAATGTACGATACAGTGTACCTCATTGTTATGCAGCTGATGATGCCAGTAGACCCCAAAAATGCAAAACCAGCCATTTGTCTCCTGAACCGTGACCTTGATGCTATATAACGGGTGGTCCAAAGGTCAATAAACGGTCACATATCGTGAGAAATACACATCGAATCTGAAAACGAAAAAATACGTGTTGAATAAGTGAAAGAAAGCTATTCAATGATATCACACTTGATCCCCCCGGGGGATGGAGCGGGGGGCAACTGTGAAATTTTAAATAGAAACCCACATTTTTTATTGTAGAATCGTAAAGAGGACTTCATTCCGAATCCAACGAGCTATCAACCATCCTCCTAGCTCAATTAGGAAGGAAGATATTGCGATTTTAAATTTTCAAAGGGGCGTATAGAGTGAAAGCGATTGCAGATTCGGAATCTGCACGTCAAGACCTTTTAATAGAGTATATGGAAAGGGAGGGTTTCCTACGATCACATGCAGATTTCGAATTTAAAATCGCCATATCTCCGTTCCTAATTGAGCTAGGAGGATGGTTGATAGCTCTTTGGACTCGACATGAAGTCCTCTTTACGATTCTACAATACGAAATGGGGGTTTCCGTTTGAAATTTCACAGTTGCCTTCCGTCCTACCCCCAGGGGGCGGGGGTGGGGAATCAAGTGTGATATCATTGAATAGCTTTCTTTCACTTATAAAACACTTATTTTTTCGTTTTCCGATTCGATGTGTATTTCTCACAATATGTGACCATTCCGGGACTTTTGGACCACCCGGTATAAATGGTGTAAACATAATGGTCTTGTAATTAACCCCAGTAAATGCTGCTTTACAATAATTGGTTCTAGTGCTGCCTTAAATAAAATTGAAATAAATGGGTTATCAATTAATATTATTGATGTGAGGGTCCCACACTGCATAACTGTTAAGAACTTAGGTGTGATATTTAATCAGAAACTTGACTGGGAAAACCACGTAATGTCTCAGACTTCAAAAGCTTATGTTATACTTAGATCACTCTATAAATTATCCTACTGATGTTAAATTGCGTCTGATGCAACCTCTCGTTCTTCCCATTTTCGATTACTGTGACGTTGTTTACGGTGTTAATCTAACAAAAAAGAATGCTAAAATTGCACAAAAAGTACAGAATTCTTGTATACGTTTAGCATTTAGCTTGAAACGAATGACGTTCATTGGCTGAATATGACATGACGCAGAAAACTCCATCTGGCCTGCACAATATTCAAAATTCTGCAAACAAAAACACCCACATACTTAAACGACAGACTCAAATTTAGACACCACATACACAACTACACGGCTCGACACTCTAAGAAATTTCATCTGGACAGATTCTCAAAATCCATATTCCTGTCATCCTTCAAAGCTGCTTCTGCATATTGTTGGAATGCGCTGCCACCAGATGCTACCTCGTGTGTGACATACAAAAACTTTAAAAGGGCAGTAACAGAAGTACTTCTACATGAGCAGGGACCGAGCCTCAGTACACATGACTAGATTCAGCATGGTTACGTTGAAATCAAAACAAAAAATGAGCAGATTTGAACCCAAGACGAACATTTTGATGTGTGAATGAGTAAAATTGTTTTTATCTTTTTAAAGTGTTAATTACTGAATGCATAATTATAATTAATTCATTATAATTCATAATTACTTTGATGTGTGTGAATGAGTAAAATTGTCTTTATCTTTTTAGAGTGTTAATTACTGAATACATAATTATAATTAATTCATTATAATTCATAATTGCCTTGATGTGTGTGAATGAATAAAATTGTTTTTATCTTTTTAGAGCGTTAATTACTGAAATATTTAGAAGTGAAAATGTAATGAAATTCTTATGTTATAGTAGTTATTATATTTTGTTTCTTTTATTGTACTAGATTTTGCGGGTTAAGTGGTAGAGCAGCCAGAGGCTGAACGTCGCCCATGAATAAAGAATTTCTAATTCTAATTCTAATTCTAATATCTGTCATTTCAAGAACATGGGCCCTGATTTACATCTTAATTGAATAGCACTTACCAAAATATATAAGTTATTTTCAAAATTTCCAGAAATGCTGAATAATCGTAAATAAGCGAATTCTAACCGGAAATATTTTTACTTCTATTTTTAAATTATCAGAAACTGAGATAAATGAAATCAGATGGAAACAACATTGTTTTCCATTTATATGTGTGCGCACTTGCTACTATCGGATGCTGCTTACAGAAGGGGGAACACCACAGAGGAACAAAGTACAGAAACAAGACACACTTCACATCACAAAACTGATAATGGCAAACTGTCAGCAATAGGAAGGAATTCTCCACCTAGAAGCTCATCTTCCCGCTTGTGGGAAATCCTCTTCCGAGGTGTGTATATCGCTTTGGAATTCAGATCTTCCAAACGAAAGATGAAACATACGATAAACCTTGAAATTCCTGGAACCTGGCTGAAGTCTACCAAATGTCCACCGATAGGAGACAAATTTAGTACAACAACTTTCTCGTTTCCTCTTCATCTATTGTTCGCAAAGATTCAAAGGATGGGCTTTTATATCACAGCATAAACTGAATTCCGGCTCACTTTAGGTCCAAAATAGCCAATAATTTACGACACTTACATAGCAATTTAAGTGTCGCAAAGTAATTGTAAAAGTGACTGTTAAAACTTTCCTTCTATCGTAAGAAAGTAACTCTGTTTCTTACTTTCAAAAGTAACTAGTTATAGTTACATTTTCTAAAAAAAGTAATTGTTACTTTTAACTGCGTTACTTGTAACTAGTTCCTTCCAAGCACTGGTAAGGACAAAGACAATCCATTAATGTCAGTGGGTGAGCTTGTGCTGCATGGTAGCATATATTCAGGAGGAACGTAAGATGTTTGAGAGGAGTTCGTGGCGTCAAAACGAAACGTCGAGCAAGAAAATAAATATTATGAAAGGTTACATGTCTTAATGACCTCTATATACCTAGCACAGTGCCACCACTAATTTTTGTCTGGAGGGGGACAAGTTCCAGGATAAACTGGCGCAATAATAATAATAAAAATATCATAATTGTTATTATTATTATTATTATTATTATTATTATTATTATTATTATTATTAGTAGTAGTAGTAGTAGTAGTAGTAGTAGTATCAAAGAGGTTATTATTCTCGTAAATCACGCAAAAAGGGGGTAGAAGTTGGTTCTAAAGGGAAATTCCAGCGTTACGTGTGTGACATTTTACACACACAATTTAACGTTCTAGACAAGAGATTGGATTAAAATATTCATAAGGAAGTTATTTCATATATTATCAAGTACTTTATGGTCTGGTAACATTGTAAAAAACTTGAGTAGGATGGCATAGGCTGGATGCATGAAAAGCATTGACAATAGTGCGTTACGTGTGTGAAACTTCAAAAATGGACGAAATTTTGACTTCATTTGTCCGTGGAGCACATAGGCTGCAGATGCTAGTGACTTTTATGGGTGAAATGCGCAAATTATATGCATTCAAAAACATCTAAACCTTGATGCAATAAAAAAACAATAATAATTTCCATATTAATTCATTTTCTTATTTACATGGAGTAGGACCACTTTTCGTGGAATGCTCAAAGCATTTGTGTTGGATCAAACGATTTGAAATATTTTTTCAACACGTTCATTTTCACATTAGCTAAAAATGGAAAATAAGCACACGAACTTTAATTTTGAAATACAGAAAATGCATGATGAATATAATTATTTTTGTGCAATGAAATGTATAACTTTGTTTTACGCATATGCACCATGGAGCGACGTAAAATAAGAAAATACACCTGCAACACGTCAACACTAAATTGTGTACGTATTCAAACCTGGAGGTTCTTCATGCTTTTGGACAGCTCCAGAAGGTCCTTGGTGCCCCTCGCGATCAGCTTGAAGGCGCTTCCCATGTCCTGGTTCAGCCGGATGGAGGCGGCGTTGTGGAACACGACGGAAACCTTTTCCCTCAACAGCTGACGGTCCTCCTCGCTCAGGCCGAGACCCTCCTCGTCCATGTCCCCTCGGATGGGCACCAGCTTCTTCAGCACTTCCTTCTTTGTCTCTTTCAAAACCTGAAACAGCTGCCAAAAAGAATTTGCCTTTACATTAGTTGAATATTTAAATCAGTTCACGATATAACCTTTGATGTCCAGCTTTGATATTTAAAATTCTTCGCTTCTTACTGTGTTTTGGGTTAGGTTTGTTTTCATATTTCACAATCTCCTTCCGTAACATTAAGTTCACTTTATTTTCATAACTTTAAATGAAGTCATTTTTTTTTCTGTTAACTGATATGAAACATTGAATTACTGTACTCTGTATCAGAGTAGTTGGTGTTTCAATCAAGGGAGAGTAACAAATATGTCAGTGCATCCAGTCTTATCGCCGCTGTCTATTGGCTTTCGAGACCGGCGTCCGCTACATCTTTCCTTCTTTGCTTATAGTCGCCCCCTAATTATCCTCAAGATATAGAGTCAACGCCGAAATTTTGGAACTCTTACACTAGACCCTATCCCGTTTAAGCTAGACCCTAGACCCCTCACACCAAATATCAGACCTTTAACTACTTCGGGGCCTACCCGATGTCGTAATGGTAACGTTGTTGCCTTGTAATCAAAAGGTCCCGGGTTCCATATCGGGTGGAGGAACCTTTCACAGTGGTTCCGATCTCACTTTAAACGGTAGATCCAATTTCGATTCGCCATTTCTGTGCACAAAGTGGACTCAAAACAACAATTTAGTCAATTAATCTAACCATTTTCATTTGGATATACCCCTAAATGCAATATAAAAATATATATATTGACTTGTGTAGTTGTCGTGTTTGTTAAAAGGTGGCAGAGAGTCATCCAAGGCTGTCCGCCCATCTGCCCTCTTTGCTGTTGTCACCATACAGAGACAATCTTCAATAAAACAAAATATGCAGGATCGTAACAAAGAAATGCGTCAGGAAAGAAAACATATAGGCATAACTAAAACACAAATACGGTCAGAAGTATTAAAAATGTGTAATTGATTTGGACTCCATTTATTTAAAACATTGACGTGATTATCGTAAGCTTATGTTCTTAGCGTGGGTTGCAATCCGTGTAATGCTGGTAACCATTTTTGGGTTTGGCTGATAAAATTCAAAATAAATAACTTTTGTTAATATATATTATATATAATATATTAGTTATTACCTCATAACTTAGCATCTGTTGAAGTCGTTCTTCAATCGCCCTACCCCTCTTGGGCCTCATGAGGATGTATATGCTTTCGATCCCAGGGCAGGACCTCAGCAGCTTCTCCACGAGGACCTTTCCCATGAAGCCCGTGGCTCCTGTGATCAGGATGCTGCGGCCGTCGTAGAATCTCGAGATGCAGCTCGTTTCTCCATCCATGATTGATTTTCGGATAATATCGATTTCTAAAAAATAAAAAATAAAAAAATAAAGATAACAACAATCAATGAAATTGCAAAGCTCTTTCGGTTTCCAACTGTACTGTTACGAAAAAAGTGAGTTGAATTTCACGTAAATTAATACGATATGGTAGTAGCGGTTTCTGCAAATTCGCTCATTAGCAAATTCGCTCATTAGTACGTGCACACCCAAATAAATCTGTAATGCATTTTTAATTTACATATTCACTGAACACTATCTCCTTCAAAACATCAAACGTTCCGAAGCTCCATCGGCTTCGCTTTACCAGCGCCTGGTACTGAGATACGTTCACTTCACACAAGTCACCGTGTTCTCGTTTGACACTGTTTGCAGCACGCAAGAAAAGAGAAGGAATTCGCTCTTGTAGCTCGCAGTATCATGAGCTAAATTCGCACTGCTAGCGTTGTGTTCCAAATGCAGTGTTGCAATCCCGTTGCAATCTAGATCGTGTAGCGGAGTAGAGGCAATCATCTTAAATCGAGGGATTTTTTAAAATGGAATTTCTATGGTTTCTTCGCCCACACTGTTCCGAACATGGTAGGGGCAAGAAAGATAGGAAGTCGGGAAAGGGAGAACTGAAAGCGAAACGTGTGATTTAAACAATGTCTTGCATCGCCGTTGCTTATTAGTGCAGCTTGGCCAAATTGAACTGTCCTTGTGGCGCTGTAGTCGAATTATCCATCCGCGCAGGGGGAACGTGGATCAGTCAGCTGTTTCCATTATGTGGCAAAATTGTTACAATCTCAAAAGCTCGTTCCTGTTTCATTTTAAAGTGAGCATGATGAAAGGGAAAACTGTACATAGCGAAAGCAGACGTAATATTTAACGTGGTTGAATATTTAAAGGGAAGTTAGCAAAGTGCGCAGCGACTGCAGTAAGGTGGAAGAGAAATAAAAATTCTGAAGTACCAAGCAGGGTACTGTGGATTGAGGGAGTACAATAATTTTCTTTAATGTTTATTATTCTCTTCATTTCGGTTGATTTTCTTGGTTTGGTCAGT
This sequence comes from Lepisma saccharinum, assembly GCF_977018435.1. NCBI lineage: Eukaryota > Metazoa > Arthropoda > Insecta > Zygentoma > Lepismatidae > Lepisma > Lepisma saccharinum. The sequence goes on along the minus strand of NC_139236.1, from coordinate 17,170,138 downwards.
CGGTCATTAGAAATAAACAACTGCTAGATAGATTACAACTGATTTTCTCCACGTGGTCATTGGACCGGCTACCTTGTTTGCAGGAGTGGCTGAAGATAAAAGTTTGACCCGGGCTAGGTGGAACTTTGGCTCCACATAGTTTCTACCTATCACCTTCCTCCAATATAAATCATAACCATGTTATATATTTACGATTTTATTAGCGCAAAATAATAGCCTTATTTTAAAATGTCTTTAATGCTGTTAAAGAACATGTTTATTGTAGGTATGAGTTTATTCAATACCTACATAATGACATAAAAACAATAATAATCCCTTAGCTGAAATTGGTGCAATATACTTTTTAAGCTATTCAGTAGTACCTTCAATTAATTCCTGTCAACAATAAATCCAACACTTTTTCAAACTATTAGCCACTCACCCGATGTAGGCACATAGTGGTTCGGACCCCTACTTAAACTGTAGGTAGTCCCTATTTCCTTTTCTGTGCATAAAGCGAACTAAAAAAATAAAGTCACGCTTCGGATTTGGCTCTAATCCTCAAGGAGGATGTCCCGGTCCTGCTTGTTAGATGCATGCAAAAATTATTCTTCTTCTTGTTCACTGTTATCATCGGAGCGAGGGAGAAAGTTTTTACTAAATATCTTGCAAATCGAGAATAATATTGAATATTGTAGATCGGTATTTCTATGTTTTTGGTGATTTTTTAAGGTTATCGAATGTTGAATTATCTATACTCAATATAGGGCCTCACCCATGGCGCAGTGGTAGCGTCATTGCCTTGTAATCAAGGGGTCCCGGGTTCGATACCCGGTGGAGGCACAAGTGGTTCGGATCCCACTTTAAACTGTAGGTCCAGTCCCGATTAGCCTTACTGTGCATAAAGTGGACTTAAAGCACCAACTCTATACTCAATAAATTCGTTCATCTCGTGATGGACGGAAAATTCACCGAGTTATTCCATTAATATTTGTTACATTTTTCATGAAATATATTCTTCCATGGCTTCATTTTTAGTAAAAGGTGCTCATAACTTGAGTTGCCAATACATTTAGCATCATTATGTACGCAAAAACGGGAGCGAGTATTTGGGAGGATGATGAAACTCTTCTTCTGAACGCGAGGCTCAAGTGCACACCCATAAAGTCAGACCACCAGCCGCCACTGCGATATTGATGACAGAACTACGATAAGAGACTAGCTTTAGATCTTGGATGAACTTTCCAGGCTGTACGGTCAACGAAAATGTGTTTTATACAGCGTGATACACTTGTAGGTTGAATTGTATCTTCTGCAAATATGCTGTATAAAGAAACAAACTGCCGGAGTACTAAGTGAGGTGAGTATACGTGGTTGATATACCCAAGTATGGGCATTTGACCGAGGCAAACCGCTCCGTCAGACCACCCCTTCCCCAACTCATAAAGCCGAAAATTAAAGCCCTTACGATCAAAGAACAAATCCAGATTTCGTTTCCAGATGTCAGAGTTTGCAAGTAGAAATAGCGGTGTTGCCACACAACTGATTTTACTCAGTCGTAAATGATAGCTTCTGCTTTCAACATTCAGGGAGAGCGTTTGCTACCCTGAGGCTACCTTTAGGCTTTGCGGTGTCTTGGCTTTGTTGGGCCTTAGCTATCTGTTTTGCTGTTCAAAATGTTTCGTTTTCTTCTACTTCTTCTAAGAGAACTAAATCCAGCAAGCTTAACCTAATCACCATATGTGTTTAAGTTGTGTGCCATAAGTGAGATTCCCCCCAGAAAGCTACCAACCAATGGCAATGCTTAAAACAGTTGTAGCAGCAATCACTACTTTGCTTGTTTTGCTGTCGTGCATAACTTTGGGAAAGCAGAGAACCTCAAGAATTTCCCCTCCCCGTGGCGACTGAACCAAGCCGATTGATTCAGTGGTTTATGTCACCCTCCATGCCTTTCGACGGAAAAGACAAAAATAAAATTTGGAGTAGGTTCTTTGAGCAATCGGGATTTAGCTTCGTTCATTGAAATTCAGTTAGTATTCGAACAGAATACTGCGTTAGATCGAAAAAATTGAGTGTAAAACATGGAACCAGATCATAACTCAGTGTTTTCATAGTCTACCATTTAATCCAATGCATAAATAGTTCCACGATTTTAAAATTTTCAAAAATTACATTTTCATGTGAGACGCCGAGAATTCACACACGCGAGAAGAGACACGCGACATGCGGCACACGACATGCGACACACGATATGAGAGTTTCACACGCGGCAAGCGACACTTGTTTCTTTGCTGAGTTCGCATGATATTTTGACTCTAGAAGAGAGCCCAACCGGAGGCCTTACAATGTGTTTGAAGTTAAAATTTGTTGATATAATAAAGTATCGATATGCACCATGTTTTAACAATGTTTTAAGATTTAAATACAACGTTCAATTCGCTTTATCAAGTTTTGTGATGCAGTTATCGGCTTGTAATTTGCCTTCAACATCGTGAAAAGAGGCCGTGTTTTCGCCATTTACGACGTGACTGCTTTTATTTTTAAAAATCCAGCATATTGAGGCACTTTAGTCCAAAATAGATCAGGCAACATTGTAAAGTACTTTAGTGCATTGTCTCTCAACTGCCGGGCCACGACCTGATGCCGTGCACTCGTATCACTTATATTGAGCTGGGAGAGGTTGTGCTGGAAGTAATTGACAACTATCATAATCCCTATATCATATTTCAGTTGTGAGTTTTCGTTTTTAAGTCCATTTTATGCACAAATATACTTATCAGGACTGGACCTGCAGTTTAAAGTGGGACCCGCGCCTCTATGTGCCTCCACCGATTATTATCGAACCCGGGATCACCCAGGAGCGTATACAGCTTGAGGTCAGTGCATATTATTTCTCAGTTTCCTCATGCACAACATGTCTCTCTCGAGTTTCAATAACTTGCACCACGTTACCACTTCGTCCTCCATTTCTTTTATTTCTCAACAATCCTACACACGTAATCAAACTATTATTACTCTTTATAATTATGCCCGAACCCATCCAATAATTGATGTGATTTTTTGTGCTTATAAATCAAGTGTTTCAGCCCACCCAATGTCTTCGAAAATTTGGTGCCCCTGTATAAAGTAGACATATATTGCTAAACCACGTCCCGGTTATTTTTTTTTTCTTTTTAAGTCAATGCCCTTAGCTCTAGAATTTTCTTCGTAAATACCTTTACAGCGCCATTGAACAGGCATGATAATTACATTTTTCGGGGAGGGCTGAACTTGTGAACTTGGATGGTGCATAAACACTGGCACAGAAACATTTTTCATCTGCGAGGCATAAAATTCGTCCTGCACGTAATATATACTCTATGTGATCAAAAGTATCCGGACACACCGCGAAACGTGTGTTTCTCATAGAGGGCGACACAGTACTGCCATCTACCGCGTGGAACACATAGTCAGCGAACTCAGTAGTCTGCAGACAGTGTGAGACAGCAGTATGGGATGGTCTGAGGAACTCACAGACTTTCAACGTGGTCAGTTGGTTAGGTGCCACTTGTGTAGGAAGTCTGTGTGTAAGATTTCCACCCTCCTAAACATCCCTCTATACACTCTTTCCAATGTTATGGTGAAGGGATGTGTACAACCCAAAAGCGTGCAGGCCAACCTCCCATGTTGACCTCCAGAGACCATCGAGTGTTGAAGAGGGTCGTACAGCATTATTGTCATTATTGTCAATCATCCATCGCCACCATCACACAGGAATTGCGAACTGCATCAGGATCTACTCCAAGCACCATTATTGTTTGGCGCAAGGTGCGGCAACTTGGTTTCCATGGCCGAGCAGCTGCCCATAAGTCAAACATCACACAGACAAATGCCAAACGCCGCCTCGTGTGGTGCAAGCAAGGAGCGTCGAAACTGGACCATAGAACAGTGGAAAACCGTTGTGTGGAGTGATGAATCACAGTACACAATGTGGCGATCCGATGGTAGGGTGTGGGTGTGACGAATGCCTGGTGAACGACATCTACCAGCCTGTATAGTGCCGACAGTGAAATTCGGAGGTGGCGGGGTCACAGTGTGGTCATGTTTCTCCTGGAGGGGGCTTGGCCCCCTTGTTGCTTTACATGGCAATGTCACGGCACAAGCTTACGTTAACATTTTAACAGCTTTCATGCTGCCTACCGTCGAAGACCAGTTCGGGGATGACCATTGTGTCTTTCAACACGACCGAGCGAGCACCCGTCCATACTACAGGGCTTGTAGAGGAGTGGTTTGACGACAACAACGTCCCACTAATGGACTGGCCTGCGCAGAGTCCTGATTTGAAACCCATAGAACATCTCTGGGATGTTTTGGAATACAGACTTCGTGCTAGTCCACACCGATCCACATCAATACCTCTTCTCATTTTGGCGCTCTGCGAGGAATGGGTTGCCATTCCCCAGGAAACCTTCCGGCACCTGATTGAAAGTATGCCTGTGAGAGTGAACGCTGTCATCAAGGCTAAGGGTGGGCTCACACGGTATTGACTGCCAGTGTTCCCAATGGAGGGTTGCCCAAACTTGTACTTTATTTTCAGGTGGGTGTCCGGATACTTCTGATCACATAGAGTATATACATATGTAGTTTGCAGTCCCTTGGTGCTTCCGGAGCTTAGCCCTAAAGAAAAACGGACGTATTGACGTAATTATCAATTACCATAACGCATAACTATCACACAGTCTTTTAATAGGCGATTTTTAGCCACGTAAGTTCATCGTCTGCTGTAATTGATACGACAGCGCTCCTAGCGGCATTGATGTCAATTATCGGTCTCTGGGGCACGTCGCAAAGGAAGCCGTGGCATACGCTACAGTGAAGGTAACGTGCTAGAAGAGAGAGAGAGAAGGGGGAGTGCAATGGGCTTGAGTTCTGATTTGGGGCTAGTTCCGTTGTGTCGCGTTCGATCTCGCGTGTTGTACTGTAGTGTTGTGGCGGCTTTTTACGCTATGTTTGAGTGAGTTTGGCAAGGTTGATGTTCGAACACAAATTGATGAAGGGCATAGGCTGTCAATTACAAGACACAATGAATTAGTCCGGAAAAATAGGCATATATGTATTAAATAGAATTATCGATTGCATAAAATTCTGTGGTCGACATAAACTTGCAGTGGCGTGCCCAAGTGGGGGGGTTGATGGGGGTTATAACACCCCACTTTGGCCCAATATTCCTAAAAAAAGAACGTTAAAGGTAGGAAAATATGACAAAATGAGGGCTAACTACATAGAAAAAGTATACATAACCCCTCCCTTTCGAAAATCCTAGGCACGCCACTGTGAACTTGCTCTACGACGATATTATGAAAGAGAACAATCTTTAAACAGAGGCATCTTCCTAGATTTATTATCCCTTCATAGAAGAGAGAAAGCTAAAGAGTGAACTTCGTGTTCTTTATTGTCGTGAAGACTTTAAAATCATAAACTCTTATCATTAGATTGTATTCATTTATCATTTAATTTAGAGGGTACCTTTTCAGAAACAGTAAAAATGACAAACATAGTTTTAATAACTCCAGTGGCAACAGCTGAATCTGAATGATGTTTCAGCACATTGAAGCGTATTAAGACCTGCTTAAGAAATGCAATGCCACCAGACCGACTCAATACCTTGGCAGTGCTTACAATAGGTACTGAGTATTATCTAAGGAGTGTCAAGTCTTAACATAGCATAGAAAGGAATGCTGAATAAGTAATCAGGCAAAGGTCAGGTGATTCACTTGGAAGGCGTATGTGGCATAAGAGTTAGAAGGGAGAGAGAATGGACAGTTGGCGAGTGGACCGGATAGAGCAAGAAAGTGTAGAATTTTCTGTCAAATTCTTGTTTATTATTCTAAATATGACGAAAATCCTACAATCTCAACACCTACGTGTTGATATGGGCTATCCGCTCTAATCCGCGAAGTATTTGCTGTTTAGTTATTTGGACTCGCAATATATGGCAGCACCTACTTCGCTACCTTTGCTGTGGGTTAATCACGCCACCTGGCCAATGACGTAGGGTATAACGTTTCCTTGAAATGAGAACAGAAGCAGTTCGACACACTACAACAGAACAGTACGTCTGGTCCACTAACAAGTGGTAACACAGGTTCTGCCTGTAAGACTTAGATGCCGGTTAGCATTTGGTAATTGAGTTGAGTTGCCTTTCTCGGCATTCGCAATGCGAAGCTCAACGCGCATAACTTGCCCATTGCTTCATATGCTAAGATAACAAGAACATTTGACCTAGTGTTTGACTGCATAAAATGCGCAATGTTTGAAACGGTCAAATTCAGGAATTGGCTATTCACGTTTGTCTTGTAACAAACTACGAAATGCACCTTGTTTCAAGTTAAACCTACGGAAGAAACCAGTTTGAAGGAATACGTATTTTCAAGGAATGAAGCAGATTACGAGAAAACCGATTTCGTAACGTCGCCAGTACGGTTACGCACGAAACCACCTTCAATTGGAGGATAAAGTAATCGTTGTATTTCTACTACCAGAGATCAACTAGCACCGCAATTACAGGTATGAGTTTGAACATATTATCAGTGACCATTATCACGATGAACAGTGTTTCGAACCCAATACTCTGACTTATCAATGATGCGTGTTTGAAAAAAGATTGTGCAAACCTTTGCGTGTAGTGCTTCTCCGTACTTTCCACTAGCGTTATGCAATATAAGAAAGATAAAATCTAAGTACTGAAATTGTTCGTATAATTACGCAACGGCGTGCTGTGAATTAGAAACTCCTTCTGAGAATTAAGTAGTTGGAGTAACGAGTAAAAGAAACTGAAGAATACTAAAATAAACGAGTGTTGCATGTTAATTTTGTTAAAATGAGGCGTACCTAATTAACGCCCAGTGTAATTGAAGTGATTAATCGATAAAAGATAATACGTCGCAAATAGTTACTTAGATCAATCACGGTGATCGTAATTTTGAGACCCGGAAAACAATCCCCACGAGCTAAAATGCCCAAAATACCTTCCTTACGCGAGCAGCTGGTATAAATTTAATATAGAATTAGAAATTAACAGAAACGGACAAGAAGCATCCAAGATATTATTATAATAGAGATAAAATTAAGAAAGATTGCTAAACTGGTTTGAAGAATATGTAAAAACTAAACAAGTGACGCATGCATTATTATTATTATTAATTTTTGCTGGTCAAAAATACAAATGCTTTTTACGAAATATAATTATTATTATTAATGAAGAGATAGTTGAAATGACGCGTGGACGCCTATAGAAATATATTATTGTTGAAGAGCGAACAGTTAGCAATAAACACTGTGTATTGCCAATTTGAAGTTGAATTGTTCTTGTTATTAATAATTAAAATAATGTGACATTCTTAAACTGGGTATACGTCACGTACTGTTGTACCTCATGTGATTCAAAGTTGATCATATAAATTGTTATACGAAGGTGAACATAATTCCAGACGTGATAAGAAACCTTGAATAAAAATTGTTAATTGTTAAACGAAAATTTCTGTACGATCATTTGAACCTGCTGCAAGTCTTATTATGAATTGATCATGAGTAAATTGGCGTAGTTAGTGGTTGAGGTAAATCGCATAGTTGCTTTATTTACTTGTTGTTGCGTTTTACGCAAACTGGAAAGTTTTTCTAGGATTAAACGTTTCTTTTCTAGGTCGCGAAACAAATAGGTGATTATTGATAGATTTGCTCGATCATTTTTTGTAGGTCAGCATAAATTGAAGAAGGGGGGCCCTGCACACGACTTGCCACTAATCTTTGCTTAATGTCGAGGTACTGTGAACGACACGGTAAAAGCCTCTAAACCAGTAATTTTGTACGTTCTGTTACTATTGCAAAACTTTTGGGATCCCGGACCTCATTTAATATATTTGGTAGAATACTTTTATCCCTTTTCTAGTCAAGGCAAACAAAACGTTACAGAATTTGGAGAGACGATTATTGGACATTGGTGTATGAGGAGAGTGAACTCTGACTGGAAGGTCAGATGTGTGTCAATTACCATTATTGAGAGAACAATCTATGGAATAACATTCATCTATTTGTGAGGCAAGTATTATACTCTTCTTATCAATATCCATATCGGTTCAGTCATGGAGAGTACAGAAGCTTAATTACTGTACTTGTGAATTCTTGTGCCATAACTTTGGATGTAACCTTTCGCATACATTATACTTTAGGCTAGGCGAGTGATAACCATCTGAAAGATGAATAACTACACCAGTAGTGTAAACTTATTGTTTCTAAGTAGTACTTAGTAGGTATGCATTTGTAGCCTCTATTTTTTATCAATTGAATATCAGTTTTTGACATATTTTGACAATTTTTTGTCGATGTTTTAGCGTTTAGCGATGTTTTAGTAAAATTTCCGTTTTTTCCCACTCGTACTTGGTAGGTATGCATTTGTATCCTTTTTTTTATCAATTGAATATCAGTTTTTGACATATTTTGACAATTTTTTGTCGATGTTTTAGCGTTTAGCGATGTTTTAGTAAAATTTCCCTTTTTTCCCACCTCACACTTGTAGGTATATCACGATCTTACGTGATATAACTTAACCTATTTATTTTTTTCGTGCTAAACTACACGAGAGCCTCTACATGCCTTGACCTACTTTAGAGTAGACCCAAATAGACAGTTCTGCAACCGAAAATGAGGCTCGAAGTGAGGCTCGGTGAGGCTCGACTTAATGGTTTGCTCTTGTAAGGCATAAGCCCTATTTTCTCGCAGTGTTGCCAACACCTCACTCGATCACGATCTTACGTGATATAACTTAACCTATCTTACGATTTTTTTACGATCTTCAGTGATATAACTTAACCTATTATTTTTTTTATTTGCACACCGAACTAACTTACATTATATTTTATATAACCTAAAAAAAATGTGTTGATTTTTTTTTTTAGTATGTGGCAATTTTTTTTTTTTAGGAATTTTTTAGAACTGCTCCGTGACCCTCTCGTTCTTCACGCCATGGATGAAGGACTTCTCGGCGACCAGGATGACGCTGCACAGAGTATCGGCAGGCAGCGCGTCGTGGAACTCGCAAACGATCTTGATGTTGGTTCGATCGTTGACCACCACCTGCTTCCGTTTCGTGGTATTGATGACGAACATCGGCCTGTGGGTTTTGAATTCGCTGGGCGTGTAGTACATGTCGACGTTTCCCTCGGTCACGAGCTTGTAAGCGGTGAAAGCTTCGTAAAGTTTTAGATAATCATCTTTGGTCATGTCGAGGTTGTAATTCTCGCGCGGGAACACTTCGTTCCTCCCATTCTTGAGATAAACATATTTGATCTTGGAGTCGTCGAATTCGCAAACAGATTTTTCCTAAGTCTTACCGTTTCCAAGATAACCCCACTTCCGGTCGCCATTTTGGATTTCCGAGCATAGGTTCTATTCATATTTTACTTACATATAGGTGTACATGATGAATCATCAAACAGATTTTTCCTAAGTCTTACCATTTCCAAGATAACCCCACTTCCGGTCGCCATTTTGGATTTCCGAGCATAGGTTCTATTCATACTTTTTCCCACATATAGGTGTACATCATGAATCACCAAACAGATTTTCCCTAAGTCTTACCGTTTCCAAGATAACCCCACTTCCGGTCGCCATTTTGGATTTCCGAGCATAGGTTCTATTCATACTTTTTCTCACATATAGGCGTACGTGATGAATCACCAAACAGATTTTTCCTAAGTCTTACCGTTTCCAAGATAACCCCACTTCCGGTCGCCATTTTGGATTTCCGAGCATAGGTTCTATTCATACTTTTTCTCACATATAGGCGTACGTGATGAATCACCAAACAGATTTTTCCTAAGTCTTACCGTTTCCAAGATAACCCCACTTCCGGTCGCCATTTTGGATTTCCGATCATAGGTTCTATTCATACTTTTTCTCACATATAGGCGTACGTGATGAATCACCAAACAGATTTTTCCAAAGTCTTACCGTTTCCAAGATAACCCCACTTCCGGTCGCCATTTTGGATTTCCGATCATAGGTTCTATTCAAACTTTTTCTCACATATAGGTGTACATGATGAATCACCAAACAGATTTTTCCTAAGTCATGAATTGGAGGGTTCTATGACAACCTATATTAATTCTCGTAAGAGAACAGAAAACACACAAAAAAAAAACAACAATACTGTGGTCACTACAACAAATAGTCTTCTTCAACCCCAACCCAAAAATCATCATCCTAACTAGAACCATGTAACTATCTGCCATCTGTTAGAGGTTTTGTGAACTAAGTGGTGCTTTGTTTGTGTGTAAAAAAAAATGCAACGCTTTTTGCACTTGGTTATCATCACCTAACATGTTATTAATTGTTTTTTTAAAATTAATTACAACTGAAAATTAATAATTAATATTATCTAAAGTTACTAATTAATATTATACAAGTAATTGATATATTTTTTTTGTTCTTGTTGCTAGTGTTGGGTAATTATAGTTGTTGCAAAATATAGCTCTCGCGTATGACACTTTCTGAGTTTTGTTGGGTATATAAGAACAATTATACACGACCTCTCTCGGTTCTCCTCCGTAGCCGTGCGTGTTAAGGCGTTCACTCGTTCTTGTCATTGTTCGTTCTACGTGTGGCCTATAGGTTCGAACCCGGTCGTGGTCGAAAGTTTTTCAGCGTGTCTAGGAGTCTTTAACAGTGTGTATATTTACTTCTCTGTGTTGAGTCTACGGATTCTGAACGGGGTTGTTTAATGTATATGTTGTTCTTGATATATATATATATATATATGGTGTTCATGTATGTATCCAAAGCACATTGGAAACAATATTCGATCATTAGCTGCGTTCAACCACTGCTGCGGTGGAGTGACCCCCCCCCCTGTCCCTGGACCCCTGTCCCCGGGGTCCTATTCCTGTCCCTGGGCTCGTGTTCCCGGGAGTCCCTTTCCCCTTGTCCCTGGACCCCTGCCCCGGGGTCCTATCCCTGTCCCCGGGCTCGTGTTCCCGGTTAAGTTAGGTTAAGTTGTCTAATGTCTATGTGTAATGTCTATGTCTATATGTAATGTCTATGTCCATGTCTCTGTCTTTGTAGGTTTTTTTTTTGTCCTAAGGTTTTTTTAACGCAGGACTTGGAAAAAATTTCGATTGATGAAAAAAAAATGGTTCCATGACGACCTATGTTTATTTTGGTATGGGTGGACAGAGGATACCGAGACTCGACCGACGCACTAAACCCGACCTCTCTACGACTATTCGTTCAAAAGTTACGAGTGATCAAAGTTTTTGGGATGGGTTGGGCTAACTTCTTACCCCTTGACCCCAGGACCACCAAAACTTGGTATACGTATTCTACACCTCCAAAATCGACAGGGGGCATCTAACGATGCCGTATGGGGGTGTTTTTCGATATATTTTTTCGATAACTCTTACCATTTTTGAGATATTTGCAATTTAAGATTTTTTTAACGCTGGACTTAGAAAATTTTCGGTACATTTTTTTTTTTGTTCCATGACGACCTATGTTTATTTTGGTATGGGAGGACAGAGGACACCGAGACTCGACCGACACACTAAACCCAACCTCTCTACGCGTACTCTACGTCACCAAAAAAGGTTAAAGGTTCCAAATAACAATAGTTAGAGTTTCCCCAATCTAGTAAAGTGGATTGGTTGAAATCTCCAAGGCGTATTTTGCATTTTTTTTTTTCAAATATGAACACGTTAAAACTGAACTGTCTCGGATTTTTGAGTTTTGTATTCGCCCTGAGAAAATTCTATATAAAATAACATACCTGAAAATTATATTCACAGTAGATTGATTTTTTTGAGTTTTGTAATCACCTCAAGAAATTCTATATAAAATAACATACCTGAAAATTGTATTCACAGTAGATTGAATTCTTGAGTTTTTGTATTCGCACACAAGAAATTCTATATAAATAACATACCTGAAATTCTATTTACAGTAGATTGAATTTTTGAGTTTTGTAATCACTCCAAGAAATTCTATATAAAATAACATACCTGAAAATTGTATCGCTATGTACTAGACTTTTTGATTTCTGTGATTTTGGAGAAAGCAATGGCATCCACCACCAGTTTCAATCGTAAAAATGATAAAACTGAATGTGTTACTTGTGGGAAGCTAATCTCAAGGAACAATTTATCGGTACACAGGGCAAGATGTAGCGAAACAGGTTCGAGAATTAATCGTTCGTCACCTTCTAAGTCTTGTGCTCGATGCGGAAAGATGATTAGCATTACAAATGTAAGTAAACACCTGAAAATTTGCAAGAACACGTAGAACGAACAATGACAAGAACGAGTGAACGCCTTAACACGCACGGCTACGGAGGAGAACCGAGAGAGGTCGTGTATAATTGTTCTTATATACCCAACAAAACTCAGAAAGTGTCATACGCGAGAGCTATATTTTGCAACAACTATAATTACCCAACACTAGCAACAAGAACAAAAAAAATATATCAATTACTTGTATAATATTAATTAGTAACTTTAGATAATATTAATTATTAGTTTTCAGTTGTAATTAATTTAAAAAAAAAATTAATAACATGTTAGGTGATGATAACCAAGTGCAAAAAGCATTGCATTTTTTTTTACACAAACAAAGCACCACTTAGTTCACAAAACCTCTAACAGATGGCAGATAGTTACATGGTTCTAGTTAGGATGATGATTTTTGGGTTGGGGTTGAAGAAGACTATTTGTTGTAGTGACCACAGTATTGTTTTTTTTTTTTTGTGTGTTTTCTGTTCTCTTACGAGAATTAATATAGGTTGTCATAGAACCCCCCAATTCATGACTTAGGAAAAATCTGTTTGGTGATTCATCATGTACACCTATATGTGAGAAAAAGTTTGAATAGAACCTATGATCGGAAATCCAAAATGGCGACCGGAAGTGGGGTTATCTTGGAAACGGTAAGACTTAGGAAAAATCTGTTTGGTGATTCATCACGTACGCCTATATGTGAGAAAAAGTATGAAGAGAACCTATGATCGGAAATCCAAAATGGCGACCGGAAGTGGGGTTATCTTGGAAACGGTAAGACTTAGGAAAAACCTGTTTGGTGATTCATCACGTACGCCTATATGTGAGAAAAAGTATGAATAGAACCTATCATCGAAAATCCAAAATGGCGACCGGAAGTGGGGTTATCTTGGAAACGGTAAGACTTAGGAAAAATCTGTTTGGTGATTCATCATGTACGCCTATAACTAACTAACTAACTAACTAACTCTCTAGCCTTCTTAAACCCGAAGGTTCATGGCTGCAGCAATACAGGCCTTCCATCTGTCCCTATCTTGAGCAAGATCTATATACTCTTTTCCATCCCTACCGATTTCCTTTAGGTCCATCTCAACGTTGTCCCTCCATCTTCGTCTTGGCCTTCCTACAGGTCTCTTACCATCTGGTTTCCCAACAAGAATCCTGTAAACTCCTCTTTCCTCTCCCATTCGTGCCACATGGCCTGCCCACCTAAGTCTTCTTGATTTAATTATTCTAATAATATCTGGACATGAGTACAAATTATGTAGTTCTAAATTATGTAACCTTCTCCACTCACCTGTCTCCTCATCCCTTTTAGGTCCAAATATTTTCCTAAGGATCTTATTTTCAAATACTCTCAATTTATGTTCCTCTTTCAATGTAAGGGACCAAGTTTCACACCCATATAATACTACAGGCAAAATTACTGTTTTGTATATTTTAACTTTTAGTTTCTTAGATATTAAACCAGAAGACAAAAGTTTATGAACAGAGAAGTAACATGCATTTCCTGAATTAAGCCTACTTTTTATTTCCTCTTTAATATAATTTTCATTTGTTAATATTACTCCTAAGTATTTGAATTTGGAAACTGGTTCAAACGAGTTGTTATCAATAATTAGATTTTGATTATTACCTAACACTTGGTTTCGGCCTGTAAGCATATATTTAGTTTTCTCTTTGTTAACTTCCAAACCTATCTCTTTAGCAGTTTTGAAAAATATTTTAGCATTATTCTTAATTGTATTCACATCATCCCCCAGTAAGTCTACATCATCTGCATATGCTAACAACTGAGTCACACCATTTAATTTTAGTCCTTCGTTAGTTTCTTTTACCTTCCTTACAGCATATTCTAAGGCAAAATTAAAGAGCAATGGAGATAATGCATCTCCTTGTTTTAACCCATCATGAATTGTAAATTTGTCAGACATATTATTACCCACCCGAATTTTACTTTCTGTTTCACTGGTGCATATTTTTATCATACTAACAAGCTTCTTAGGTATTCCAAACTCTACTAATATATTATATAATTTATCTCTTTTGACCGAATCATATGCTTTTTTGAAATCAATGAATAGCTGATGGACATTTTGATTATATTCCCACTTTTTTTCAAGTGTCTGTCTGATGTGAAAAATTTGATCTGTAGTTGATCTGTTACGTTTAAATCCACATTGATAATCACCTATAATTTCATTAGCGTATGGGGTTAGTCTTGTTAAAAGAATGTTAGACAATATTTTGTATGTTGTTGAGAGTAGAGAAATTCCACGGTAATTATTGCAGTTCATTTTATCACCTTTTTTAAACACAGGAACAATTATGGATTCTTTCCACTGTTGAGGGATTTCTTCTTTATTCCATATTAAACAAATTAATTTATGAATTTGACATATTAATGAATTTCCACCATATTTAATTAACTCAGCTGGTATTAAATCAATGCCAGGTGCTTTGTTATTCTTTAGCCGTTTAATAGCATCTTTAACTTCAGTCAAGTTAGGTTCTGGAACTAAAGGTTCTGCTGTGTGTACTTCATTTACTTCTGATTTATCTCCTACGTGCACATTTAAAAGGTCATTAAAGTAGTTCTTCCATCTATTTAGAATATCGCTTGGGTCAGCTAGAAAATCACCGTCTTTATCTTTTATCAAGTTTACTTTAGGTTGCCACCCCTTTCTAAATTCATTTACACCTTTATATAAATCTCTGATATTTTTATTTTTGCTGTTTGTTTCAATTTCGTTAATTTTGCTTTTCAAGTAATCTCTTTTTTTACTTCTAAACGTGCGGTTAACTTCTCGCTTTATTCTATTATAATTGCTTAGATTTGTATCATCAGAGTTATTTAACCACCTAAGTCTAGCCTGATTTCTTATTTCTATTAGATTATGACATTCATTATCAAACCATGGCTTACTTTTTCTTGGTTTATGGTATCCTATACTTTCTTTAGCTGCTGATTCTATTGCATTACGTATGTGCTCCCAATTCTTATTTACGTCTGTTTCATTTATATTTTCATCATCATTTAAATCCTGCAAAACATCAAATCTATTTGACAGTTTAATTTGGTAATCTTTCTTAATTCTTTCATCAGTAAACTTTCCTGTATCAAATTTTAGAACTTTTAGATTTTGTTGCTTATGATTTATCACTGAGAGTCTTTCTCTTAATTTAGCAATTACTAAATAATGGTCACTGGCACAGTCAGCACCTCTATGTGTACGAACGTCAATTATACTAGTATGCCTTCTCTTATCAATGAGAATATGATCTATCTGATTATGAGTTTTACCATCTGGAGAAGACCAGGTATATTTATGGATATCTTTATGTTTAAAAGTGGTACTTTTCACAATTAAATTCTTTGAGGTTGCAAAAGTAATCAATCTTATACCATTATCATTACTTAATTCATGAAGACTTTCTTTACCAATCGTGGGTTTAAATGTCTCTTCTTTGCCAATCTGTGCATTACAGTCACCTAACAGAATTTTCATATCATACTGAGAAAATTTATCAAAGACCTGTTCTAACTCTGTATAAAAATCATCTTTAGTATTATCATCTTTATCTTCCGTTGGTGCATGTATGTTTATTAAAATAATTTTACACCACCTACCCTGTAAAACTGCATATGATATCTTATCATTAATAAATTCTACTGTTTTAAGAGCCGAGATAATTCTATTATTTATGAAAAAGCCTGTTCCAAAATTATGATTTTCAGTACCACCATACAAAAAAGTATAATTTTTAGTTTTACAATTCCCTTCTCCTAGCCACCTAACTTCCTGGACAGCTACTACATCTAATTTATACTTCACTATCTCATTAACTGTGCACTGAAATGCCCCAGGCCGGTAAAGGCTCAGAACATTCCAGGTGCCTAATTTAATATCCTTATTCCTAACGTGGATCTTATCCTTAGTCCAGGGACCTCCCAAAGTAGTCCCCACCCGGAGATCCGAACGGGGGACTATTTTACCTCCGGAATATTTTACCTTGGGAACATCCATGGCCTTATATTTCTGTTTCTTGACATGTCTTTTTACAGTGCAGAGTTGTCAGCTCTACGCCTAACCCCCAATATGAATGGAGGAACTACTACACAAGACAAACATAAACATATTAGACAGCACAATTACTACACAAGACGAACACAAACACATTAGACAGCATAACTACTACACAAGACACACACAAACACATCACAACTATAACACAATATAAACACACACACACCACAACTACTACACAATATAAACACACACACACACAGATATTTAATATTCTCCAGGAAAATGTTTCTTCCGCCTTCCCTAATGTTCTTTTTACACAAACAACCTTGTTTCCTGATAGTCTAGGACCTACTCAGAAAAGAAAAGGTTTGAAACATTTTTTTCGCTGACATGTAAGGAACACAAAAATATTTGCATTATTATCATATGACCAATGTAACTTGAGTTGTACATCCCAAAAGGAATGGTCGGCACGCCACTGATTCAAGCTTCAAAATGCAGCGGTACCTTGAAATGACTTTAGCTCATGTACGCCTATATGTGAGAAAAAGTATGAATAGAACCTATGCTCGGAAATCCAAAATGGCGACCGGAAGTGGGGTTATCTTGGAAACGGTAAGACTTAGGAAAAATCTGTTTGGTGATTCATCATGTACACCTATATGTAAGTAAAATATGAATAGAACCTATGCTCGGAAATCCAAAATGGCGACCGGAAGTGGGGTTATCTTGGAAACGGTAAGACTTAGGAAAAATCTGTTTGCGAATTCGACGACTCCAAGATCAAATATGTTTATCTCAAGAATGGGAGGAACGAAGTGTTCCCGCGCGAGAATTACAACCTCGACATGACCAAAGATGATTATCTAAAACTTTACGAAGCTTTCACCGCTTACAAGCTCGTGACCGAGGGAAACGTCGACATGTACTACACGCCCAGCGAATTCAAAACCCACAGGCCGATGTTCGTCATCAATACCACGAAACGGAAGCAGGTGGTGGTCAACGATCGAACCAACATCAAGATCGTTTGCGAGTTCCACGACGCGCTGCCTGCCGATACTCTGTGCAGCGTCATCCTGGTCGCCGAGAAGTCCTTCATCCATGGCGTGAAGAACGAGAGGGTCACGGAGCAGTTTTAAAAAATTCCTAAAAAAAAAATTGCCACATACTAAAAAAAAAATCAACACATTTTTTTTAGGTTATATAAAATATAATGTAAGTTAGTTCGGTGTGCAAATAAAAAAAATAATAGGTTAAGTTATATCACTGAAGATCGTAAAAAAATCGTAAGATAGGTTAAGTTATATCACGTAAGATCGTGATCGAGTGAGGTGTTGGCAACACTGCGAGAAAATGGGGCTTATGCCTTACAAGAGCAAACCATTAAGTCGAGCCTCACCGAGCCTCACTTCGAGCCTCATTTTCGGTTGCAGAACTGTCTATTTGGGTCTACTCTAAAGTAGGTCAAGGCATGTAGAGGCTCTCGTGTAGTTTAGCACGAAAAAAATAAATAGGTTAAGTTATATCACGTAAGATCGTGATATACCTACAAGTGTGAGGTGGGAAAAAAGGGAAATTTTACTAAAACATCGCTAAACGCTAAAACATCGACAAAAAATTGTCAAAATATGTCAAAAACTGATATTCAATTGATAAAAAAAAAGATACAAATGCATACCTACCAAGTACGAGTGGGAAAAAACGGAAATTTTACTAAAACATCGCTAAACGCTAAAACATCGACAAAAAATTGTCAAAATATGTCAAAAACTGATATTCAATTGATAAAAAATAGAGGCTACAAATGCATATCTACTAAGTACTATTTTGAGACAATAAGTTTACACTACTTACACCACACAATACAATCTAAAGGTTCTTGGTTCGATCCCAAACGCAGAACTAACATTGCGTTACGTGATGTAAGCTGCGTTACGTGGTGGATTTTTTTTTGGAAATGAAAAGCGTCATGGCTTGTTTTCTTAAACAGCAAATGGCATTGCGTTGGGCTTTCATCCATTTCTACGGAAATGAGGTGGAAAAATAAGTCGCTACGCGTTGATTACGTTAGTGCGATATCGCTTGTTAGAGCTTCACGTTGTGTTAATTATCAATTGTTACCAAATATCAAGAAAATAAAGGAAATTGTAGGCCTAGCAAAACGCTACGCGGTAAGGCGCAAATAAATAAGGGTAGTGTTTCAACTAGCTTATTCGGCGATTGGTTTGTAGAAAAATGAGAATTAACGTTAAGATGTTGCATAAAGGTTGGTTAAATATTTTAGCGATGTGTTCGGTACTGTCGTCACTCTGTTATGCGATTGTTGAACCTAACTTATCAAATTTCTGGGAGAGTAAACAATTGAATTGCTAATAATGTCCTGTCAAAGCCAAGGAGGGATGAGAAATGTAAATTAGCAACTTAGTGCTTATTTTAAGCTAATCAAGCATTTTTCTTGCGCATAGGCTAATCATAGAATCATGACGCAATCTAGATTTATCCACCCCGACATTCTCGAAACTATCCAGTTTCAAAGTAACATTCACGAAGATGCATTAAAATTCATTGATAAATTTGAAAGTTTACCTATGGAATGACTTAAAGAAAAGGTAAATGCTACCGGCATTTTTGTGTGATTCAGCATTGGAATGGTGCAATAATTGAAGTCGAACCCAGGGAGCACAGGATATAGATTTTGTAACTTTAAGAACTAAAATTGTGGAAGAATTTACGGAACCGGGGGACACTTTTCAATTAGAAGAACAAATTAGATAACGCTTCCATCAGGAAAATGAACCTGTTGCAAAATATGTGAGAGAAAGACAGTTATTGATATTAAAATTACATCCTGCCAAGGACATTAGTGAACAAATTAAGGAAATAAGCGAGGGTTTACAACCTAATTTTATGAAATAAGTTTATAACAGGGAATACGATTCAGTGCATGAAATGTTACGAGACCTGAAAAATGTTGAACAATTCAAATATCTTGTGCAAAAACTTAAAATTCTAGAAACTGAATGTGAGACAATTAAAGCTTTGTCATGTTCTGAATCGAGTCGAGCATAAATGCCGACTCAGCAAGGTATGCCGTTGCAGCGCACGGTGAATGGTCATGTTGACATTAGTTATTCTCAGGTTAATTGGAAGATCGAGGAAAGATTAAAGGCATTGCAACAAGATCTCGCTAAATTACAGTCGAACACAGGACTCCAGTCTCATGAGTCAGATTTAGAATTGCAATTTCAGAATCTGGAGGCTAAAGTAACTAAACATGAAGAACATCAGAAAAAAAACATTCATTCACTGAGTCGTCATTCTCATATACAGTTATAGAAAATGAACATAGAGGTAGAAAGAATAGGAGAACCTATTATCATAATAGTAATCATAGATCTCAGAATAGAAATACTTGGCATAACAACCACAATAATAATCTCGACACACAGTCGCAACGTTCGTATAGGGGGCCATTGCGCAATGGCGGTAACCCTCGATTTCAGCTTGCGAACTTTTCATCTTCATCGCAGCGCACATTTTTGGAGCAACAACAGGGGCGCGAAGATCCAAATAACCATACTAATCAGGTTGTAAATACAAATCACTCTACTTTTCGTAAGAACAGAAGCAACGGGGATCTAGGTGCAGGGCCTTCGGGGAAAACTCTAACGGTCTCTACTTTTCCTTCTGAAGATCTGATTTGCATCAATGTGAAAGTAGATGGGGAAATTCGACAGTTCATCCTGGATAGTGGAAGTCAAATTTCGGTAACGGGAGATAAGAACATACCAGTCAATACCAAGCGATTTAATATAAATATTGCGATTAGAGGGGTCACTAATAGTCAACTGACAGTTAACGAAATTGTGTTACTACCATTTTCTATACATAACCGAACATTTGTTCACCTATTTAGAATGGTTAACGATTTTTATCAAGGTACTACGAGTATATTAGGAAATTATTTCTTGAAGGGACAGAAGGCTAAGTTAGATTTTGAGGAAAATAAGCTTACATTGCATAAATTCGGCACACCTCCTAGAAACCAAATTAAAAATGAGAATAAGAAAGCTTTTGACGTGTCAATCAAAATTTCCTATTTGTTACAGCATGTTTTGCACCCAGAATTTATTTGTAGTTGCTAAAAATATAAAAGTGAATCCCAGCATAAATTTGTGCATTCCACTTAAATTGGCTAATTCATATGACAAAGATAGGACGTTATTGGAACCAGACCTACAGTTTCAAGAGAAAACGGGATTGATGGTTGCCAGAGCAATATTAATCCGGATTCGAATCTTATTTGGATCACAAATCCTTTAAATTATAATGTTACAATTAAGAAATATACTATTATCGGGAAAGCTGAAACATAGGATAGGCCAATCATGAGTAACAATAATTATGAGAATAAGGATGAAATTGGTGAACAGGCACAGGTTTTCGCGACGGAAGAGTAAGGGACGTCAGTAACGCACGGGCGGACCCTAGTCGGTTTGATGTAAATTTAAATTTGGAAGCTCATCAAAAGGAGCAACTTTTGGCTGTTTTAATGAAATATCCACATGTTTTTGCGTGGTCAAAGGATGATATAGGTAGAGCCATAAATTATAAACATAGAATTCAACTAGAAGATGACACAGAATTTCACTTAAAACCCTACCCGATTCCAGTTCACCTTCGTGATGAAATTAAAGATCAGATTGAGACTTTATTAAAGCAAGGAGTTATTTCTCCTACACAATCACCCTTCCACTCTCCTGTTATCCTTGTAAGAAAAGCAAAAGGGGGTTATAGATTATGCCAGGATTATCGGAGATTGCATGCGTCGTCTGTATTTGACGCTCTGGGTGTGAATAACATCAATGAAATATTATACAATATGGGGGCAAAATATACTACTGTACGGCAGACTTGAAGAGCGGATTCTTCAATATCCCTCTCACCGAGGACAGTAAGAAATATACAGCATTTACAATACCAGGAATGCCACAGTATCAAATGAACGACGTGCCACAGGGTCACGTCAGTTCACCAAGTGCAATGACTCGCTGCGTTCACTTAACGTGCTCGAACATGGATCCCAATCACTTTGCCCATTATGTGGATGATTTATTTTGCTTTGCAAACACCTTTGAAGAAATGGTAATAACTCTGGAGAAAATGTTACAATGTTTACAGGCCGCGGTTTTGAAACTTGCAATAGAAAAATGTCACTTCGGCTTCACTGAGATTATTGCTTTAGGATATAAAATTTCGAAATTTGGCTATCGGATCAATGACAAAATCATTGTATCTATCAAGAAATATAAGACACGGAAAACTGTGAAACATGTTTACACATTTCTTTGATTAACATTCTATGTTAGGAAGTTTTTAAAATTATATTCCGAGATGGCACTTCCCTTGCAAAAATTGATAAGAAAAGATACGAAATTTCTCTGGGGGGAAGAACAGCAAACTGCGTTTGAGAGGTTGAAAGAAGCTTTACTTACAGCTTCCGTATTGACGGCATATGATCCATCCAAAGAAGTAAGGCTATGTACGGATGCAAGCAGTAAGGCTATTGGCGCGGTGATTTTACAACCAAATGCGAACGGTGATTTTCAGCCTATTTCCTATTGCAGTAGGGTGTTAAAAGACCATGAAACTCCACATTCAACCATCGAGCAAGAATTGTTGGCAATTATATATGCATTTGTCATTCAGATTCTTTTTACTGCGCCGACAATTCCAATTATTCACAAATAACAAAGCTATCACATTCATTCGGTCCTCAACACAACTTCCAAATAAATTATTTAGATCATACACGTTGATGGCCGAGTTCGATTTTACGCCAATTCACTGTAAAACTACACAAAATATGGCGGATGCTATAAACAGAGAGACAGAACATGATCCACAGGATGAAGACGAGGAGCTTCCAGAGCCACGTACATTGTTATTGTTAGATGAGACAATTGATGTTGCTATACAGCAACGGAGAGGATTCTCTTTCTTTGGAAATATCGTTAATATTCTGGAAAGAGAAGAAGACGAGGGGGGTAACAACACACCCAACCCCTCCTTCTAGAGGCAAGCTTGCTATTATGTTATGGAAAATGGATTTCTTTATAGACAACTTAAAATGGGAGCTACGACTAAAAAATTATTATTTATACCGAAGTCACTTCGCAACACTGTTATTGAGACATTACATAGTTTACCAGTTGGAGAAGCACATTATGGCTTCACTAAAACATACAAAAATGCACTGGATAGGATTTACTTTCCATTTATGAAGAACCATATGCAGAAAATGGTCAACGAGTGTGTAATTTGTCAGCAGAATAAGCGCATAAAAGGAGCGCCATATGGAGAACTTTTAACGTTCAACTCACAGAAACCGTTCGATAGAATCGCTTTAGATTTTAGCGGACCGTATCCACCAAGTGGTTTGCTCAGCCGTAAATATATAATAAGTGCGATCGATAATGGTACTCGATTTTTAATTGCTCAATCAGTAACAGATACCTCAAGTGCGACAGCAGCTAACTTCCTTTTTGAAAATGTAATTTTGCGCTACGGTTGTCCTTCTCATATAGATACAGATAGAAGTACCTCATTCACAGCTAGTTTATTTAAAGAACTATCGGAGAAATGTGGAATCTATCTGAAATTCGCTCCAGCATTACCCCCACACTCCCTATTTGCCTTCATGGCGTGGTGCTAAGCACAGGGGAGCACTTTACCTTTTTTTAGCTAATCACAATTTAATTGGATGATTAGAACGATCACATTCTATTTTACAGGGACCTATCAAAAACTTCGTTGACTCAAAACACACAGATTCGCTTTTATACTTGCAATCGGTAGTGTGGTCGTACAATGTTAATTACCAGTAGAATTTGAAGAACAGTCCATTTTTTTCTTCTTCATGGATTTACGCCTAGATTAGTCTGGGAGAGCGGACTACATTTAACGCCCAGTGTGAATGTAAACAACGAGATGAGATTCAAGATTCACGAAAAAGCAGGAGAAGCAGCTTATGAGAGTCTACAGAAACGCCACCGACAAGCAAAAAAGTACTACGATAAACGTTACCAGTTCATTGATTTTACGCCAGGAGAATTGGTTCTAATATTTGATGGCAGTCATCGCTTACACACAGCTAAATGCTTCTCGGGAGTATTTAAAGAACCTGATAAAATTATAGCAAAGGAAAATCCCAATGTTTACAGAGTGGAACTTAAGACAAAACGGGCACAGACAGTTGTGGACTCAATTTCGGTCTAGAGATTGAAGAAGTACTACGCTTCGGAACACGGTAGCGGGAATGACAATGTAAATTGTGATGATGAGAATTAAGAACAGGAACAGCAGGAGTGAATGAGTGAGAACATACCTTTTCCCCTGTATACCCCATTTTCACTACTCTAATGCATTAAATAAATGTTATATCTTGCAAATATTTTCTTTAAATGACAAAACACTAAATTTATGTGAAATATTATTGTTAGCCCTTAATAATTACACAGAAGTGTAAAACTAGTTATTACCACAATAAAGTCATTAGTTAAAACTCGTAGACATCGAGGCTTCATATTTATGAATATAATAATAATATTATGTATTCACGAATAGTGAACAAAGGGAATGAAAATATAAATAGCGCGCAAGAAATTTTCCTCAGGTTTCTCAATGCATGCAGAGAACTGATGGAAATAATTTGTGAACTACAAAGGATAAATTGTGTAAGTCGATAATAGACTTTAGTATTTTATGAAAAATTGTTTTAAACACATTGGGTTTTTAAAATGAGAATTAAAATTCTCTATGATTTAAAGAATCCTAGAAAAAAGAAAAGGAGATATACTCCAACTGATGGTCCTAAACCAAAACAAAGTAGATTTTCGACCACATCTAGTGCAACAGCTTTTGGTGGTCGTTTGAATGATTACCCTTTTGAATCAGAGCCACATTGTGATATCAAGAATTTCTTGAAGAACAAAATCTACAATAATTGAACTCCTGGAAAATAAACTTAAAAATAAATCTATTAAGTTCTATATTATCATATCCTCTGAATATGAGAAACCTGATAAAACAGACTCAGACTCTATATTTGAGCGATATAGATAATTTGGAACAAATCTATGCCCAGCTTATGGACACATTACTCAGAAAACTTGTGGAGTTTGAGGCTAAAGGATCTAGTTGGAAATTATGTGGGAGTTCACACAAACTGAAACTGAAAATAAGTAAATTTTCATCTCTTTCTGCTTCTTATTATGTCCCTCTTGCAGTGAATATTCAAAATAAAAAAAAACAGTGGTCAATATAAAAAATAAAGATAAGTGTTTTCTGTGCTATGTCTTGGCATAACTTTACCCATTTCCTGGGAAAGACAATCCAGAGCTAGTTCATCATTATATACAGCATGGAACAAAGTTTAAGCATGCTATGTCAGGTATCCAATATCCTGTTGCTATATTTGATATAACAAAATTTGAAAAACAGGTAGAAGAATCCTTGGCCATCAATGTGTATGCTTATACAAAGAATAATTTTGTATATCCTTTTAGAAAAAAAAACAGTCAATGATGAAAATGCTGATGTCATCAATTTGTTACTTATTTCAGATGACAAGAATTTCCATTACACTCTTATTACCAATCTCTCTCGTCTGGTTAGAAGCCAAATAACTAAATATCAGAGGGAAATCAAGATTTGTCAAAGGCGTTTGACAACATTTGATAATCAAATTCAACAGAATTATGTCAAATTTAATAATCCAAAAATTGCTAACAAGAAAGTTGAAGAGCATAAACAATAATGTGGTGAGAACAAGCTTATGCGTATGATTATACCTAAACCAAAAGAGGTTGAGAAATTTAAACAACACAAGGCCCTGTTGGAGCATCCAGCTATAATAATAGCAGATTTTGAGTCATTTCTCAAACCATTCAACTATTCAGACCCTGATCCTGATATCTCTTCTGCTACACCTTATCAGCACAATGAGGTCTGTAGTTATGGATATGTAGTTGTGTGGCGTAATTCATTAAAGCCTAATGAGCCTTATGTATACAGAGGACCTAATGCTGTCAAACATTTTTTTCCAAAAAATAAAATAAGAAGTAAGGAAAATCGGTAAAGTATTATCTGTGTCAAAACCAAGAGTACCATTATCTGCTGCAGAAGAGCAATTATATGATACAGCTGCGATATACCCACAGTGTAATTCATATTTTACAGATGATAATAAGAAAGGTTATCACCATTGTCATTTCACGGGAAAAAAATTGGGATTTTTGAGGAACAGCTGTTATTTCAAAATACTAAGACAAATTTATTCCCATATTCTTTCATAATGGCAGGGATTATGTTTTCAACTATTTAATTAGGCATCTAGTTGTGATACAGATCACATAGATGTTCGAGCAGAAAATCAAGAGAGATACATTAGTCTTAGCAAAACAGTAAAGATTTCTGAGAATAGTACTATTAAGATGAGATTTTTGGACTCCATGCGATTTTTCTCTGCTTGCCTGGATGCTCTTGCCATCAAACTATCTAATGACAAATTCCAAATTACAACTAATAGTTTTCCTGGCTTAGGCATAGAACATATTAGACAAAAATTGCTCTATTCATATGAATATGTAACTGACTATACTAAGTTTAATGATGAATCCCTTCCTCCACAAAAGGAGTTCTACAGCCAACTAAGAGAAAATAATATTGCAGATAAAGATAACCATCATTCAAAACTGATGTGGAAGAAATTATGACTAGGAGATTAATATGATGGTTATCTAAAATAGAATGTGACAATTCTTGCTGATGTATTCCAAGCTTTTAGAAAATTATCTATGAATATCTATGAATTGGACCCTGCACATTTTTACAGTCTCTCAGGTAAAGCATGGTCAGCTATGTTGCTCAAAACAAAAATTAAACTGGAGCTGATTTCAGACGTGGACATGTTTCCTTTTATAGAGAAAGTTATACGTGGGGGCATGGTACAATGCGCATAAAGATATGCAAGGGCCAACAATACACATTTGACAAAAGTATATAATCCAAATGAACCTTCTAACTACATTTCCTATGTTGATATAAATAATTTATATGGTTATTTAATGATGCAGAAACTCCCCTATTGTGATTTTGAGTGCATAGATCCTACATCAATAAACATACAAAATTTTGATGATACTAAGTATGGTTTCTTTGCTGAGGTGGATCTTGATTTCCCTGATGAGTTGCATAATCTATTTTCTGATTTGTAACCAGCTTCTGAGTTTAAGTGTCCACCTGAATCAAAATAGAAGAAGCTTCTGTTGACCCTTGAATCTAAAAAAAAGATATACAGGGTGTTCCAAAATGAATATCGGGGTTTCAATGAAGTGTATCTTCTATTACATATACATTACAGAAATGAAACATACCTTAAAAGGAAAGGTAACTCAAACAGTTTTCGTTTCTACTTCGCAGGTGATGTTTCGTAACTCCGCCGCAGAACGGCGCTAGTAGTAAAGATGGAGATGACTCCTGAGCGTAAAGCCTTTGTCTCTTGGAATTCGCAAGGTGTAACTCAGCAATTGGAGCGCAACGTACTTTTCGGCGGGAATATGGATGTGATCCCCCATCGGATAACAACATCCGAAGATGGTACAACCAATTTAAGAATACGGGATGCCTGTGCAAAGAGAAGAGCTCCGGAAGACCACGTCTACCAGATGAGCAAGTGAAACAGGTCAGAGCAAGTTTCGGTCGGAGTCCCAGGAAATCTGTAAAGCAGGCGAGTCGAGAACTGTCAATGCCGTCCACCACTGTTTGGAGGGTGTTACGAAAGAGATTGCACATAAGGCTGTACCGTCTACATCTGTTACAGGCCCTAAAGCCTGAAGATAATGTGACCCGTGATAACTTCTGCGAAAATGTACTGGACATGGAAGATGATTTTCTTACAAGTGTGATCTTTAGTGATGAAGCCTCATTTCATCTTAGTGGACGAGTGAATACGAAAATCCACACCAAACAGTGCAGCACATGAGGGATTCGCCAAAATTGAACGTCTTTTGTGCTCTATCCAAAGAACAAGTTTATGGACCTTTCTTCTTTGTGGAAAACACTATCACTGGTACTGCGTATTTGGACATGCTCCAGCAATGGTTCTACCCTCAACTGGATCGTTAGCAAAAAACAAACATCATCTGGCATCCGCCCCCACACTTTCATCGTGGAGTACGGAATTGGTTGAATGCTGTTTTTCCCCAACGATGTATCTGTCGTCATTGTGAGGATGCCGTGGCTCTTCTACAATGGCCCCCAAGATCTCCCGACCTCACCCCCTGCGATTTCTTTTTGTGGGGGTATGTAAAGGATAGTGTATAAGTGCCACCGCTACCTGCCGACCTCCCTGAATTGCAACGCGGGATTGATGCAGCTGTGGAGTATGTTACAACAGACATGCTAGCTTCAGTGTGGGAAGAAATTGCCTACAGACTAGATGTGTGCCGTGTCACAAGGGGATCCCACATTGAACATTTGTAACTTGTGACAAAAAACTGTTTGAGTTACCATTCATTTTAAGGTATGTTTCATTTCTGTAATGTATATGTAATAGAATATACACTTAATTAAAACCCCGATATTCATTTTGGAACACGGTGTATTATTCGCTATAAGAATTTCAAATTTTTAAAGGAGGAAAAGGTTCATGTAGTGCAAATTCGAAGAGTTCTTAGATTCAAGCATTCAGAGTGGTTGAGGCCTCATATTGAAACTAATACAAGATACAGAACAGAAGCTGCTTCAGATTTAGATAAGGATTGCTTCAAATTGATGAAAAATGCTGTATATGGTAACACAATGGAGAATATTAGGAAGCATGCAGATGTAAGACTAGTCTCTGATTCAGAAAAGTGTAATAAGTCGGTGACAGATCCAAAATTCAAATTGGGAAAAATATATCATGAAGATTTGTCACTCTTTCAAATGGAGAAGCCATGGATCAAATTTAACAAACCTATCTATGTGAGTGCTACAGTTCTGAATATGTCTAAGCTACACATGCTGCAGCTTCACTATGATACAATGAAACCTTCTTATAGAGGTGGTCTATCTCTTCTGTATATGGACACAGATAGTTTTATATATCATATCAAAACACCTAATCTATATGAAGACATAAAACACCCTAAGTTGTTTGATTATTTTGATACATCTTCATACCCTCCTAGTTTTATATTCCTTCCAACAATAAAAAAAAATACCTGGCAAACTAAAAGATGAAAAGGTAATGATATTATTAAGGAGTTTATTGGATTACGAGCAAAGATGTATGCAATTAGATTAGAGAAAGGCACTATCAAGAAAGCCAAGGGAGTAGGTAGAACTATAGTAGAGAATAAACTCTCCTTTTATGATTATTACAACTGTCTCGAAACTAAGTCTACCAAACTGAGGTAGGAGAAGAGAATCCAATGTTGACCATATATTAATCACAAACAGAATATGAAAAATTGTCCTGGTTTCAGAGGATGACAACAGACAGATTCTCTCGTGTGAGATACATTACCATGGGGTCACTATCACCTGACAGATGTTATATTCGCCAATAAAATAACCATGAATCTGTTTGTGTTTAGAAAACAAGCTATGGACGTGCCTGTTCAGATGGCTTCACCAAATCTCACTAATCTCTTTTCTAAACTAAACGGACTATAATTATTCACTTTAACAGTATCCTAACAGAATACAATGATGATACTGGTAAAATATTTTGTATTTTTAATAACAATCTAAATTATTATAAATTTTCCATTGGTGGGAAACTACAATTCACCAAAAACAAAACTACAAAACACCAATTCCTGAGAACAATGGTGAGATAAAAATATTTACTGGGAGTAATATCTATCGTATTAAATATGATAAGATGAATAGTATCACCACATATGATATATCTGCAAATTATTGTCTGTATATAGAGTTGCTGGGAGATTACGACAAATCTAAACCTTTGTTTTTGGAGTTGATAATAACTTATCCTATAATAAATAACCATTTCCAAAATGCCTAATGATATTTCTGGTCATACAAAACACAATGATCACAGTGATGAAATTCTTGTACTTGATATTAGAGTAGAAAAATTACGCACTGATCTACGAGCATTACATGAAACTCTCAACTCTAGTCTCCAATCTGAGATAGCTAGCCTCCAGTCTCAGTGTCTGGATGCTATTCTCAAAAATGATGCTGAACTCAAATTCTTACTGCAAAAATATACTAATTTGGCCTCAAAGAACAATCGTCAAAAACTTAGAAGAGAGTGTAGGCAAATTAAAAAAAATGAGCTTGAGATATTCAGACAAGCTAAGACTACTAATGTAGAACACCTAAAACAACAATTAAATAATCGAAACAAACAGTATTCGTACAGAACTACAAGCAATCATCCTGAGTATATAAGATTATGATAGTATAATTGCTGATTTGCGTGAGCAGTTTCAATCCTTTGAGATTCCTACATTAGAAAATATAAAAGTTGAACTACAAACAGATGAGCTGCCGACTGCTATAACTGAAGTCCAAGCCAAACTTCAAATATTGGAAGATTTTATAAATAATCTACCCTCCTCCTGTGAACTTAATGCCCTTGCTTGTAATGTTACTAACATCAAACTCCAGCTTGAGACTTACGAGGGTTTTGGGAAAATTCAAAGTACCATAGTCCACATTGAGGATACTTTGGCAACAATGAAAAATGAGGTAAGTAGTGTCCAGGAAATACTGAAATCAAAATTACCTGGCATTACTGAAACTCTGAGATTTGTCCAACAACAAATTACTAAGCTGGAAAATCTGAACACTGAATCTGAATTATCTCATTTTCATTATTTGATAGATGACATACAAAACAAATTACAAACACTTCAACAATCAACACCTACACAAAATGAAATAATACAACTCGAAAATGCCTTAAGTACTGTAGCTAGCTTACCTACTTCTCAGGAACTAAGAGCTGTGAAAAGATCAGTAAATTGAATACTCAAATCTGAAGATGTTAAAAACATTCAGGTGGGAATTGCAGAAATTCAAGAAACTATTGCCACTTTGCCCACCAACCAAATTGTCAGTGTAATTCACTCATTATTTATAGACATCAGAAACCAAGTACATGATCTTTCTAGCCAGAGTTCCAAATTGAAGCTTGTGGAGAGTTTACAGCAAATTATTTCAAATATTAAGCTTCAAATTGGGACTATAGAAACAAATCAAGAATCAGCTTCATGATTTAAAGAAAAATTTAAACAACTGTGTGTTGATATGAAAATCAAACCCAGCTATGATGAAATTGTTCACTTGGAACCATTGTTGAGCAGTTTGGATGAAGCTGAATCTAGTCAGTTATTCTCTGTTCAGATTGTCAGACTTCAAAGTATTGCAAATACACGATGGCACTGGACATATGTTAAGACTGGTAATATTTACAAATTATATCGCTATGCACAAACTCATGAATTTTTCCTCAATGGTACTATTCAATTTTTAAAGTTTGGATATTTGAAAAAGGAAAAACAATTTGAGGTGTCACTCTTCACCATACAAAGAAAAGATGGTGTGTTCAGAGCACTTCAAATACCAATAGCATATTGGGATAATACTACAAATAAATATAAAATGCATGAAGATAAACAATTGACTGTTTTTGATGTTGAAACTGGGGACCAATTTTATTATTTCAAGTAAAAAAATTGTATCCTGCGGATAATCACTTTTATGTAATCTACTCTTACCAGACTCAATGTCTAGACACGATATAGTCAATGAACTTACACAGACCAGCTCGTCGTAACTACAAACGACTATCTGTGGTAACAAAAGAAATTTAAGATCTGTGGCAAGCAGATCTGGTTCAAATGAACACAGAAAATTTAAAAGTCTACATAAAAAATCATGGTTTTAAGTACTTGCTTACTGTAATAGATACTTTCAGTAAATATGCTTAGGCTGTTCCTCTGAAATCTGAAACAGGAGCTTGTGTTACTGAGGCCTTTAAGTTTATTTTCGAGCAAGGCAGAATATCCCATTACTTACAGACATACAGGGGAAAGAACTTTACAGTTCTATGTTTTCCAAATTAATGAACCAGCATAACATTCAGCATTATTCCACATACAATCATTTGAAAGCTAGCATAATTGAAAGATTCAAGAGAACACTCAAAAATAATATGTGGAAACAGTTTAGTTTGCTAGGTAGCTATAGGTGGGTAACAATTTTATCTGACCTTGTTCATAATTACAATAATTCTATATATAGAACCATACGTATGAAGCCTGCTAAGGTAACTAAATCTGATGAGGTACAATTAATTCCCACTGTTTACTGTCGCAAATATCAGCATACAACCAAGGAACCTAAGTACAAAATAGGAGATCAAGTAAGAGTTAGTAAATTGAAACACTATATTGAAAATAGTTTTACTAAAAATTGGAGTACAGAGTTGTTCACTGTGGTTGAAGTCTTACCAGGGAACAGGTAATAAAAGACAATTGCAATGAAATATTGAAAGGAAGATGTTCTGAAGAGGAACTTAGCAAACTGAATACCCAGATACATATCTTATTGAGAAAGTATTACGTAGAACAAAAACAAAAAGTTATTAGTAAAATGGCTGCTACTTCGAGGAAAGAGTTGGATAGTGGTAAGATGTTTGCCTGATTTACTAGAAACTAGAAAGAAAAATGGTGAGCTGCACCCTGACAATATTAGATGCCTTATTGTAGGCCCATCTGGTTGTGGAAAAACTACACTTCTTGTAGACAATTTTCTGTTTGCTCCCAATTGGTTACACTGGAAGAACAGACACTTGTATGTTTTCTCATAAAGTTTGCAGCAACCAAAATACCAGAAGGTGATGAAACTGTATGAGGGACTGGGCATAGCTACTTTTGGATAAAAAAAAGCCACTTGAAAATTGTTATGAAAACTCAGTTGTAGTCTTTGATGATGTAATTTTGGAAAATCAAAATGAATTTTGTAATTCTTTTACTCAGGGGCGTCACAGGGGAATAGACTGTTTTAATCTGGCTCTGACTTATTCTAGGAATACCAAACAGACACTTCGTGATAATACAAATCTAGTTCGTCTCTTTCGTCAGGACCACACAAATCTTAAACATGTATATAATGACTAGGTAGGAGGAGATTTAAACTACAGTCAATTTTCACAAATCTCCTCTTCCTGTTGGAACAAAGATGATTTTGGATTTGCTACATTTGATATGACTAAAAAACCAAACAATGGAAAATATAGAAACTAAATTAAAAAATTTTATAAATATTGAGTCATTATACGTTGTGTCGTTATCAATAACCCCTCAAAACATGACAAAACATAAAATTGAAGACAATTTGAATTTACGTGAATATCTGGCCAAAAGATTTAAAGGCTGGAAATCAGAAAATAGAGGATACTATGAACAACACAAACGTCGGGATCAACCTATTACTGATGCTATTAGTGATCTTGGTAGAGAAATTAAGGGTGTTAGAGAACAAAATAAGAATCTTATGAATGAGCTAGTGCATCTTGCTGATAGAAATTATGCAGATTTTCCTCCTACACCACTATCCAGTATTCATACTTCTCTAGTACTCCAACAACCACCTACTAAGGCCATAGGAGATTCAGAAAAAAATGAGTTAGGTCCATTGGCAAGAGATTACCTGAGTACTGGGAAATTTGACAAAGATGAAGTGTTTGGATTGTATCCAACCATGGAGCCTAACGGGGAATAGTCTGGAAAATTGGAAAATCTAGAGTTACATTTT
Source organism: Lepisma saccharinum (assembly GCF_977018435.1). NCBI lineage: Eukaryota > Metazoa > Arthropoda > Insecta > Zygentoma > Lepismatidae > Lepisma > Lepisma saccharinum. The sequence goes on along the minus strand of NC_139236.1, from coordinate 17,136,987 downwards.
AAGGAGATAACGTAAAAGTCAATTTGGGTGGAGTATATTACTGATCCAGATATCGTGGCAATGTGGGACTGTGGGAAGTCATCACCAAGAAACCTAGAGATTATACAGATGAAGATTACCAAAGTTACTCAGAAATTTTAATACTGTCTGATGCTCTATACCAAAACAATGAGGCTAGTCAGAATAGAGTTAAATCTAGCAGTGGAGACAAATACAAAAATCTGATTATACCTATATGGAACCAACTTAAAACTGGTAGTGGCATTAAAGACTACAATACTCTACCCAAAGAGTTTGTGTGGGTGGATGATATAAGAAAACTCCTAGATAGATTGTTGGTCATAGCAGGAGAAGAAAATGATGGCAACAATAATTTCCATATGAAAAAAATAGATATTGTAGATATGATTAGTGCTAAATTAACCAATTTTACTGTAAATGACATTAAAGGCATAGGATACTTAATTAAAATAATTAATACTCTACCTCCTAAATTCTGGAAGGGTCAGGATTTTGTGAATGACATTATTAACAAACTTCCTTTCGAAATGCACTTACCTCGTTAACAATACTGTGGTCAAAGGACTAAACTAGAACAAAGACTGGAGATAGGAGACAGAGAAATTAATCCTATGGATACAGCTTGTAAAAATCATGACATTCCCTACAATACTTTTACTAATCTTAGTGCTCGTCATGAGGCTGATCAAAAATTGGAGCAAGCAGCATTTGGAAGACTAATCAGCAAAGATGCTTCATTAGGTGAAAAAATAACAGCATTAGGTACAACCATTGTCATGAATAAAAAAAACAAAGATTAGTGTGGGGACTATATAAATACCTATCATTATGAAACCTAAAGGTATTGTATACCAAGTACCTTATTCAGATCTGAAATCTCTAGGATTCTTAGACAGTCTCCTCACCAAAAAAAAACAGGAGAAGGAAAAAAAATATTCTTTGAGTAGAGGTCATGGAATGAAATTAACTCTTAGTACACCACAGTTGAAAAGATTACAGAGTTCCAGAAAAAAGAAACACACTGCTGGTTTCATATTCAGTATTCCAGCTATTTTAGCAGCTCTAGGTGCTGTCGGGAGAGAAGCAGGGGGTAGTGCTGCTATAGCAAAAACAGTAATTGACGCAAAGAATAACAAAGCTGAACTAGAAGAGCGAAAACGTCATAATTTGGTAATGGAGAAGAAAGGCAAGGGTATTAATGCTTTCAGAAAATGTAAACGAAATAGAAACACTCTTCAACTTTGATATGGAAAATTTAATTGAATTACTGGGAATAAAACACTTCAGAGGTGTTTTCATGTCAGATTCTCTACCTTTTAAGGGACCATATAGAAAAGAGTGTGGAGTAGTCAATTTGGATAGTTTCAAAAATCAAGGCACCCACTGGATCTGTTATTACAAACAAGCTAACATAGCTTTCGTTTTTGATTCTTTTGGTGGTATTCCACCATCAGGTTTAGTTAGTTTTCTCAATACTCGTAATCTCTATTATAGTGACGAGCGTATCCAGGGTTTTGAGGATGTAAATTGTGGCAACCTATGTGTTTCAATGCTGGCCTTCTTATATGGAATAAATAAACCATCAAATGAACGTTTCCAGAAAGCATTGTGGCATGTAAAGCATCATGGGAGTGTTTCATCTTACCAGTGAGACTTCAGTATTGAAACTCAGCTTACACAATGATATTATATATCCTAAATCTATAGCTCTTCGTGCTTTCTGTGGTATGTACCTTATTCCCAATATCACAGAACATAATAATAGGGTTGCAGTAGGAAATGAAAAAAAATGATTGATTTGATTGATTTAGTTTATTTTACTTCGCGTTTTGTGCCTCTTGGCTAATTTTCGAAGATGGGGATGAGTGATGAAATGATGAAATTGATGAATGGAATGGACATTTACACACAACCAAGCATGAGCGGGATTCGAACCCAGGACCCTTGGCGTCGCAGCGCGATGTGCCAACAACTCAGCCACAGGGTTCGGCGAGAAATGAAAAAAATATTATCACTCCTGGTCAGTATAATCTATGAACATTATAAGCTCATCTGCCTAGAGGAGTGTTACTATCACAAAACTCTGTTACACATATGGTGGAATTAGTTTCTGGAACTGAAATAGTTGATCTTGTTACACTTGTTAAACTACTAGATTTGAGAATAATACTAAACTTGAGCTTGCCATCAAACACATAGGTGACAATATTCTTAAATTCTTGACCATAAAGACTCTGAATATCCATTGTAATGTAGCAGAAGGGATGATGACTAATTCTGATGGCAACATAGGCAATCACAAACAAACTGGAATTATAGAAACTTTCAAACCAAATTCTGAGTTTATGGAGCCAATCATATACACACCCTTCTCTGGAATTTTTTTTTCAGTATCCCACAATCGTATAGACCACACAGAGTTAGTAGAAACCAACGAAAAAGGTGAAGCAGTAGATTTTGCAGGTGCCTCCACAACTGCAACCCTAGAAATTAATATATAAAATAACCATTAACATTGAGGATATTGAGAGTTATGAATTACAGTCTTTCCCTCCAAATCGTCGTACTTTTGCTAATCTCAATTAACCAAATCGTGAGATTGAGATAGATTTAGACGTTGGGGACAGTTTTGTACACCCTCACAGGGCTGTTTTTTATATCAAATTTCAAGTAGTGAAAAATGAGGATGGTGAGGCATTTCCTTCCGGTGCAAATATAAAACTAGTAGATAATTTTGTGCCACACTTGTTCTCTCAAGTGGCAATCAGAAAACATGATACTGTGATAGATAGACTAGACTATCCAGGTATAACTTCTACTGCCTTAGGAACACTTAAATTTTCCAAAGTAGATGCAACCTATTACCAGTCACGGGAATTTGAATCAGGAACCAAAATCCTGTCAAAAAGCCACACAGTATTGTTCCTCATGCTATGACGAGCTGTCATAAGGCATTCTGGTAACTTGAGTTTCGTGTGTGTTAGCTGGGGTAAAGTAGCCCAACTCACGTCCTAAGACGAGGAACTCTTCTAGTGCAGAGAATTCACGATAGGTGGAATGTCAATGCAGTATAAAAAACTTTGTTGCTTTCGTAGATACGCGAAGAGTCGCTAGATGGCTCTGGCCGGTTTACGTATTTAAATCGTAAATTCCTTTGTTTGATTTCCGGTTTGCTTATGCACAGGGACATTTTGAAGTGTCGGCCACTGCACGCATGGGCAATTCGCAGTAATGGCAGAAAATTATAAACTTTACAGTGTTTTGGTCTAGGTTCCATCGTATAGTTGACAGCAAAAGGTTTATCTCAATAAGTATTACAATAAGATTCTTAACGCATACACATATTTGTTAACGTGTGGTTTCTTAATCAAGTAAATTGCTGATTTGGTAAAGACAATCGTGCTCTGCACAAAAGGATGAGGGAACGAGGACTAAAAGAAGAAGAAAAAAAAAGAGGGAAAGGATTCCGGCGGAATGGACGCTAAACAAACGGCATCGTGAGGAATAAACGGTGACCAAAAACCGGCAAATTTCGGCTTGGACGCCTGAGTTGCACGATAACTTTGCTTGGCCTTAAGGCTGAAAACGTTGAGCCAATGTTTGGAATAAGCACGGATCATTGGGAAGGCGAGCTGGACTTGGAATGCGAAAAACTAAGCAAGGTGGAATGAGGAGCGGATTTTGCCTCGTGATATCACAAGTGAGGTAAGCTGCATATGTACTTTTAGTATTGCATGAGCTCATGTTTCAACGCTTGTTGGTAGATCTACCCGTCTGTTAATGTATTTCCAAGCATGCTAGCGTGTGGTCAGTGTGGTTCTCTGGATAACGAACAAATCATTATTTGCACCGCGTGGATGAGCGCGAGGTAAATGGACGCCATTGATGTCTGAAATTTGAATTCTTAACATCTTGAGCGAAACGCGTTTGACATTTGATAATACCGTGCGTTCATTTCGATCTGCAGCCGAGAGATCGGGAGAAGCGTGGCGGGCGGCGCTGACGGAGATGCCGACATTTGCGGCCTGTAATGCCCGCTTATTTTTATAGACATATGCAGACATTTATATAAATATTGCAAAACGATCACTAACCTGTGTTATAACACGCAAAAGTTCTTCTGTAATTCATCCAAGTTCTGCTCTTATATACACAAAAAAATACGCTTTAGAAACGATGTTAAGAGCCACAGATAATAAAACATTTTAATCATAGTTTTGACCAGTAACGTCCTGCTTAAGTTTATATCCTTGAAAGAGTTTTGTGCCGATGGGGATCGTTTGGAGGTTTTGAATGTGCAACACTGTATCAAGATTACGCTGTAGAAGAAACCGTTAAAAGTCAATAGTGTTCGTGAGCTTCCTTGCAATCCGAAATCTCCGAGCTCGAGTTTTTTGTTCCTTCGCGACTAGATGAAGACAGAGTTGTAAATATACTGGCGAGCAATGTAAACCAAGAGCGTGTTAATTTCGTACTGTGCGCAAGAGTGTTATTCTTGGTTACTTGCAGTTACTTGTTTGTGTTATTGTAGTGTGTATGTGTGACGTGTAAGTGAGACGATTGGAATGCCAGCCGCAAGATTCACCTTAGAACAAAGATTTTTTTATGTATGACACGTACCTACGTGAAAACAAACTCGTGTCGAGACGTGTGTAGGTAATTTGTACAGAAATTCCCATGCGTTTCAACTCCACACAGAGATACGGTTAGACATCTTGTCCTTAAATTACGAGAAACTGTATCGTTAAATTTTAAAACACCTAAGCAAAAACGACGGATTCTAACCGAAGCAAAACTCGATGATATTGGTGCAGCGTTAGAACGTTCTCCAAACAAACTTCTACGCCGTGTTTCACAAGAGGTGGGCGTGTCAAAATCATCGGCACATACAGTCACTAAGCTAATAAAAGTAAAACCATACTGTTATAACACAGGTTAGTTCTCGTTTTGCAATATTTATATAAATGTCTGCATATGTCTATAAAAATAAGCGGGCATTACAGGCCGCAAATGTCGGCATCTCCGTCAGCGCCGCCCGCCACGGTTCACCCGATCTCTCGGCTGCAGATCGAAATGAACGCACGGTATATAAAGTGGTAATTTGGCCATGATAAATATTGGACGTTGTATGTCACAGAATTGTTTGGTTTGATGTATATTTGATATTGTTAATCTCTCGTTGATCACATATACCATATGTATATATTTTCGCAGATATGTATTGCATGATGTGCATTTGGTATTGTTAAGGTCTTGAAGGTCACATGACCATATATGGTAATTTTCACGATCAACGTATTGACAGTTGATTCACATATCATAGTTCAATAAGGAGATACACTCCTTGATACTAAAAACAATATATGCTTCAGTAAGGTTGAAAAGTTCTGTTCAAATACTTTCAAATCAGCTGACTGATAATGCTCTCATAAGCATGAAACATGTGTAATTATTCAACTCAATAAATGAGTTCATTGTTTCTTTGTGTTCATATTTGCGTTCTTTAACATATTCTTTCATCTGTATTTGGTTATTCGTGACAATGCTTAAATGTGTAATTCTTCCTTTTCAGAGGGGGGAATTCCGCATGTGCTTGTAAATTGGGTTAGTGTCGTTATTATGGAAAGTGGATGTTGTTACTTGTAAAGTAAGCATTTTCTATTTGGAATCGTAAGGTATAGAAATTTCATTCCCAGTGATCTGCACGCGTCACCGGCGCTATCAGGCAAATTTTCTTAAAACAAATAAATTCGAACAAATGACATTTAGCACGTCTCAAGATTGTTTGGACTCAGTTGTTGAGTAGTTGCTGCCTAGTTTAGACCAAATCGTTTGAACACATTTTTGTTCAAACATATAAGTTTGAACGATTGTCATGTAGCTCGTCGCAAGATTACGAGGACTCAAGTACAGAGGGGCTGCGGTATTGAATTTCTTGTAGGGTTTCAAGTAGGTTAATCTTTAGTTGTTTAATTTCTGTTGTGAAAGCTAATATTAATAATGGGAACAGAACAGGAACCGGTAACATTAGATTCCTTGTTCGCCTTTATCAAACAAAATGAGGAAAGGAACAAGGAATGCACTGAGTTACTGAGATCAGAACTCAGAGAAAGCAATCAGTTGCTCAAAACAGAACTCAATGAAAGCAATCAGTTGCTCCAAAACAGAACTCAATGAAAGCAATCAGTTGCTCAAATCAGAACTCAGAGACAGCAATCAGTTGCTCAAAACAGAACTCGCAGCTCATACAAGTAAGGTAGTGGGTAAACTGCAGTCTGATCTAGAGGGCACTAGTAAATGCATATTAGAGCTGCGGCAAGAAGTAGTTAAAACAAGTGAGGGTCTGCACGATCTCACGTTTTCAGTATCACAGTACAGGGCTGAGTTGGTAGAAAAAAGGCATGAGTCTTTGACAAAGGAGTTTGATTTGTCAGGGAGTGAAGTTGAACTGATGAATGGTGTTGTAACTTCTTCTGCGGTCACCAATTGCATGTGTACTTCACATTCGGTCGAACATGACCACTGCACAGGCACTCTGACTTCCTGGTCAGAAAGTGATGCACAGAGTACCAGCGAAATGAACCGAAACAGAACGTTAGAGCAAGAACACCACAAGGGTAATAAAGGAAAATATTTGATAAGCGAGGAGTGGTCTTTTGGGGTGTCGGGTAACAGAGACGAGTCTTTCCCTGTCGGCTTTTGCACAAAAGATGCATCTTTCCCAAAACCGAGCTTGCAAATTCCTTTACTGGGTGTTGGTTCTAAACAAAGTGGTTCTTCGGGTTCATCTTCGTTGTGTAAGCGTGTCTACACGGTGCAAGTTGATACAGGATGTCCAGAAAGTAAGGTGGATTCTTATTGCCTACACTCAAATGCAGTATCATCTCAGAACAAATCTATCCTGTCTGTAGTGTCAGTTGGGGAAAATAGTATTGACTTACCTGTAGTGTCCATAGATCAAGATCATTCAGTACACAACGTAGTCATACCAGTAGTTGGTTATCCATTGCAGACTGTTGTGAGGAATTCAGTAATCGAACCCAGAATTTGCATTAGGTGTGGGCCTATGCGTGTCCTCATGCCCAAAAGAATTGCCAGTATGGTATGTGTCGTTTCTTTCATGAAATTAGGGACTGGTTATTCAGTCAGATATAGGAGGCGCATCAGAGTTAAAATGAAGTCACTTACGGACTCACCTGCCAAGAAAACTTCGGTAGTCAGTCGAACTGTTGCTGGAGGAAGAGTGTCTCTCCATCCAAGCCATATTAGGAAGAGAAGAACAAAAGGGTCTCCTCGGAAAAGTACCAGCACAAAAGTTTTGGGGGAAATTTTGAGTATTTGTCTTCTCTTGGCTTTGTCTCTTTGGTATAGGGTTAGAATGATGTGGCATCGCACTCATGTCAGAAGAAAATGGCATGGGATGCATATGGTTGAGTATGATTGCTCAAATATGAAGCCTGATGAGATCATCGGAGCGATCATCACTCCTTAATCAGTGATAGTAACTTCGCTTTGTACAAAATGTAAATATTAAAAATAATATATTTAGTTTGACGGATTTAATAACGTATGTATCTTTGGGAAGTTTAAAATAAATTTTTGAATATAATTATCATTTGAATACTATTTTTTTTATTTTGAAACGTCAGTTCAGTTGGGGTCTAGTGTCAAATTTATAGCTCAGGAAAGATATCTGATGGACAGTCTGATGCGGGAAATTTGAAATGGGAGCATTTAACAAGTCAAGCAGCCTCACTATCATTTTGGAGCCAACAGCCTTTAAGTGGGCAGTATCATTTTGAATTTGTTGTTACATGTGCGTGCAAGTTTCATTGTAAAATATTGTACGAATTTCTCGGGTAGAATCGTGTTGATTGGCGTTCTAAAGAAACGTAGGGGAACATCAGGGACACTAGATTTTGTATTTGTTCGTCCTTTGTAAAATACGTCTCCACACATAGGAAATGTGAGAACGATAAAGTGTTGAGGGGACATTTGCCATTAGTATAGGCTTAGTCCTGACAGAAGTTCGTCTGGAGTCTGTATTTTGGAGAGTTTAAGTAACGACATTCAATAGGTTTGCTTTCTCTGTATACATGACATGGTGATGGTAGGGGGTATCTGAAATATGCCACCCGATGGTAACCAGTATTCAAGAGGGAGCAAATTAATTTCAATTAATCTTGCATGGCAGCGTGAAATTATAAGACATAAAACGTATCTTTGGTTTACTCAAGGCGAGTATCATGGTTCGGTTCCAGTATTAATAACAAAAATGTTAGTGGTACATTTGATGGCAGAGATTGCGCCCATGTATTTACGGGGCTGTTGTCATAATCTGTTTGATGTAGCTTCTGGCTTCAGTGAATTCTCCTTGCACAGTTGCATTTAACGTTGCTGAGTTTGTCCAAACATCGAATTGTGTTTGTAAGAAAAACATTTTTTTTGGCTATCTGACACACCAAATTTTGAGTTTTATGGGATCTATTTTGAATATAGATATTGTGTATTAGTAAATTTAACATGTTAAAGGGTTCTGGGATGTTTCAACTGGTTAGCGAAGTATATTCCCAATTATGCCATGGTGGCATATCCGGTGGTTAATAGCAATGCTAATACCATTGTGAATAAATTGTCAAAAGTGTACTTTGTTCATTTGGGAATTCCTCGGAGGATAGTTTCTGATAATGGGCCACAATTTAAGTCGAAAATTTTTCAGAATGCAATGAAAACATGGGGGGTACAACTTGTTTACACTCCGGTGTACCATCCGAGCTCAAATTGGGTAGAGCGCTATCATTCGGAAATGAACCGTTTGATGTGAATACAATTAAGAATAATGCTAAAATATTTTTCAAAACTGCTAAAGAGATAGGTTTGGAAGTTAACAAAGAGAAAACTAAATATATGCTTACAGGCCGAAACCAAGTGTTAGGTAATAATCAAAATCTAATTATTGATAACAACTCGTTGGAAACAGTTTCCAAATTCAAATACTTAGGAGTAATATTAACAAATGAAAATTATATTAAAGAGGAAATAAAAAGTAGGCTTAATTCAGGAAATGCATGTTACTTCTCTCTTCATAAACTTTTGTGTTCTCGTTTAACATCTAAGAAACTAAAAGTTAAAATATACAAAACCGTAATTTTGCCTGTAGTATTATATGGGTGTGAAACTTGGTCCCTTACATTGAAAGAGGAACATAAATTGAGAGTATTTGAAAATAAGATCCTTAGGAAAATCTTTGGACCTAAAAGGGATGAGGAGACAGGTGAGTGGAGAAGGTTACATAATTTAGAACTACATAATTTGTATTCATGTCCAGATATTATTAGAATAATTAAATCAAGAAGACTTAGGTGGGCAGGCCATGTGGCACGAATGGGAGAGGAAAGAGGAGTTTACAGGATTCTTGTTGGGAAACCTGATGGTAAGAGAGCAGTAGGAAGGCCAAGACGAAGATGGAGGGACAACGTCGAGATGGACCTAAGGGAAATCGGTAGGGATGGAAAAGAGTATATAGATCTTGCTCAAGATAGGGACAGATGGAAGGCCTGTGTTGCTGCAGCCATGAACCTTCGGGTTTAAGAAGGCTAGAGAGTTAGTTAGTTAGTGTATGTCACAGAATTGTTTGGTTTGATGTATATTTGATATTGTTAATCTCTCGTTGATCACATATACCATATGTATATATTTTCGCAGATATGTATTGCATGATGTGCATTTGGTATTGTTAAGGTCTTGAAGGTCACATGACCATATATGGTAATTTTCACGATCAACGTATTGACAGTTGATTCACGTATCATAATTCAATAGTTCAAAACAATATATGCTTCAGTAAGGTTGAAAAGTTCTGTTCAAATACTTTCAAATCAGCTGACTGATAATGCTCTCATAAGCATGAAACATGTGTAATTATTCAACTCAATAAATGAGTTCATTGTTTCTTTGTGTTCATATTTGCGTTCTTTAACATATTCTTTCATCTGTATTTGGTTATTCGTGACAATGCTTAAATGTGTAATTCTTCCTTTTCAGAGGGGGGAATTCCGCATGTGCTTGTAAATTGGGTTAGTGTCGTTATTATGGAAAGTGGATGTTGCATTTTCTATTTGGAATCGTAAGGTATAGAAATTTCATTCCCAGTGATCTGCACGCGTCACCGGCGCTATCAGGCAAATTTTCTTAAAACAAATAAATTCGAACAAATGACATTTAGCACGTCTCAAGATTGTTTGGACTCAGTTGTTGAGTAGTTGCTGCCTAGTTTAGACCAAATCGTTTGAACACATTTTTGTTCAAACATATAAGTTTGAACGATTGTCATCTAGCTCGTCGCAATGCGTCTGCTGCTAGGTTTCTTCTCAGACTACAAGGACATCATATGGAAAGGTGGTTTGAGAATTACTTTTCGTAGGGCAGCCAATTATAATAATGCTCTGATGCGTTACAGTACCTTAAATGCAGATGGTACAACACTCTCCAATACCTTACCTGAAGCAGCCAAGTGTATTATCAAGACCATGGAGCTGAGAATAGCAGTAGTGGAATACGGAACTAATTATGGTCTCAAATACAAAGCAAATATTCTGAAAAATCCACAAGTTCCCATTTAATTTTACACTTACCACGGTGTCCAAAAACCAGCCTCTGGTGGACATTACGAATTTGATGCCACTAATCAATTCAGTAGTATACAGTATGATATGCCAGATTTTTTAATTGTACTTTTCCAGACTGGGAGAGAATAGTCAAGAAAAATATTCTAGCAAATTTGATAATTGCAAGAATAAAAATATTTATCTGAAACATGGACGTAATGATATTTTCCCCGTGAAAATTATAATCTGGACATAGTACAAGATGACTATCTCAAATTATGTGAAGCATACACTGCTTACAAAAGAGTGACTGAGGGAAACATAGATGTATGCTATACTCCCAGCAAATTCAAGGCAGACCTATTTTTGTCATCAACACATCAAAAAGAAAACAAGTGGTAGTCAATAATAGAACAAATATCAAAGTTGTATGTGAATTCCATGAGCCCCTGCCTGACAACACTTTATGCAGAGTTATTCTTATTGTAGAGAAAACTTTTGTTTGTAATGTAAAGAATGAGAGAGTCACAGAACAATTTTAGTTGCTAAAAAATATTTTTATTTACTATACCAAAATACTACTGTCTGATCAGAATTTTTAACTCAGTTCTAACAATACTACAGGATGCATTAAAATAATATCCACTTTTTTAATACTAAATAATCAAAGTACATATTCAATTTTAAGCAAAAACAGGGTGTCTAAAAAATAACTAGTAATCAAGTAGTCAGTAGTTTTTTATATCTAAGAAACTACCTTGACACTATTCTCAAAGAAGACTAGCCACCTGCTTGGAACATAACCCCAAGAACACTCTTAACCAATCAACAGAGTGTCACATGATCCTGGGGGTAGAATATACCCAAGCCAGACATTCAAGAATGTTAATCATATATTACAAGGATTAGGAATTCGTAGCATGATTAGACAATTTGCTACACCTATGAATTAGATAAATCCACCAGAAGATATGAATATATAGCTTAATTTTAGTCCAAATAGGCTATGGTATCAAACGAGGTCGTCCGTAGAAACAATGAACTTATTCCACTACCTACCAGTAGCTACGATAGGGTTCAAAAAATGGGGAGTTTCATCAGTTAGGGCGGAAGGTTGAATCGAGTTGCAGCCCGAAGTAGCTACCACCTGGGAAAATGACTTTTCGCTCGGGTTTGAGTTCGACTGCGATAACACGAAATGCTTTCCGAACAGTGGCGGTGAACGATCAAACGATGATTCCCTCCTGTAAATTTGAAAGTTGGCGAATGGGAACCATGGTCAAATTAGTTTGCGCAGCAATTTCATTAACAAATATATTGAAGTGGAAATATTCTGATGAATTGAAATTTTTCGGTGTCCGAAATGAAATATGCCAATCAAAATAAGCATTGCCAGGGGAAACTAAAATATTTCACTAGATCCAGGTGTTGTTGTCAACAAGGCTAGACATAATGGAACTAATTTTCTACAATTATGCCACAATTTGTTTTTTAATATTAAATTTAAAGGATACATACTGTATTAATTAACGTATATGGTTAAAGATATTAGAAAGCTATTTAAGAGTAAAATTGTTGGGATCGGGGCATCAAACCGGTCCATCGACTCCTTGGAAATTGGCAGTCGTCATATCAATTTCCAAAAAGTCAGAATTTTCAAATCGAAATGAAGTTCAATTAGTCAGTTTTCTAACAGAATAAGAAAGTAAAAAATGCGCTAAATCGAACAAAATGAGTGCAAAATAAAGGAACCCGTTTACGTTTGCATATTCTACCACTTCAACCTAAGGACAACTAGTTTCACAATTTCCAAAATTCTTAAAATTAGTGTTCCAAATGCTAGGTCACACAATATAAACATTATGAATAAAATTTCTCCTAGCCTTTGAAAGCTTTTTTCTTGAATGAGGGGTGTAAAAGTTAATAACAAAATAGATTGATCGATTGTTTGATTTGCTTTATTTTACTTCACTTTTTGTGCCAGATTTGACTAATTTGCGAGGATTGGGATGAGTGATGACACTGGACACTCACAAACATCCACACCCAGGTCGGGATTCGAATCCGCGACCGTACTTGGCGATAGACTTTTGTTCCCATAAGACATTGCACAGAGCAGACAGTCTGTAAAGATGGACGAGCAATTTGAAGAATGCTGAAGGAAAATTAATTACTGCTTTGTGCTTTTATAAAAAATTAAAAAAAGATAAGATTTGACTAGAAATTGGCTCGAAAAAAATATGCTAATCAACGCCTACCGAACAAGCTTCTTACTGAGCTCGAGTATGCGTATTCGTACATGAGATCCTCAGGAATCATTCCCTCCAAGAATAATAATAATAAAAAGGAAATAAACATTTAATACACTTGTAATAATAAGGATTTTCATTTTAGGTTAATCATATTTGTCACTTGCACATCTGATTCCTTTGCATAAATACCTGAATATTAATGAACTGAACAGGAATGCAGTGCACATCATCTCTTCACTTTTTTTTTTATCGAGAAACTAACAAAAACAACCAACACTCGGAAACCACAGACAAAAAACTCTCCTTTGTCAACTCACAGATTATCTTCACGTGGTCAAACTTTGCTCTGATTGTCTGTTCCACAGAATCCAGTCGAGGAAAGCTAGTAGCAATTAAAACATGGCCTATTCCTCAAAACCAGTCAAGCAGCCAGGCAGACAGCTATCACCTCCTGTCAAGTAGCCAGTTCACCACCGACTAACTGGATATCTAGTTCCATGTGATTCGACCTTTAACCTCCAGCAACCACCACCTGGATGTTGACAAGGTCAATGATTCACCCCCACCCTTACAGGAAAAATATATGCGACTTGACGGAAGCACCTTCCCATCTTAAGATAGTCAGCCTTTCATGTTAACTGTTCCTAGTTGTGATATTCTTGAGATCCAGGTTGCCTAAAGAGAAGAGTTTCCACATAAAGTGGATTGATGAGACAACCCTTGAGAGCACCCTCTCCATAATCGAAGATGCTGCAGGAAGATTCGAGGAAATTCTTGGAGGTCATCGAATATGCAACAAGTTTCAGATGTAATTGAAAGACAATCCTGATTTGGATCACTTGAAGAAAGTGTGTTTGGTCTTTGAAGGACATTGTGATAGTATACTACAAGAGGCAGTTATTGCATATTACGAAAATGTTTGCCCCGGTTTCGTATGTGATGTGGAGAGATTAAAAGACACACGAAAGAAATTTACAGTTGAAAATGTAAAACAAAATCGTAGTTGTTTACTGTTCCATGAAGTATTGCACTTAATCTTTGACCCAAAGTTTTCAGTAAAAGATGAATATCTTGGTATTGTGTCTCATTTGTGTAATAGTTTTACCAAATATTCTCATTTCGTAAGATAAGAGATTGTATTGGTGCTATTTGTATATTTGCATGCATATTTTGGTAGTTTCTAGTTCATATGAATCTTCAATCTACTGATTACTAAACTAGCTTCCAGTGTTTCCAATCTCCTTCTTCCCATGGCAGTCGCTACAGCAGAACGATCTTTCTCAAAATTGAAACTTATAAAGAACTACATCGCAGGAGTAGTATGATTCAGGCCATACTTAGCGGACTAAGTATTCTCAGTGATGAAGCTGAAAAGGCAAGATCTATCGAAGTCAGTAAGGTATGTGACATATTTCTCTGCAGATCGCTAAATAATAGCTTAAAACATTCTGTTTTAATACCGCACGAAATATCCCCCAATTTTCCTCATTGCATTCCGGTACGCCTTGCGTCAGTCTTTTGTTTGAGAAACTAGATTGTAAGAATCGCCGCTAGAGGGACTTAGTGTACGATTGTTTTTCCTCTGCTTCTGCACTGATAGATACAGCAACGAGAGACTCAGAACTGACCGAGATCGTCACGCAGCAACCTCACCTCACCTTCCCTTCGCCGGAACTTCGAATGCACTTCGCCGGAACTTCCCTCGGATCGTGCTTCGAGATATGGAAGAAGTGGTGTTTTCCTCTTGTAACCGATTTCTCGTATAACCTCATGGTTTTTTGGCAGTGTTACGAAGGAAACGAGTGGTTTTGAATATACGAGTTCAAGAGGAAGTACCGTGTTAACAAAAATATTGTTACTGCAATGTGAAGAGACCAAGTACAACGGCAATGTCACAACGTATTTGACCGAGATCTATTTCACCAAATTTGTGGCCAGCATTTCTGAACATTTAAAGCAGTGGTTTCGGTCTAGTCTAGTTTCACGAGGAAGCACAGACATGTGGTAGTACTAGAAGTGATATTTTTTTAAATATCGAACTGTCCGATATGTGCTTGAGTGAAGAAACAGAAGGTAAAATGCGGTAATAGCTACGAAGTAGTTTTTCCAACATAATTCCCTCCAAAAATAGGAACGCAGCGATTGGAACCTTGCGTCTTGTGAAGTCTGCGAAGTTTCGATTGGAACGTCTACACAGCTAGGTTTTTGACGTCAAATTCCACTTCTACCCTCTGTTCCCGAAAGTGAAAAAATGGCCGATCGTTCCGTAGGAGGACGTCGTTAGATGAGGACTCTACGGAGCCAAAAAAATACTTCAGATGTTATTCTCTCTTCATGGATTTGTGTTGCAGAATTTTGAGATACTGATGTATATACTTTTATTAGTGGTTCGAGTATGGTGATTTGTAGAAGTGCCTGAAAAGGAATATTGCATAACAGATTTCTCTATTTATGTGCTGCTTTTCGCTGGCCGAAAAGGCAACTTGTCAAAGCTTCCAGTGTCACTTTGTGCGCGACTAATCACAATAGTCGCGATTGACGAAGTTTACGAATTGCGACGTTCCCTTGCTGTACATGACTAATGGGATTTTTGTGCATAGAATTAATGTATTGTGAACAGACTTCGCACTAACCAGTATATATATTTCGTTTGACGTGAGAAATCCCCCCCTTTCATCTGATTGTAAGAGCACCTGACGTTTAATATTTGTTGTTTTGTATGCAAATGGCAGGTTGAATCAAAATAATAATTGTCAAACGATTTACCAGTAACATTTGAAATACTTGTTCGAAGAAACAAAGGAAGGTTTACCATTCATAAATTTGATTCGTAAATGTTATCCACTTAAATTGATTTAATTCATGTTTGTTATTGAAATACAAGATTTCACACTGGGTCGTCTGGACTTTGTTGATGTTAATGATGTATTTTGTGGCATAATAGTCTATCTTCGTTGCGGCGACTATTATAATAAACAAAGCGACAATTAAACTTAAATTGTCGTTCTCAATAATGCCTGTATTAATTTTAGTATACTTAAGAATGTCAATTAGTTGGAACATTCAAGTATTTAGGCCTTGATAATAATTTCCAAAGTAGTACGAAGCAAAGTTAAGAGTTCGGTGTATGCTAATGTGAATTTGCTTGTCCATGCTAGCACTCATTTGGCAACTCGACGTGAACTGCAATCTTCGTATTTCATTGAATATTTAGATTACTTGTTTTTGAACGTTGACGATTGTATTTTTCTTCGAGAATTCTATCTTGTGTGATGGTCTCTAACGAGACTGAGGCGACATGAAAATACATGTCAATAGCTTCACACATAAAGACTTATTTATTTATTAGGTTGGGGTACATTTTTGATCCGCGGCCTCAGTCCACGTTTTCCTAATCATTAATTGCTCTGCCCATCTATTTCATTACGAAGTTCCTGGCAGCATCGCGTGGTTATATTTCTTCCTACATATTTTTTTCTTTCGGAAAACTACATTGAATTACTTTGGAATTTTATTTGGAAAACTTAGCATTTTTTTTCCTTTATACAATAATCTTGTGTAATTTCTTTTTTGCCTATTTTTTTCTTTCTGCATTAATTGATTTATCATAATTTCTTTTGCAGGGAACTTGGGATTGAAATTTTTGCCACCTCTATTTCCCCGCCACACCCTTCTTGTACAATTCTATGTTATGATTTGTTTGGATATATTATTGAAACGGTTTCTCATGTTTCAATCTTTCACCCTTATTTTCATTAGGTTACTTTGTAAGGTGCATATTCCTCAAATCAAGCCATATTATATTAGAGAAGAACCTTTGCCCTATATAAATCTGTCAGATACTCAAATTATTTCCTTGTTGCAGTCACCGCATCACGCTACGGCAAACAATGGAAATTTATCTCAGACTGAAGCTAATGCTCGTTATACTTTTCACAACTATAGTCGTCCACAGCGACAACCTCAAACATTATAAATACGGAGAAACTAGTACTCACTTTTATCCGCGAAGCTGTTTTAGAAGAAAAAACAGCTTCGCGGATAAAAGTGAGTACTAGTTTCTCCGTATTTATATACTACCGCGTCTCTCTTTTCCCAATCATGAATCAAACATTATATTCTAATTTTTGCAAACGAAATGGACATTCCATTCAGTTTTGCAGACGTCGTCCCTCTTCAAATTTTTGGAACGTACGCGACACATAGGTTAAGAAACTTGGTATATGTTATGTAATGAGAGTATTTCATTTTTTTTTTTTTTTTTTTTTTTTGCCGTAGAGTACGGACGTATTTCTCGAGTGGTGCTATTTGCGACATTGTTGGGTGACAGCTCTTAAGATGGGAACGGAGCTTGCTGTGTGGAGAGCGCGTGTGGGGCGATGGAACGCCCGTAGTTGCTCAAGTGCTCGGAAATCCTTCGGCGTGCATAAAGGAAACGTGCACACAGACATAGCCATTTGTGCCATCATACTTACCATGCTACTAGTGATAGGCGGTGTGGAGTTGAACCCAGGTCCAAACTCTGGAGACGAATTGGACTGCATCTTGGACAAGCTTAAAGGTCTGGACAGTGTACCGTCGGCTATCCAAAATATTAATGACAAATTGGGAACACTACAAGAGGTGAACGAGAAGACTGCGAATATCGAGACGGGGTTAGCATCAATTGGAAGGAGGCTAGAGGAGCTCGAGAGAGAGAGAAAGAGAACCATTATCTCCGGGAGGAGAACGAAGATCTGTGGCGTAGGCTTTGTGCAATGTAGGCTGATGTGGACAGAATTATCGGCCACTCGAAAAGGAAAAATCTTATTTTCGATGGCGTGGAAGAAGCCGGTCATGAGACCTGGCAGTAGTGTTAGGACAAAATCAGGAAGCTTGTAAGAGAGAAGATGGGGGTAGAGCTAGACCAGGAGGCTGTCGAGAGAGCTCACAGGCTTAACTACAAGGTGGCCGGCTGCAGACCGTTATAGTGAAGCTGCACCATTACAAAAGGAAGGAGCAGATATTGGCGAATCGGAGGAAACTACACGGCACACCCGTGTACGTAAGATAAGATTATTCACCCAGAATTGCGCAGCAGCGACAAATGCTCACGGGACACATGCTAGATGCCAGAAGGAAAGGGAGACGCGCATACGTATCTTACGACAAGCTGATTGTAGACGAATGTGTTTACAAGATGAACGATGATTGCTAGGATATTATTTGTGTAGGACAACGAACATGACACGACGATCTGAGGGCCTTCCCGATGGCGCAGTGGTAGCGTCGTCGCCTTGTAATCAAGGGGTCCCGGGTTCAATACCCGGTGGAGGTACAAGTAGTTCGGATCCCACTTTAAACTGTAGGTCCAGTTCCGATTAGCCTTACTGTGCACAAAGTGGACTTAAAACAACAAACAAAGACACGACGATCTGTGTGATGCTGCCGGCAGGGACTGCGAACCGAATTTGAACTCGAACTGAAACATGCTCCAGTTCGACTTATAGTTCGCACTCGAACCTGAACTGAAATGTTTCGCTACATTCTGGTGCACCATAACCCTCCGTGTACTTTCAGTTTCAGTTCAGTTCCGGAATGAAACCGCATTGTGAACACTTTTGGTTAGCACCCGAACCTGAACTGAAATGTTTCGCTATAGTCCGGTGCACCATAACCCTCCGTGTACTTTCAGTTTCAGTTCAGTTCCGAAATGAAACCTCATTGTGAACACTTTTGGTTCGCACCCGAACCTGAACTGTAATGTTTCGCTATATTCCGGTGCACCATAACCCTCCGTGTACTTTCAGTTTCAGTTCAGTTCCGGAATGAAACCTCATTGTGAACACTTTTGGTTAGCACCCGAACCTGAACTGAAATGTTTCGCTACATTCTGGTGCACCATAACCCTCCGTGTACTTTCAGTTTCAGTTCAGTTCCGGAATGAAACTTCATTGTGAACACTTTTGGTTCGCACCCGAACCGGAACTGAAATGTTTCGCTACATTCTGGTGCACCATAACCCTCCGTGTACTTTCAGTTTCAGTTCAGTTCCGGAATGAAACTTCATTGTGAACACTTTTGGTTCGCATCCGAACCGGAACTGAAATGTTTCGCTACATTCTGGTGCACCATAACCCTCCGTGTACTTTCAGTTTCAGTTCAGTTCCGGAAAGAAACTTCATTGTGAACACTTTCGGTTCGCACCCGAACCTGAACTGAAATGTTTCGCTACATTCTGGTGCACCATAACCCTCCGTGTACTTTCAGTTTCAGTTCAGTTCCGGAATGAAACTTCATTGTGAACACTTTTGGTTCGCATCCGAACCTGAACTGTAATGTTTCGCTACATTCCGGTGCACCATAACCCTCCGTGTACTTTCAGTTTCAGTTCAGTTCCGGAATGAAACCTCATTGTGAACACTTTTGGTTAGCACCCGAACCTGAACTGAAATGTTTCGCTACATTCTGGTGCACCATAACCCTCCGTGTACTTTCAGTTTCAGTTCAGTTCCGGAATGAAACTTCATTGTGAACACTTTTGGTTAGCACCCGAACCTGAACTGAAATGTTTCGCTACATTCTGGTGCACCATAACCCTCCGTACTTTCAGTTTCAGTTCAGTTCCGGAATGAAACTTCATTGTGAACACTTTTGGTTCGCATCCGAACCTGAACTGAAATGTTTCGCTACATTCTGGTGCACTATAACCCTCCGTGTACTTTCAGTTTCAGTTCAGTTCCGGAATGAAACTTCATTGTGAACACTTTCGGTTCGCATCCGAACCCGTACTGAAATGTTTCGCTACATTCTGGTGCACCATAACCCTCCGTGTACTTTCAGTTTCAGTTCAGTTCCGGAATGAAACTTCATTGTGAACACTTTCGGTTCGCATCCGAACCTGTACTGAAATGTTTCGCTACATTCTGGTGCACCATAACCTCCGTGTACTTTCAGTTTCAGTTCAGTTCCGGAATGAAACTTCATTGTGAACACTTTTGGTTAGCACCCGAACCTGAACTGAAATGTTTCGCTACATTCTGGTGCACCATAACCCTCCGTGTACTTTCAGTTTCAGTTCAGTTCCGGAATGAAACTTCATTGTGAACACTTTTGGTTCGCATCCGAACCTGAACTGAAATGTTTCGCTACATTCTGGTGCACCATAACCCTCCGTGTACTTTCAGTTTCAGTTCAGTTCCGGAATGAAACTTCATTGTGAACACTTTCGGTTCGCATCCGAACCTGTACTGAAATGTTTCGCTACATTCTGGTGCACCATAACCTCCGTGTACTTTCAGTTTAAGTTTTGTTTCGGAATAAAACTTCGTAGTGGGGGCTGCCAGATCCGAATATTTGGAAATAGATAAGATCCGAAATGCCATTAAGGCAGTGTTTCTCATTTTTTTGCCTGAGAGTCCCCCTTGACATAATTGAATATTTCTGTGTACTCCCTGAATTCTCAATATTTTATATACCTAAAAATTGTATGAAATAAGTGTGAAAAATGACACCAAACACAAACTCATTGCTTCCAATACGCTCATAATAATATGGATACGTAGTTATTACTTCTGAGTGACAATATGTTTGTAATTCGTATATCTTGGTCGTGTTTGGTGTCATTTTTCATATTTTATAGCCCAGATTTCAATTATAACAAAATAAATGTAATATTGTTACAACATAAAAAAATAACATTGTTGATTCAAATAGTCAGAAGGTGACTCACTAGTCACTACGTCCGTCCGATCCAGTTTCTATTGCGTCACCACCTGTAGGAAGGGAACAGGAAGTATGTATTTTCCAACAGTGCCTTACATAGCATTGCATTCCCGTTCCCAACCAATCACGTGGCCTCCTACCCGACTGCCATGCCATCAAACTGTTTAAATCCAGGTATTATAAGTAACCCTGTTCATGCAAGATATTAATCAAATCCACATTGGAATCGTGTTTTTCACCACAGCTGCAGCGCAATTCAAGCAACAATTCTGCGGTCACGAAAGAAGTTTGATCGACACACTGTCGTCTTAAACCACAATACATTTTCTTTCAATGGGTAACTGGGGAAGGCAAGTGCAAGGCGCATTTTTCCCACTTTTCATTGTGGTTACTCTTGGGAGGGCGCATTTTTCCCACTTTTATTGCGACAGCGCACTTTTCCCGACACCGGTGGTTTTGGCTGCACCAGTCACCCAGGTAAGCGTGGAGCGGTTGTTCTCAAGTGTGAAGTTTGTAATGTCAGATTTGACGTACAACCTTTCCTCTCCAACACTTGATGATCTCATGGTCTTGCGGACGAATGCTTTATTCCAAAAGCGTGCTGATCAGCACTTGCCAGCCTTAAACCAAGATGAAAATTCTTTCAGTTCCTCTATTAGCTCCAGTAGTGTTTACGAGTTCGTCGAGGAGGAAGGTGAATAGTCGTTGTCTTTCATGCTCACATGTTTGCTGTCGTTTTTCATAATTCTCGTTTGGAAAGACATTTAAAAGATTAACGTTGTAAGATTTATGTATGGCTTAATTTTCTTTTTTATTCAAAATTTAAATAATAGCTGTTAAAGTGCAAATGTTACATACGAGGAGGAGAAACTCGTACTACAAAATTATGACATGTATCATTTACAATCAACCAAAGTTTGTGAAGCATATTTTTAAGTGCTTTTTCTTTAATCCATGGTTATTTGTAGGTGTGAAAATATCCATCGAGGATAGATGCTTATTGCATTTTTCATAAATTAACAGTTCATACACTATTTTATTTTAATTTTCTATTTTCAGGAATTCAGATTACCAAACAAAATTATGTAATTACATACAAAAGAGTAAATGCCATTTTCCATGAATTGGAAAATTTGCTGCCATAGGAAAATCTAATGTGTATTAATCTTATTGATGTAGTTTTGCGCGAAAATGGACACACTTATGAAGCTAGCCACAGCTCACATAGAATTGTATCTGTTTTATTAACTACAATTTGGTTGCTGTACTGTGATGACATACGCTACTTTCATAAATGTATTTGTTTAACTACTATCTGTACTGTGATGTCATACGCTACTTTCAGAAATGTATGTTTGATTAACTACAATTTGGTTACTGTAATAAAGATTCGTAACTTTTTTCACAGTTAATTTTCATCCCATTGTTTGATGCCATTTTGAACTGAATCAACTGAGGTAAAAGTGACGCGGCAGATTCATACATACTTTTCGTTTTCATTTCACAGATAATTACAAAAAAGTACAATTGTCAGTACAATGTGAGATACAGTTCTTAAATGAAAATAATGTATAAAATTCCTCAGTATTTTTCTCGATCTCAAACATAGCAAAACGCGCCCAGATCCTTAACATTTGGGTCTGGAAACGGTTTAAGTTCGAGAACTGAAACTGAACTGAAAACTTTCATTCCGGGCCAAACTGGAAGTGAAAGTTGAGACCATCCAATTACAGTTCGGGTAGATATACTCCGGTTTCGTTCCAATTTTAGTTCGAGAACTAAAAACGAACAGAAGGGTTTCATTTCGAGCCGAACTAGACGTACAATCTCAGATCATTCTAGTTACGGTTCGGATATATATCCTCCGGTTTCATTCCAGTTTCAGTTCGAGAACTGAAAGTGAACCGAAAGGTTTCATTCCGGGCCGAACTGAAACTAAAACCCCAGATCATTCCAGTTGTGGTTCGGACATATGTACTCCGGTTTCATTCCAGTTTCAGTTCGAGAACTGAAAATGAACCGAAAGGTTTCATTCTGGGCCGAACTGAAACTAAAACACCAGATCATTTCAGTTACGGTTCGGATAGATATATTCTGGTTTCATTCCAGTTTCAGTTCAAGAACTGAAAGTGAACCGAAAGGTTTTATTCCGGGCCGAACTGAAACTATAACCTCAGATCATTCCAGTTACGGTTCGGACATATATATTCCGGTTCCATTCCAGTTTCAGTTCGAGAACTGAAAATGAACCGAATGGTTTCATTCCAGGCCGAACTGAAACTACAACCCCAGATCATTCCAATTCTAGTTCGGACATATATACTCCGGTTTCATTCCAGTTTCAGTTCGAGAACTGAAAGTGAACCGTAATGTTTCATTCCGAGCCGAACTGAAACTGAAACTGAAAGTAGGTTTCAACTGCAGTCCCTGGCTGCCGGAGAGAGGGAAGATATGGCAACAGTGCAAACGGAAGGGACAATGGAGTATCTGGAAGCGACAGGGTGTCTGTTGGACAAGAGGAGGATAACGGCACGGGAGAAAGGCGCCCCCAGGAGACAAACTCTGCCGGGGTACTGGTGTTTGGGGAAGGGAGTTAGTGAACCGGAAAGCACAGGAACGTTTCCAGGAATTCAACTCAAGAGGAGACCACAGGTTGCTGAGTCGATGTAGGGGAGGCGTGCAGTGACTTTTGGACCAAACGAAGGGAGCATCAGGCAGGAAGCAGGTAAGAAGTTCATCCCCTCAGGTCATGGTGATTTTGTGAAAGCTCCAAGGAATCTCGTATCCAGCGAAGCAAATAAAAGTACAATCAGTGTTTCCACTCGTCCTTCTGATACATCTGTACGTACAGTCACATCAAAAAATGTTCGTGATAAACAGTCAAAAAATGTAGTGATAAATGCTATTTACCAAAATCTTAGAGGCATTCGATCAATAACAAAACACTTTTTCCTTTGTGTAATCAGTAATAACTATGACATGATTCTTTGTACTGAAAGATGGCTAAATCCCTCCATCTCCAATTCAGAAATAATTGACGACCGTTATATTGTATTTAGGTCAGACCGTAATTTGCCTGAAACGGGCAAAACTCTAGGTGGTGGCGTCCTCATAGCCGAAAAATAAAAGTTTAATCCTGTATTAGTAAATGCTACACTAGTGGAAGAAAAGATCGATACTTTAATTATAAAATTTAAATCAGAACACGGTTTCGAGAGTTACGTTTGTGTAGTGTACATTCAGCCGTCATCCCCTTTAGTGTCATACGTCACGTATCTCTCATTTTCATTTTCGAGTTACGTGTAGCTAGGCAGCCTGACAGGAAGTATAGGAAAGTGTTAACTTCAGCACCAGCTCAGCGAAAAGCATTCGCCAATATTTGCAAAGGAAAATTGATGAGAGAGAAAAAGGGGAGGAGTTTTGATGAGGAGGAAGGCAAGTTGGATCTGGCTCGGGAGAGACAGGGAGAGTTGGTCTTGAGTTTTGGAAGAGAACAGGAGAGTGGTTCGGGTTTTTGAGTTTTGGAGAGAGGAGAGTGAGTTGGATTTTGAAGGAGATTGAGGCTGGATTCAGACTTTCAGAAACTTGTTTGGAAGTGGAGTGCAGCGAAGCTGAGTGAGAATTTAAGAGGCTAACGTCAGCAAGTGAGTGAGAGTTTAACTTGGAAACTCATTGGTCTTCTCTTCGAGAACGAGACAGGTAATACGCTTTTCTCTCAAGCCAACCTTGCCTTTGCAGTCTTTAGGTCATTTTAACCGAAAATATGAGAGTTGCCATTCATTTAAAAGATTGTGTAGGTTAAGTTTATTAAGGTACCTCCGCAGATAGAAGATGCAGCCAAGCGAGAGCTTACGAGCTACCGCTAACCCCCAATAGAATAATTACTTTCATCTAAAAGGCTCCAGGTTCGATCCCCGAACACGCTTAGTAAAAGTGTGTCACAGTACGTGGTAGAGGTGCGAATTGGGCCTCTCATCCATTTCCTTTCCGGAAATGCGATGAGAATAGACCGTTAATTTTCCACGTAATGGTGGTATCAGCCTTCATTTATTTCATCTTGCAATAAATGCAACTGGCATTTCTTTGCCAACCCAAGAGAGTGATGATATTGTGGAAACTTAGTCGCACACTTTAACGGCAACCCCTTTTACTAACTGGAACTTAATTTTTTTCTCACATCTCACTTCTTAGTGCTTTGCACTCTTAACGCCACTTAATGTTCTCACAAATTGCATTCATTGTTCTAAATTTATATTGGTGACCACGGCAAATTATTTCATTTTTGACAGCGACGTCGTGATAGTTAATGATGTGGAATGTTCAGTTTAGATTATTGTGACGAATTAGATGCAACGCTAGATAGAATCCAAGCTTTGGCAGAGAATGTGGTTGGCGGAGAATCCAGTTTTGTAAATACTCAACCATCTGCGTCATCCACCCCAATAAGGCGTAGCCCTGTATTTACCCGAAGCCGGGCTAGACTTTTGCCTGTTAGCACCCCAGTTCGAATCCCGCCCAGAAATATGGCATGCACAGGTTTTATTAACCCGTTCTTGTTGGACGGCTTACAGTTCCAAGGCACGGCCGGAGAAGATGCAACTAAATTTTTTTGATAGAGTGGAGAGTTTAGCTCTACTTAATGATTGGGATACCCCGAAAAAACTACAAGTTTTGCCGGCTCTTTTACATGGGCCAGCCTTAAGATGGCACCAAGCATGGGTACAAACTATGGGAAATCAGGCCATTACGTATGATCTCTTTAAATCTAAGATGATTGAAGAGTTTACCGGATCCATAGACAAGCTGCAATTAGAAGAGCGCATTAAGCATAGGCTACATCGAGACGATGAATCAGTGTCGGACTACATAAGAGATAAGCAGCTTCTCTTATGTAAAATGGATCCGAACATGCCCATCAGTAAACAAATAAAACATTTGTGTTTGGGTCTTCAACCTGAATACATTCGCGAAACTTATAAGAAGGAATATGCTTCGGTCCCTGAGCTCTTGCGAGATTTAAAGCAATTCGAAAAAATTCAGTTTTTGATCAAACAGAGAAAAATCCAGGAGTTGATGTCAGAAGCTCAGAAAGGTTCATTGTTTTATCCTGTAAATGAATTGAAACTGCCATGTGCGCAACAGCTCCCCTTTCACAACACGCCGGCGAGACCTTGTGAAACACCACGTTCTCAGGCCCATCCCGACCTCGAGAAGCGTGTCACCGCCATGCAGGCTGAACTGGATTCTTTGAGAGTACACAAAGTTGTACCTTCAAACCCAGGACCTTCGACCCCGGGACCTTCGTCTCAGGAGACAGGTCTCGAAGCTCAATTAAAGAGTTTATCTCTTAAGATGGATGAAATGGTGAACGCCCAGAATAAGCAGGACAGGCATACACAAGACACCCGAAATAACTTCCCTCGTCATAATAATTATGAAGGTCAATCCTACAGAGGTAACTATAGAAATAACAGAGGTTCTTTTGGCCGTGGTAATGATAATTTCCAGCAAAATGGTTATCGTCGGAACAGACATTATCAGACCCCCAATCGCGGCCAGTGGCGCAATGGAAATTCGCGCTTTCATTCTTGGCGCAATTTTTCGCGGGGCCGGGGCACGACCGGTGATCGGGGCGACCGAGGTTCGACCGGTGACCGCCGTGAGGGGCAGAGATGTGATATTTGCAATTATCCCAATCATGATTCGTCTGTCTGTTTTCAGAATAGAGACAATTTAAACGACTAGGGACTGTGCATAAAGGAAACATATGCCCAGCAAATGTTGTAGGTCGTACGTTGACAGTTTCCACTTTTCAAAATGCTGACTTAATTTATGTAAATGGTAAAGTCTGTGGTACGCAGCACAAGTTCCTTTTGGATAGCGGATCTCAAATTAGCGTTGTAGGTGATATACCAGCGCCCGCCCATACCCCAAGATTTAAAATTAATACAATAGTTCAAGGCGTCACTAATGGGCAACTCCAAATCAATGAAATTGTAATTTTGACCTTTTCTTTTAATGGACATTCTTTCAGACACCCATTCAAATACATTCCAAAATTTTCGCATGGCATTATATTGGGGAATGATTTCTTAAAGAGTCACAAGGCAAATCTTGATTATGAGTCCAACAAACTTGTTTTAACACGTTTTGGTACTCCTCCCAGAAACCGTATCCAGAGGGAAAGTGGTAAACCTTTTGCTGTGTCCGTGAAAGTTTCAAATATGCTACAACACCTTTTACGACCAGAATTTGTGGCACCTAAAAAGATTAGAGTAAAACCTAGATCTCACTTATGCATTCCCGTGAAACTAGTTAATCTTTTAGAACCAGATCAACAATTTCAGACTAAATCCGGCTTGCTAATCCCCCGGGCTCTTCTCAACTCGGATTCACCCCTGATTTGGGTAACCAATCCACTTATGCATAACATTATTATTAAAAAGGGGACAAGACTAGGACAGGCCGAACTTTGGCATCCTCTTTGCACTCGTGACAGTTCTAGCCAGTGCACGGACGCAAGTAGGGAAAGTTTAAGTGAAATCTATGTTCAGAAAGAAATTTTTGGAGAAAGCACTAAAAATGCACAGGTTAATATCACAGCAGAATCACAACAACCCAGTGGCGTGCAGCCCGACGTCACTACACTTGACATTAATCCCGAACTGCAACCTGAAGAGAAAGAACAATTGCTACAATTACTGCACAAATATAAACAGGTTTTTTCGTGGTCCGAGGATGATATGGGTAAAGCGACAAATTATGTGCACAAAATCAGGCTAAAGGATGATTCCGATTTTCATTTGCCACCTTATCAAGTACCGATTCATCTTCGTGCGCAACTTTATGATCAAGTTGATACTTTGTTACGGCAAGGCGTAATTCGTCCGAGCACCTCACCCTTCAATTCTCCTGTATTTTTAGTTCGTAAAAAAGATGGTGATTACAGATTACTCCAAGATATGAGATTTCTCAATTCACGTACTGTCTTTGACGCGCTTTCGATAAATAATCTCCAGGAAACGCTCTACAACATGGGTGGCAAGCGGTACTATACTTCGTGTGATCTCCGCAGCGGATTTTTTCAAATACCATTATCGGAGAGTTCAAAACAGTACACAGCATTTACAATTCCTGGGAAAGGTCACTATGAAATGCAGTATGCTGTACAAGGCCATATTACTTCTCCAGCAGCGTTAACCCGCTGCCTTCAATTGGCTTGCTCTGGCCTAAATAACGATCATTTTTCATCCTACATGGATGATCTCTTCTGCTATTCCGACAAATTTTCAGATATGTTAACAACACTTGAACGGCTATTTCAATGCCTGATTGCTGCAGGATTACGCCTGGCCCCACACAAATGTCATTTTGCATATTTTCAAATTATGGCACTTGGGCACAAGATTGGAAAGCATGGCTTTTCCGTGTCTGACAAAATCATTGACTCCATCACCAACTATAAAGTTCCAACTACTACAAAGATACGAATCAATTTTGGTCATTTATCAAAACTCAAAGAAATACCTCACCGGTACAACCAACGAAATATAATGATAAATCAATAGTCAACGACAAAAATATCCAGGATCTATTTGCAAAATATTTCGAATCTGTCTATTCCACAGAACCGTCTTCTTACAAAACTCTCCAGGCGAACACAAACTTGAACACGCATCTTAGTATGTTAATTTTTTCGGAAATCTCACTTGACGAAATCGAACAAGCCATCAAGAAACTGAAACCGAAAAACGCAGCCGGCCCCGACTCAATTCCTCCCTACGTAATTAAAGGATGTTTGGAAGTGCTTAAGTTCCCACCCCACACTCTTTTCAACCTAACCTTAAAAACATCAAAATTTCCTACAAGATGGAAAACAACAGAAATATGCCCGATTCCGAAAGCTGCTAATAAGACAGATATATGTAATTTCAGGCCAATTGCGAAGCTATCGGCTCCTGCAAAACTTCTAGAGCAAATAATATACACACATATATATTCTCACGTCAGACCTATCCTCTCTGCTCAGCAGCATGGATTTGTACAAATGCATTCAACTGTCACCAACCTTGTTGAACTAACGAATTACATTGCATCTAGTATAGATAACAAAGGGCAAATTCTGAAACTAGCCAACATGAGCCTTTCACCTCCACTCGTACGACTGCTCGCTTCGTACCTACAGAATCGCCGACAATATGTCATGTACCAAGGCCAAAAGTCCTCTTATTACACAGCTAGCTCTGGAGTTCCACAAGGATCGAACCTTGGTCCCATATTATATTTAATTTTCATTAACGACTTACCAGATGTGCTCACTAACTCTGAAAAACTTATTTTTGCCGACGATGTAAAAATATTTAAAAACATAAAACACAACTGTAACTGTAATCAATTGCAAGAAGAACTTGATAAATTACTTAGTGGGTCGTTAAATATATAAGTTTTCGTATGCTATAATTTTTTTTATTTTTAAGATACATTAGAAAACTATACATACATGTGTAGGAGGATCCTTCCTCACTTCTCCACACAATCCCCATAGATATTCAGGCATTTGTCCCACCGTTGCACCAATTTGTCCATACCCTTTGCAAGAAAATCAGGGCTCTGGCTATTAAACACTATTCTCACATTCCGCTTCACTTCTTCATCTGTTTCGAAACGGTAACCTTGCAATTCAGACTTTAACACCGGAAAAAGATGAAAATCACTCGGCGCTAAATCGGGGCTGTGTGGAGGGTGGGGCAGCAGTTCCAACCCCAATACTTCAATTTTGTGTTGTGTTTGCACTGCTGAGTGGGGGCGAGCGTTATCGTCAAGAAGAATGGCACCAGCTGACAGGAGACCTGGTCGCTTATGTCGAATTGTGGTTTTTCAGTTTATCCAATGTTTGACAATAACTGTCAGCATTAATTGTTCTTCCTTGTTCCAAAAAGTCCATAAGCAGAACGCCCTTAGCATCCATGCTTCTGAACTCCTTATGACGCGAGCCCGCGTTTTCCGAACAAGCATTTACTTTTCGCCCTGGAGCGCATGCGCCTTCACGTCTGATAACGAATCGATTGTTGATCCTTGTAGACGAAGGATGGTGCTTGTCAACCATGTGCTTCTTTTTAATGGCATTGCTTTATACAATATTTTATAGCACAGGGAAACTTATATATTGAACGTCCCTTAATTGGTGCGAAAATAATAAAGTTAGTCTTAACCTCAAGAAATGTAAAGTAGTTTCATTTACGCGTAACAGGTGTCCCATACAATATTCATATAACATCTCCGGTGTGGAAATTCTAAGAGTGAATACCTTTACCGATCTTGGAGTCACTTTCGACCAATCACTAAGCTTTCAATCACATTTTGCGCGTATCCTCAGCGAAGTCCATAGAAATGTAGGATTGATAATGCGAATGGGCAGCCAATTCAGAAAGAGGGAAACTTTCTTGTTGCTGTACTATGCGTTTGTGAGAAGTTAAAACATGCACTGATTACAGCCCCGGTTCTGTTACCATACAGCCCCGGCAAGGAAACGCGTCTTTATACCGATGCAAGCACAAAGGCGATTTCTGGCGTTTTAATGCAGCCTAACGCCCAGAATGAATTCCAACCTATCGCATACTGTAGTCGCACGTTAAAAGAACATGAAAAGAAGCTAGGAATAATTGAATTGGAACTTACTGCAATTCTATATGCTTTTAAAAGCTTTAGATTCTACTTACTTGGCAGGGAGTTCGATTTATTTACAGACAACCGAGCTATTACCTATATTCGCACATCACGTCATCTTTCTGCTAAACTTTTAAGGTGGTCTTCCATTCTCGAAGAGTACAATTATACTGTATCACACTGTAGATCTACTCAAAATATAGCAGATTCACTTAGCAGAGAGTGTGGCAATTTGCCTGCCGACAACGAGCCCGAGTTGCCAGAACCACGCATGTTTTTATTGCAGGACACCACTGTGGACGTCGCCTCACACCAGCGTGCAGATTCATTTTTTGGTGATATTATTAAAGTTTTGGAAAGCCCAGAAGACGAAAATGTGGACATTTCGCCAGCCCTTCAAAGACAAGCGTGCTCCTACACACTGGAAAATAATTTGCTATATAGGCAACATAAAATGGCAGGTGGATGTCGTAAACTACTATGTATACCCCGGTCCTTGCAAAAATCGGTTGTCGAATCGATTCATTGTTCTCCTATAGGTGGAGCTCACTTTGGCTTTACCAAGACGTATCATAATGCTCTTTCTAGATTTTATTTCCCTTTCATGAAGAATCTCATACAGAAAATTGTCAGGGAATGTATTGTTTGTCAGCAACATAAGAGACCTGTCGGATTCCCAAATGGCGAGCTTTTATCCTTCCCCCCACAAAAACCTTTTGAGAGAATTGCGGTCGATTTTAGCGGCCCCTATCCTGCGAGTGGCATGTTACGCCACAAGTATATTTTAGCGTGCTCAGATTTTGCGACCCGTTTTCTCATTGGCAAGGCGGTATCCGACGTTTCAGCTGCGACCGCTGCTGATTTTATTTACGAGGAAGTAATACTTAAATTTGGCTGTCCGCTAGAGATCACTACGGACAGGGGAACAGGATTCACCTCCAAAGTATTCCAGGAATTGAACTCTAGAATGGGGATACAGCTTAAGTTTGCGCCCGCTCAATTCCACAATAGAATCGGGATTATTGAAAAATCACATGGCACTTTGCAACAGATTCTCAAGAGATTTGTCTCGAGCTCACACTGTAACTGGAGCGATTACTTGCAACCTGCTATTTTTTCCTGTAACATTAGCAGGAATGAGAATTTGAAGAGTTCACCATTTTTCCTACTTCACGGCTTTGAACCCCGGACTCCGGCGGAAGCGGCTCTCCACGCAACACCGTGTGACCACCCGTCCAACGAGACGAAGATACGCATCCTGGAAAAAGCACGTTTATCAGCCGCCGAATGCCTACAGAAACGATTCAAGGAGACGAAGAAATACTACGACAAACGGCATAAGTCTGTGAACTTCAATCAAGGGGACCAGGTCTTGATATTTGATCCTACAAACCGCATTGGCGGGGCGCGATGTTTCAGTAATATTTTCCGCGGACCTGCTACAATTTTAGAAAAAATAAATCCCAACACATACAAGGTGGAATTCACGAACAAGCGGGGTAAAACCGTCATCGATGAAATTGCTGTCCAACGCTTGAAGATTTATCACCCACCTTCAGATGGAGATGGCGACGAAGATCTGCCCGTAACAGAAGAAGGGGAGCAAATCGAGGATTAAAAACAATGCATGTACGCGCGTTATCTCGTCATACAGGTTTTACAACATCCTTTTCACTTAAAGATAAAACACGAGTAATATTTCTATACCTTTTCATTTGTTAATAAATTTTATGTGTGAATAATCAATTGTTACTAACCAAACGGTTGTCACTAAGTGAAATATTCAGTCATGCACACTAAATTACATCGTCAGATAAAGCAATATTGACTTTCAACAACACCGATATATATTTTCTGTAATGCGCATGGACACTAGGAGTTTATTTAGTAACTACACAATACCATAATAGTAGATTTTAATGCGCCTTTTGATTATCCTTTCTCCAGTTACCCAGGGATCCCAATTAACTGGTGAAAGTACCTTTCGTTATCGACGAAATGGCATAAGATTTAGGTCTCCAGAAGACTTTAGTTATATATTTTTTTAAATAAATGTGCTAAGCACATATAAATAATGAAATGTGAACATAAGATGTTCCACTGTAATTTTAGTGTTAGAGAATTTTCATGGCTGAACAACACATTCACATATTTATTAGCGTCGATCTTTTTATTTCCAGATCATCGGATTTACATCTTCCCAACTTTTTTCCTTTTACCCGCCTCTAATAATAAATTTTATAGTGCAAAAACAGAATAGGACTACTTATATTTAATAACCGAATAGGAAACGCACAGCTACGGTATCTTTTGAAAATATAAATATAGAGCTCATAGCACGCCTAATTAACGAAAATTTAGTGTACTAAGTGGTCAGGAATGGATTGCAACCATCCTACTATGAATAGTTTGGGAGTACTTATAGTTTTATATATTAATTTCCCATCAGTTCAGGCGTTATCATTTACAGAGATATTTTCAGAAGCGTTCCAATTCCCGTACGTAATCTGTACCAGTTTAGTCATTGCGACCTTTGTTATATGTTTTCTTTTAGCAATTATTTTACTCTGTTCTCGTTTTTATCGCTCTAAGCCTGCAACTAAGAAGCTTCAAGTACAAGACATTGTGGTACTACATGACATAGCTAGCGAAGTTAACTCAGAAATGAATCATGTTTATGAAAATGTTTGCATGGAACTAGAAACTAACACCCAGGGGATAGTACCACTAAACCCTTCTCCAATACCATTTGTTCAGATTGAGTGTAGACAGCACCTTGCTTCTCCCACCTGTGCTCCTGAAAGACAGTTACCTGACGAAATGGATGAAGGTGTTACTGATCCTTATTTAATACCAATTTCAGTTAATATCTTAGCTCAGGATCAACCTATTGCTTTTGTCCATCACGATATGTATGATGATTTATAATTGATTTACGCGCCAATATAAATTGTTTATAATCTTTTTTCCTTGTGATAAATTTATAGTTTCCATTATGTCTACACCCCAGATTTGCACGCGAGTTCTTGGTGCACGGTTCAGTACACATTTCTGCAAGCGTCGTCACGTTTCTCTTTTCCTTACAATTTTTTTTCTCTCTCTCTTACCCCCCCCCCCCCCCTTTTCCTAGTACCCAGCGGAGAACCGCAAGAACGCAATAACTCACATTTCTTGCAAGTTAATTTCCTCCATTCCGTTTTACCAGCGTTAGTTAATTCCAGTAAACTCTGACGGCTGCGATTCAGCGTTCCCATACACCCAGTAACCTTGGACAGTTCCGGCCGAAAGGTGAAAATTGATACAATGACAGGATTGCAATATGACAATGCACAATGGCTAACTCCGCTCCTTTTCCAAGGAACCGACTCTGAGCTGAACAATACATCTCTTGTTACTTTTTCCTGACTTCGCATAATCTGTTGCCTAGCGGCGACTCTATTGCTCTCGCAGCCGGGAAAGATCGAACCATGTTCCAGCATGCTTAGCTTTTAGAATTTCCCCACCCCAGAATATTTACGAGAATTATCCTGACGCCACAATTTCTTGCACTTCAAGCCATCACTCGCATCGAAGCTGCGGTCGAAATTTTACTTACTAGTTGGCGATTAAAATTCATCATCATTTCCAACGAACTGTTTCAGTACTCATAATGATGGCTGGCCTGTTCCAATGCCTTCGTGCGTAAATGAAAGTGACTTGCCAGAGATATTTAAATATCTTATTTTTACATTCGTCGAATTATACTCAAAAGTCCATGGGCAGATTTTGGTTCATATTACATTTACAAATTCAAATGACATTATTAAGAGACGACGTAACTGTAAATTTAATCAATTTCTTAAACCGTCGTGTGTTTTATTACCTTTGGCTAATTGCAACGCACATCACGACGCATATTGCGACAGTACGCGAATTGATCCCCACAACAGCCCGTTTTGGCTTAATTAGCCTTGATTGAAATTTTTGATTGATTTTTTTTGTTTGTTTCATTTTTTCCACGCCTACATCTCTTGGTCATATCAAATGCAATTTACACCTAGCAACCGCATCAATTTTGCAAATTTACTGATGAGTCTCATTCTCCTTTGTTTCAGACACGAAGCGAGGATGCCTTACTTCGGTTGGATTATAGTCCAACGTATATCTTATTAATTACGATATGACTTCACGTTCCTTCCATTTATTAATGGAAACTCCTTATCTATCATTAAATTCAATTTCTCCAGTGTTCAGAGCAATCAATCTTGGCACCCTTCGACAGGACAAATGGTCACGAGTTAAAGTACCCGAACTGACTTATACAATCCAGCATAACGGCTCTCCTCGTGTAGTGGAAATTGTGGACAGTAGTTGTCAGTTCATTTCATTTTTATATATATGTAGACACGCCGAATTGTCAATCCAGGAAAACGTTATTTGTCTTCAGAATTTGGTTTACCATAACTCTACAACTTCCTGTGCAATGGAAATAAAATCTCATACTGGCCCCGAGCTACAACGAATTCGAACACGGAATGGTGTTCTCATCTCTGGTAAAGGAAAATTTAAACTGTCTCAAATTCTTCATGGCAATGTCAATAGTCAAACCACGGTGTCTGTATTGGAAGGAAATTCTGTGTTTTTGCATTACAATGACTTCGATCAACTTATTTTTGCTGATGAAATCATTCACACTCGCCAATCGCTAGACACGACAGTCAAAATGACAGATGTTAATCTACCTTTTAATTTGTCTCTCAATTTTTCTGACATCATCCTTCCGGATTGGACAGACATGAACTTAGCTTTACTGAAATTAAATCAATCTTTGGCCACAGAAATCCCGTTACATGAGATAGTTTTCTCAATATACTCAATCGCCATATTCCTTCTGGTCGTCTGGAATTTTGCACTTACCGGCTATGCCTTATATCATTATTACAAGAAGTGTCGTTCTTCAACTAGTACATAAGAATTTAACTTTCACTTATTACGTCACTGCAATTACCCTTCCGACAACCACATTTCTAACAATCACGGCTATATTCCAAATTTTGTTCCGATTCGCATATCTATTTTGCTTTCCCAAACCTCTGTAGATTTACGGACAATCATTGCAATTTTGTTAGCCTTCTATCAATATTTTCACCACGTTTACACTCCCGAAATGGTAAAATAATGTCTCACATCGTGAACCTTCACATCTTTAGCATATCAGTTATTTAAAAATTGATTTACATTCTTTATTGCCTTTTATTATTAGTTATTATATTTTATTTGACATTAGGCCCCATTTTTAGTGATATTGTACCTTTATTTGAATGGCATACTCTGGGTTATTGTGATTTTAAAGAATGTATTTTGAAACCTTTCCCTGTTCCTTTTTAATTGGCCACCTCATTCCTATCCTCACCTAATAATGTCTCGTATCTCCATGACGTCTACATCGCATAGCAGAGATTACCTGAGACGCCTTCAACATTGGAATTCTACGCGCCGGTGACCTTCAGAGAGCAGCTCCATTTACCATCGCCTCTCAGTTCGTGGAGTCAACAATTTCAGTTTTCACCCGGCATACATAAACCCGCCGAGTACTTCGCATTACCTCCTCGAACTCAGGACTGCACAGCGACCGTCGGCCGATGGGATTTGTGCCAGCCACCAGAGCACACCTACAATTTTGTCCCATTTCTACGCTCCGGCCCTCAAGATTCAGCGGAAGTACTGTCTTTATTTCCGCTGGAATTCCAGACAGAACTATATTCCAGCTCAAAGTGATGCAGTGGATGAAAACTTTTCCCGTCATGGGTCCCAGCCTACAAGTTTCAAGTGGCCAGAAGAAAACATGACACATTTTACCCCTTCTTCAGTATTCCTCGATTTGTTTACCATTCAGACGTCCGTACGCAGCAAGACCAGCTTTACTTTCATGTACGGTCCCCACCACAAGTGTGTTACCATCTTCGAGTGCAGGCATATGCAACCCGCCAAGCACACATACTTTAGCTGTTACTTCTACAGCAAGGCAGACTTTACGAGACTCGGTTCCCTAGTCCGGTGAACAGCATTCTCCCCTGGATGATTAATTTTACAGTACAGTTAGCAGCACAAATTACTCCAACTGTTTCTTCCTTCTGTTCACCCGCCGATCATCAAGATTTACCCCCCACCCCTCATCAAACGTCCCTCACCCAGAATTTTACATCCAGTGGTACAATCATGAACACTTCTCGTTCCTTAAGCTATAAAAGGACCGATATTCTCAAGTGATGATTGGGATGTAAATTGTGACCCCCTCGTTCCGGTTTTCGCAGTTGCAAACACTTTTGCACGGACTCCATGGAATGCAGTGGATACTACACGCAAGTGCTTTCGCGTGTCTTCAGAACATTTCGGACCTTACATAGGAACTTTTACGCCATACAGCAAGGACTGTAGGATTTTCATTTTTTTTTATTAACCAAGATATACACATATAATGGACATTTGATTTTAATATTCCACTCATTATGTATTTGTAGTGGCCTAAGTTGGGTTTCTTTATTTATCACGTGTGTATTCAAATTTCTACTCATATTTAATGGACGGTGTTGGACAATTTTGGTATTTTAATACGTAATGCAGTATATATATTTTCAACAATCTTTTTTTTCTCTCATTTTTATTGGAAGATGGTACTTATATCTTCTATACATATATTATTCTCTCAAAGAGATTCATTGGACGGAGAAACTTGCGTGTGCTTCGATACAATATATATTCACCAGGATCCTCTTATATTAGTGCAAATTGCCTTGCAATTTATTGTGGCGTGAGCAGTTGCTCCCATATTCCAAGTGTTTTGGTGTTAGCCCCCCCCCCCACATGCTTAGTGGGTGGAGCCACACCTTATGGCTTTGGCCATTCTGACGTCAGTTCAGCAGACAAGTGGTAAGCAACTCCTCTCATGGGAGGTTTGGCCGAGTTCAGTGGTGTGTGTGTCTGACGTATCAAACATAGTTCTCTGACCCGAGCTGACGTTACAGCTTAGCTCGTGTTGATAAACATTTCTTGGAAGCCAATGTATGCGTGCTCAGCATAAATATTGTAGTACGCACGCGTTCATTTCATTCATGCTAGAGACGAACGAAATATGGCATTGGACTTCTCATTTTTGATTGCCATCTCGGCTTTTAATTTTCGTTTGCTCCCACAGAGCTTTTGTCTTGATCTTCGATAGTCCAAATTAGATTACGACTTGACACCTGTCAACCAAATCTAATTTTGACTGCATTTTTTTTCCTTCCCTTTAGTTTTAGGGTTAGTCTGTAGTGCTTATTTTCACTGATGTGAAATGTATTTTTATTTTTCTTCACTAAATAAATAGACCTTCTAAGGGACTGCATTGGCATAACCGGCACTGTACCTGCAACTTGTCTAAACGTTTTAAAAATTCAAAGGAATTTTTTTCGCCCAGCTGGATACCGTCACGTATCTCTCATTTTCATTTTCGAGTTACGTGTAGCTAGGCAGCCTGACAGGAAGTATAGGAAAGTGTTAACTTCAGCACCAGCTCAGCGAAAAGCATTCGCCAATATTTGCAAAGGAAAATTGATGAGAGAGAAAAAGGGGAGGAGTTTTGATGAGGAGGAAGGCAAGTTGGATCTGGCTCGGGAGAGACAGGGAGAGTTGGTCTTGAGTTTTGGAAGAGAACAGGAGAGTGGTTCGGGTTTTTGAGTTTTGGAGAGAGGAGAGTGAGTTGGATTTTGAAGGAGATTGAGGCTGGATTCAGACTTTCAGAAACTTGTTTGGAAGTGGAGTGCAGCGAAGCTGAGTGAGAATTTAAGAGGCTAACGTCAGCAAGTGAGTGAGAGTTTAACTTGGAAACTCATTGGTCTTCTCTTCGAGAACGAGACAGGTAATACGCTTTTCTCTCAAGCCAACCTTGCCTTTGCAGTCTTTAGGTCATTTTAACCGAAAATATGAGAGTTGCCATTCATTTAAAAGATTGTGTAGGTTAAGTTTATTAAGGTACCTCCGCAGATAGAAGATGCAGCCAAGCGAGAGCTTACGAGCTACCGCTAACCCCCAATAGAATAATTACTTTCATCTAAAAGGCTCCAGGTTCGATCCCCGAACACGCTTAGTAAAAGTGTGTCACAGTACGTGGTAGAGGTGCGAATTGGGCCTCTCATCCATTTCCTTTCCGGAAATGCGATGAGAATAGACCGTTAATTTTCCACGTAATGGTGGTATCAGCCTTCATTTATTTCATCTTGCAATAAATGCA
This sequence comes from Lepisma saccharinum, assembly GCF_977018435.1. Classification (NCBI taxonomy): domain Eukaryota; kingdom Metazoa; phylum Arthropoda; class Insecta; order Zygentoma; family Lepismatidae; genus Lepisma; species Lepisma saccharinum. Next base: position 17,098,489 of record NC_139236.1, on the reverse strand, counting down.
ACTGGCATTTCTTTGCCAACCCAAGAGAGTGATGATATTGTGGAAACTTAGTCGCACACTTTAACGGCAACCCCTTTTACTAACTGGAACTTAATTTTTTTCTCACATCTCACTTCTTAGTGCTTTGCACTCTTAACGCCACTTAATGTTCTCACAAATTGCATTCATTGTTCTAAATTTATATTGGTGACCACGGCAAATTATTTCATTTTTGACAGCGACGTCGTGATAGTTAATGATGTGGAATGTTCAGTTTAGATTATTGTGACGAATTAGATGCAACCCTAGATAGAATCCAAGCTTTGGCAGAGAATGTGGTTGGCGGAGAATCCAGTTTTGTAAATACTCAACCATCTGCGTCATCCACCCCAATAAGGCGTAGCCCTGTATTTACCCGAAGCCGGGCTAGACTTTTGCCTGTTAGCACCCCAGTTCGAATCCCGCCCAGAAATATGGCATGCACAGGTTTTATTAACCCGTTCTTGTTGGACGGCTTACAGTTCCAAGGCACGGCCGGAGAAGATGCAACTAAATTTTTTTGATAGAGTGGAGAGTTTAGCTCTACTTAATGATTGGGATACCCCGAAAAAACTACAAGTTTTGCCGGCTCTTTTACATGGGCCAGCCTTAAGATGGCACCAAGCATGGGTACAAACTATGGGAAATCAGGCCATTACGTATGATCTCTTTAAATCTAAGATGATTGAAGAGTTTACCGGATCCATAGACAAGCTGCAATTAGAAGAGCGCATTAAGCATAGGCTACATCGAGACGATGAATCAGTGTCGGACTACATAAGAGATAAGCAGCTTCTCTTATGTAAAATGGATCCGAACATGCCCATCAGTAAACAAATAAAACATTTGTGTTTGGGTCTTCAACCTGAATACATTCGCGAAACTTATAAGAAGGAATATGCTTCGGTCCCTGAGCTCTTGCGAGATTTAAAGCAATTCGAAAAAATTCAGTTTTTGATCAAACAGAGAAAAATCCAGGAGTTGATGTCAGAAGCTCAGAAAGGTTCATTGTTTTATCCTGTAAATGAATTGAAACTGCCATGTGCGCAACAGCTCCCCTTTCACAACACGCCGGCGAGACCTTGTGAAACACCACGTTCTCAGGCCCATCCCGACCTCGAGAAGCGTGTCACCGCCATGCAGGCTGAACTGGATTCTTTGAGAGTACACAAAGTTGTACCTTCAAACCCAGGACCTTCGACCCCGGGACCTTCGTCTCAGGAGACAGGTCTCGAAGCTCAATTAAAGAGTTTATCTCTTAAGATGGATGAAATGGTGAACGCCCAGAATAAGCAGGACAGGCATACACAAGACACCCGAAATAACTTCCCTCGTCATAATAATTATGAAGGTCAATCCTACAGAGGTAACTATAGAAATAACAGAGGTTCTTTTGGCCGTGGTAATGATAATTTCCAGCAAAATGGTTATCGTCGGAACAGACATTATCAGACCCCCAATCGCGGCCAGTGGCGCAATGGAAATTCGCGCTTTCATTCTTGGCGCAATTTTTCGCGGGGCCGGGGCACGACCGGTGATCGGGGCGACCGAGGTTCGACCGGTGACCGCCGTGAGGGGCAGAGATGTGATATTTGCAATTATCCCAATCATGATTCGTCTGTCTGTTTTCAGAATAGAGACAATTTAAACGACTAGGGACTGTGCATAAAGGAAACATATGCCCAGCAAATGTTGTAGGTCGTACGTTGACAGTTTCCACTTTTCAAAATGCTGACTTAATTTATGTAAATGGTAAAGTCTGTGGTACGCAGCACAAGTTCCTTTTGGATAGCGGATCTCAAATTAGCGTTGTAGGTGATATACCAGCGCCCGCCCATACCCCAAGATTTAAAATTAATACAATAGTTCAAGGCGTCACTAATGGGCAACTCCAAATCAATGAAATTGTAATTTTGACCTTTTCTTTTAATGGACATTCTTTCAGACACCCATTCAAATACATTCCAAAATTTTCGCATGGCATTATATTGGGGAATGATTTCTTAAAGAGTCACAAGGCAAATCTTGATTATGAGTCCAACAAACTTGTTTTAACACGTTTTGGTACTCCTCCCAGAAACCGTATCCAGAGGGAAAGTGGTAAACCTTTTGCTGTGTCCGTGAAAGTTTCAAATATGCTACAACACCTTTTACGACCAGAATTTGTGGCACCTAAAAAGATTAGAGTAAAACCTAGATCTCACTTATGCATTCCCGTGAAACTAGTTAATCTTTTAGAACCAGATCAACAATTTCAGACTAAATCCGGCTTGCTAATCCCCCGGGCTCTTCTCAACTCGGATTCACCCCTGATTTGGGTAACCAATCCACTTATGCATAACATTATTATTAAAAAGGGGACAAGACTAGGACAGGCCGAACTTTGGCATCCTCTTTGCACTCGTGACAGTTCTAGCCAGTGCACGGACGCAAGTAGGGAAAGTTTAAGTGAAATCTATGTTCAGAAAGAAATTTTTGGAGAAAGCACTAAAAATGCACAGGTTAATATCACAGCAGAATCACAACAACCCAGTGGCGTGCAGCCCGACGTCACTACACTTGACATTAATCCCGAACTGCAACCTGAAGAGAAAGAACAATTGCTACAATTACTGCACAAATATAAACAGGTTTTTTCGTGGTCCGAGGATGATATGGGTAAAGCGACAAATTATGTGCACAAAATCAGGCTAAAGGATGATTCCGATTTTCATTTGCCACCTTATCAAGTACCGATTCATCTTCGTGCGCAACTTTATGATCAAGTTGATACTTTGTTACGGCAAGGCGTAATTCGTCCGAGCACCTCACCCTTCAATTCTCCTGTATTTTTAGTTCGTAAAAAAGATGGTGATTACAGATTACTCCAAGATATGAGATTTCTCAATTCACGTACTGTCTTTGACGCGCTTTCGATAAATAATCTCCAGGAAACGCTCTACAACATGGGTGGCAAGCGGTACTATACTTCGTGTGATCTCCGCAGCGGATTTTTTCAAATACCATTATCGGAGAGTTCAAAACAGTACACAGCATTTACAATTCCTGGGAAAGGTCACTATGAAATGCAGTATGCTGTACAAGGCCATATTACTTCTCCAGCAGCGTTAACCCGCTGCCTTCAATTGGCTTGCTCTGGCCTAAATAACGATCATTTTTCATCCTACATGGATGATCTCTTCTGCTATTCCGACAAATTTTCAGATATGTTAACAACACTTGAACGGCTATTTCAATGCCTGATTGCTGCAGGATTACGCCTGGCCCCACACAAATGTCATTTTGCATATTTTCAAATTATGGCACTTGGGCACAAGATTGGAAAGCATGGCTTTTCCGTGTCTGACAAAATCATTGACTCCATCACCAACTATAAAGTTCCAACTACTACAAAGATACGAATCAATTTTGGTCATTTATCAAAACTCAAAGAAATACCTCACCGGTACAACCAACGAAATATAATGATAAATCAATAGTCAACGACAAAAATATCCAGGATCTATTTGCAAAATATTTCGAATCTGTCTATTCCACAGAACCGTCTTCTTACAAAACTCTCCAGGCGAACACAAACTTGAACACGCATCTTAGTATGTTAATTTTTTCGGAAATCTCACTTGACGAAATCGAACAAGCCATCAAGAAACTGAAACCGAAAAACGCAGCCGGCCCCGACTCAATTCCTCCCTACGTAATTAAAGGATGTTTGGAAGTGCTTAAGTTCCCACCCCACACTCTTTTCAACCTAACCTTAAAAACATCAAAATTTCCTACAAGATGGAAAACAACAGAAATATGCCCGATTCCGAAAGCTGCTAATAAGACAGATATATGTAATTTCAGGCCAATTGCGAAGCTATCGGCTCCTGCAAAACTTCTAGAGCAAATAATATACACACATATATATTCTCACGTCAGACCTATCCTCTCTGCTCAGCAGCATGGATTTGTACAAATGCATTCAACTGTCACCAACCTTGTTGAACTAACGAATTACATTGCATCTAGTATAGATAACAAAGGGCAAATTCTGAAACTAGCCAACATGAGCCTTTCACCTCCACTCGTACGACTGCTCGCTTCGTACCTACAGAATCGCCGACAATATGTCATGTACCAAGGCCAAAAGTCCTCTTATTACACAGCTAGCTCTGGAGTTCCACAAGGATCGAACCTTGGTCCCATATTATATTTAATTTTCATTAACGACTTACCAGATGTGCTCACTAACTCTGAAAAACTTATTTTTGCCGACGATGTAAAAATATTTAAAAACATAAAACACAACTGTAACTGTAATCAATTGCAAGAAGAACTTGATAAATTACTTAGTGGGTCGTTAAATATATAAGTTTTCGTATGCTATAATTTTTTTTATTTTTAAGATACATTAGAAAACTATACATACATGTGTAGGAGGATCCTTCCTCACTTCTCCACACAATCCCCATAGATATTCAGGCATTTGTCCCACCGTTGCACCAATTTGTCCATACCCTTTGCAAGAAAATCAGGGCTCTGGCTATTAAACACTATTCTCACATTCCGCTTCACTTCTTCATCTGTTTCGAAACGGTAACCTTGCAATTCAGACTTTAACACCGGAAAAAGATGAAAATCACTCGGCGCTAAATCGGGGCTGTGTGGAGGGTGGGGCAGCAGTTCCAACCCCAATACTTCAATTTTGTGTTGTGTTTGCACTGCTGAGTGGGGGCGAGCGTTATCGTCAAGAAGAATGGCACCAGCTGACAGGAGACCTGGTCGCTTATGTCGAATTGTGGTTTTTCAGTTTATCCAATGTTTGACAATAACTGTCAGCATTAATTGTTCTTCCTTGTTCCAAAAAGTCCATAAGCAGAACGCCCTTAGCATCCATGCTTCTGAACTCCTTATGACGCGAGCCCGCGTTTTCCGAACAAGCATTTACTTTTCGCCCTGGAGCGCATGCGCCTTCACGTCTGATAACGAATCGATTGTTGATCCTTGTAGACGAAGGATGGTGCTTGTCAACCATGTGCTTCTTTTTAATGGCATTGCTTTATACAATATTTTATAGCACAGGGAAACTTATATATTGAACGTCCCTTAATTGGTGCGAAAATAATAAAGTTAGTCTTAACCTCAAGAAATGTAAAGTAGTTTCATTTACGCGTAACAGGTGTCCCATACAATATTCATATAACATCTCCGGTGTGGAAATTCTAAGAGTGAATACCTTTACCGATCTTGGAGTCACTTTCGACCAATCACTAAGCTTTCAATCACATTTTGCGCGTATCCTCAGCGAAGTCCATAGAAATGTAGGATTGATAATGCGAATGGGCAGCCAATTCAGAAAGAGGGAAACTTTCTTGTTGCTGTACTATGCGTTTGTGAGATCGAAACTGGTTGTTTGGGACCCTCTAGTCAAGAAAGAAATTGACAAAATAGTGAAACTTCAAAATAAATTTTTGAGGTACCTGTTATTTAAACTCTGTGCTGAATATCCGAAATTCACCTCGGATAACACGTTGCGTGAAATGTTTAGTGTTCTGTCGCTCGAAAAAGAAGACAAATGGATCAACTGACTTCCTTATCCATACTTGTCAACGTAAAAATAGATTCTGCAGCTCTACTCTCACAATTAAAATTTTATGTTCCAAACGCTATTTTAAGACCCAGAAATAATCTCTTTAAAATCTAGCATGGAAGAACCAACATGGCAGAAATGGAACCCCTGAGGAGAATGTGCAAGTTGTCCAACTCAGTGTCTAGTAATAACCCTACTATCGATCTTTTCAGATTTAAAAGTCATTGTATTTTCTGAACACTGTAACCTATACAAACAGGACACAATTAAGAATATGTTCATAATCTCACCCTAAATTAGACATTATCTATATTTTTGTTTAACCTTATTTCATATAAAATACTGTTTCAATTTCAGTGTCGTATGTTTATCATTGTGTCTCTTATATCTGCAACTTATTACTTAATATCTCTATTACACTACTACTATTTACATGTATATAAGCTGATTACCTCTGTATAACTTGTATACAAATATTACATAAACTCTATCAAATCAAGCAATATATGAAATCAGCCATGTTTATAAGTATGATGTAGATTGAAATGTCATATTTCTCACTTGATGTAATATTATGTTTGTATTTTGTTGGCAGAAAATCGCATGTCACAGCTTTTGATGTTATCTGTAAAAAGTAACAAGAGCAAGAATCATGTCGAAAATAAACTTGTAGAAGGCGAGGCTTGCATCATGAAGCCTCGAGGATGGCAGTTTCTAATTAGCTCCATATTAACCAACTAATTCTCTTGTCTTCTTAAACCCGAAGGTTTAGCAACAAAAGCCTTCCATCTCTCAATTTTCTATTTAATTCTGTGCAAATCACATGCCTAGAAGCTTGCGTGTATCACCCTCACTGTTTACTCAGCTTTTAACCTTAACTATTGATCATGCATTTTTATTGCATGTTTCCCATGAAAACACAAAATATATATTTTCATTTTGATTAATTTTAACTATGATGATGAAAATTTAAGAAAGAGGAGAGAGAGAGAGAGAGAGAGAGAGAGAGAGAGAGAGAGAGAGAGAGAGAATACCATAACACATAGCTTCTAAAATTTTAAGATATATCCTACCATATTCTACATATTCAACAAATTCATTTCATTACAATGCAACAACGTTTTATTATTACATCATATGTTTCAATATTTTCATAGTCATCTAAACGTTTGACAAAACATTTTTTTAGTTACGAAGATAGAAAGAGAAAAAAAGTAGTTGAATAATTTCGAGAAGTATTTCTTAATAGGGGACAGTGTTTTAATTTTTTTACTTTCTTTCTTTCGTGTAACCACTATGTTGTCGATGGGAACAAGGCAAGACCAACATTACCACTATGTTATTGTATTGAAGGTTTTATTTCCATTATCAATTGTGTCCACACACAAAACTTAGTGCATGTCTGCATCCATACCTAGATCAAAAGATTCGAACCATGTCTCAGCCCTTGTAGCTTATTTAATTATTTACGCTTGTGCTTGTATTTGCTCTCTTCGGGTTTAAGAAGTCTAGAGTTAGTTAGTTAGTTGTTTCCCACTGCACTATTTGAATTTTGAATAATCACATGTTAGTTATAAACGCATCGTTGACATCCTGTATGATCATATATGTGTTGGGTTGAAGCTTCGTATCTGACCGAAACATTTCTTTTCTTCTTTTTCTTTTTATCTACTTTCTATATAAAATATTAGAAACAACACATTTCCATTAACAGGATTTCATGTTATGCAAAACATTTTAAGTTTAAGTTTAAGTTTATACACCATCAGAAGTGTGATTGTAACAACATTACCACTACGTCATCCGTCAAAAAGCCAGAATCGGTATTGTTATATTTTATTGCTCAGGTCATTTCTTTTTTTAATATGTACAGCTATAGGTGAACATAGTAACTTAAGCCCTCAGAGTCATAAACCAACAAAAGTACACCTCTGTTAACTGCCTTGTATGGGGGTAGGGGAGACAATTGTAGATGTTGGAACACATTTCGAAGTTGTTTTTTTTAAGTGCCACACATCAATTTCATCATAATTATCATTATTCATCCTCATCGTTGCCATTAGTCAACATTGCCTCTTCTTTTTATACAAATTTTCGTACTGATATCCGTACACCCTGGGCCTTAGTAGATGAACAGAAATCTTCTGAAGTTTGAACTCGTGACCTCTCCCAATACGGTTTCAAGCTTATTTGTGATTGTTCTCCTCAATTATTCAAAGTACCTCACTATCATATTCAAATACACACAAGTGAAGGGGGTTCATATCACATTAGTGATTTTAAATTGTATTCTTGGCGCCATGCACATACTTTCTAACATTGTTGCCTGATATTAAAATAAGCGAAAACACACTGCTATGCCTAATAAAAAAGAAACATCCATTCATTGCCAGATTATACACCTGTATAGGTCGAGGTTCATAAGCCTCATCCATCTCATTCTAGGGATTGCATATTTTGTATACAGTTTATAGTGGCATCACAACACAGGTTATAACTTATTATTAAGTCTGTTAAAAAAATGGTCAGTAAATATGATAATTCTTGCTGTGAAATTTTTATGCTGTTTAACCTAACAGGATTCGAAATCCCTGAGGGAGCCAAGTACTGAGCTCTTGCATTCCATATTAGCAAAACCTTTATATTTATAACCTTAATTTACTAATCGGGAAATTCCCCTTAGTCAAACAATCAGCACATTCGCATAACCTCCTATAAAAAAGGGGGTGGGGCATAACATTCTTGAGCTAGTATTATTGATGTACCATTCTTAACAGGTTAATGCCCACACATAGCTGTAAGTGCATCAATCTTTACGCACACACTTAGGAATATTTGGAATGCAAAGAATTCTCGTGACAAAACAAGTAATCGAGAAATTCCCTTAAGCCAACCAATCGGCTCAAATCACATGACCCTCTCTCTCTCTTTTTTATAAAGAAAAGGGAAGGGCATAACATTCCCGAGACAGTATTATCGATGTAAAATTCTTAACAGGTCAATGCTATAATGTTTACACACATACGTAAGCACATCAATCTCTACACACTCACACACACACACACACACACATACACACATAAATGTTTGGAATGGAAAGAATTCTCAGGAAATTCCCCTTAGCCAAGCAAGTTACATGATTCTCTTTCTGTTTTTTTATAGAGAAAAGGGAAGGTCGTGACATTCCCAAGCTAGTATTATTGATGTGACATTCTTAACATCTACACACACGCACGCACACTCGGGGAATGTTTGAAATGCAAAACTATTGATTTTGTCTGAGTAAAAACAACTAGGTTACATGAGAATTCTTGCCAATATTTCTGTTAGTATACAATTTGGTTAAAGTTACTGGTTAAGAAAAAGTTTATTTTAAAATTAGAAAAAGAAATTTTCAGTTAAATTACACTAAGAAAGCTCACTATGAAATTGTTAGATTTTGGGGGGGGGGGGTGTGGATGCTTGTGCCCCCTCTATGACTACTTATACTTAAAAAAAATCTGGAAAAACCCACTGGTGTCTGTCAAGTAGACAGAAAGTAAATTTGTGTGGGTGTAAGTGTAGGTGTGGGTGGGTGTGGGTGTTACGTACTTTAACTCGAAATAAATTATGACACTTGTACGAAGTATGAGATGAAAGAACACAGATTTGCAATAGTATAAAATCGACAAAAACATCATCAAAATAGGTTTTTCATTGTGGTTAAATTAATAAAAATAATAGGCCTCGTATCAAATATGGCTTTGAACCGCTAAAAATACACTACTCAATAATATATATACATATATATATATATATATATATATTGAAATTTAATCTTATTATACACAAGACAATTGCGTAGTAAGATGAAAGTTTTAGTAACCTTTTATATCGAAGAAACTGATAAATTGGTCTGTATAATATATATATAATTTGTGGTTTATATACATATCTGGTGCTCAGGTGTTTAGGAATTAGGGAATTGCATTTATAGGTATGTGTTAAGGTGACACTTCCTTTTGTGTTAGCTGGGAGAAATTTGTGACATATTTCTCTTCGGATCGCTAAATAATAGCTTAAAACATTCTGTTTTAATACCGCACGAAATATCCCTCAATTTTCCTCATTGCATTCCGGTACGCCTTGCGTCAGTCTTTTGTTTGAGAAACTAGATTGTAAGAATCGCCGCTAGAGGGACTTAGTGTACGATCGTTTTTCCTCTGCTTCTGCACTGATAGAGTACACCAACGAGAGACTCAGAACTGACCGAGGTCGTCACGCAGCAACCTCATCATCTCTTCGCCGGAACTTCGACATGCAGTAACAGACCCTCTCTCTCTCGGATCGTGCTTCGAAAAATGGAATAAATGGTATTTTCCGCTTGTAACCGATTTCTCGTATAACATCATGGTTTTTTGGCAGCGTTTCGAAGGAAACCAGTGGATTTGAATATAAGAGTGCAAGAGGATGAACCGTGTTAACAAAAAGATCGTTACTGCAATGTGAAGAGACCAAGTACAACGGCAATGTCACAACGTATTTGACCGATATCTATTTCACCAAATTTGTGGCCAGCATTTCTGAACATTTGAAGCAGTGGTTTCGGTCTAGTCTAGTTTCACGAGGAAGGACAGACATGTGGTAGTACTAGAAGTGATAATTTTGAGAATATCGAACTGTCCGACGACATGTTCTGGAGTCAGGGTGGCTACAAACAAGCAGAAATAAAATTCCCTGACTTTTCCAGGTTTTCCAGGACAAAATGTAAATTTTTCCTTGACAATTACAAACTAAACTAAATCGATGTATTTGCAAATGGAAATAATGAACTTATACAGATCCAGGTATGGATTTGTTAAGTACCAATATTATCTTCTATGAAATGGACTTAATTTCTCTATTCTCTATGATTTGAATTCAAACTGCAAAATAGTGAATTTGGAAAATTATTACAATTCACAAGCTAAGGAAGGATTACGGAATTTTTGTCATACGCAGTAAGTTTAAAATAAAATACTTGATTATTTTTAAAGTTACAACTAAATGAGATAAGAGTGAAGAGTGAATGATTAAAAATACAATTTGTAATTTATAAGTCTCCTTACATACATTCTCGGTATTATATGTTGATATTTCCACTGAGGTTTGGTACCCTCTGCTTGCAAGAACCATGAGTGTTGACTCATTTTTCAATGCATAAAGCTACTTCTCTCTTCTCTGTAAAGCAAACAACTTAACTCTTGCATATAAGTGAGACAATTGAATCGAACAAAATAAAGTGTCATATTTCCTTACATTATCAATGGGATTTTTGCTTCAGTACAGTATATCCAAGTGAAGTACTGTGAAACTGACAACATGCAGTTATACCATTATTGCTGACGAAAAGGATATGTAGGTATTAGAAATTTAACACAAGGCATTTATAGAATTGCATTGTATAGGTACCTGATTTAGATAACCACACATTAAAACAGGAACACTCTAATAATAAAAGCTTCTGAAAGTTCATATACGAGGGGCATCCTGAAAAAAAGCTCCAATGGTGCCTATACGCAGCACTAGTGGTCGGAGAGCGACACACACACATGCAGGCAGGAAGAAGTGGCATGTAAGTGTAATCTGGTACAGTTGCAATTCAGCCGTTTTAGGACAGTTCTAGGTTAAAGATTGCAGCTCTCATACAGTTTCCCACCGACTGCGATGTAGCCTACATTGCACGCTCAGAATTTGGCACAGAGCCACCAGCAATCGTGTGAGGTGTGCAGACCAGACGTCGTGAGTGATAGTATGGTCAGACGATGGTGCAGACAATTCACGGAAGGGCAATTGAATGTGCACAACCCCATACAGCTGAGTACACACGGGCCTTTTGCATCACTTCAGGTGAGAGATCTTGGACCACTCCCTGTACAGCCCTGGCCTTGAATGTACCATCTTTCATCTCTTTGTTTAACTGAAGAGGTTTCTAGCAGGTCAAGGATTTGACAGCTACACTGCGGTAGAAATAGTTCCAGTCTTTGCTGTCTGACACATACGAGGGCATACAAAATTTAGTGCCATGTTACGACAAATGCCAGAACAACGGTGGTGATTATGCCGAAAATTAGGTTAGGACTCACTGTTACTAATGCAATAAATTACAACTGGTATTCTTGTTTTATTTATGCCTAATCGGTAGGAACCTTGATATTTTGTTATTTATATTCAAATTGGTGTATTTTCTTATTTTTTTTTATTTTTTACTATATGGTGTTATTTTTCCCAAAATTCACATTTTCATTTTAGCGCATTTTCTGGCAAATATCTGAAATTATACCTTCATGGTGTTTTTAAACTACTGTTTCAAATTATAAGTCACATGGCTTACGCCTCTTCGTGAGAGTTTGATATCTTGAAAGTTATTTTGGGAAAGTTATTTTCCATACCCCTTTTTTAATTTTAAGGTAAGGATTTTAGATAATGGAATTTTCCCCGTATATTCTGAAGGATGGATAGTGACCATAAGTGGCGACACACCCAAAAAATTAAAATCAATCAATCTCACGTGACAGATACCGATATATTATGGCACCAAAAATTGGCATTATCTTCTTTTGACTTGTTGGTGTTACATTTCCCAAACTTCGCATTTTTGTTTAAGAACATTTATCTGCCAAATATACCGAAACGTAATACTCCATTGTGCTTTTATTAAACTAATATTTTAAATTGTAGGTCACGTGGTCTACGTATTTTCGTGACAGTTTGATATCTTGGAACAGATTTTTGAGGAAGTAAAAGTAAAGTGCTCCCCTGCACTTTTCCATGAAGGTGTATAGTAGGGGTGTTGAGTTAGGGCCCCACACTTTCTTGATCACGGCTGCTGAAGGTAGGGGTGATGTGATCAGCACCACGCTTTTGGCTACCTTTATTCCTCAAAGTTTACTCAAGGTACCAGCTTCATATGATGCTGGGTGGGCACCGGAGCAATTTGAAAAGGTGGAAAACATCCCGGTTCTCCCCCGCAGGGGATCGACCCCGGGTCTCTCGCATAGTAGTCAGACGCCCTAATGACTGAGTTCCATTATTACTCGCTCGACAAATACCGATGGTGCGCACTTATCTTGGTAATTCAAAACATATCTCGTGCGACAAATACGAAGATGTGACTCCCGTGTGACGGTAGATACGCACTCGATCTCCTGTTAGAACCCTGCCACTTTGCTCTGTGATGCAAATAGTTTTGATAGAAGTTGAAAAAATTGTGAGAAATTCATGATTTAATGTGGCTCTCGGAATTATTCCATGTACGTATAACTCTATAGTTTACTCTTGAGTAAAATGTTGGAAAACTTGCATGTTCTATGTAAACAAACATGGCCTAGAAAAGACAAGAATGTTGAATTTCATGAAATTTTTCGTTGTTTTAGAACATTTCTTTAAAAAAAATCGCTAAAAACGCCAACAATTCGCATTTTATACCAAATTCGCATTATTTCGAACGGGCGAAAAATGTGTCCAGACATCACTGCACAATCCTAAACATAACTTTGATATGATCCATATTTTTATGTGACGTCACCAGTAGAAAATATGTCACTAATATATTTATTTTGTGAAAGAAAGCGTAATTTCATTATTATTATATGTAATATTGCACCTTGTTTGTAATGTATATCTTGTGTTTAATGTTTGTTGTATTTTATGCTCTATTATAAGAAATTTAATGAATCTTCATGTTTGCGAGAGAGCACTATACGAATTTGTATTTCTAAACATGTATAGATGTCAGTTTTGTTGGTAACATCTTTTTGTAAATAGTGAGTGATTCATCTGTACTTGAATCTGTGTTCTCCTAATAGTATAAAAGCGAGGATATCGCGTAAGAAATAACACACTTTCGCCACAGATCGACGAAGCTTTTAAAATTAAAAGGAACTCCTCGGTGTTGTGCATACATCTTGGTATGGTAGTTCGGGGCGCAAGCTAGGCCTATGTGACCATAGGTTCGCGAATAGCCATGCATTGATGCTATGCGTTTTAGTTGAGTCAATTCATCGACAAAGCGAAATCCTCGCCTTCGTCTCAAGTATATTCGCATTATAATTGCAATAAATAAAGAATAAAACCTTTAATTTATCTACTGCAGCAATGTGGTGTTATATCTCTGTGCTGTGAATATTGTCTTTGCCTAACACTATCCTTGTACCTGAGAGGAGTCTGTGTACTTCACCGAGTCTCATTGTTCACCGCTGAGTATTATTAAGATATTATTAATAAATATAATAATACGTTTAATAGTATAATAATACAGGCTTGAACGTATCAAATTCTCAGCAATTGCCATTTTTCACGGTTTTGGCGTTTGCGAAAAATTAATGTCCCTACTAATTGGAAATTACCTTCTGGCCACCCCTCGTATAAATCAGTAGATGGAAAGTGAAAATTTAGAAGGGCTGGCAGAGAAAAGTCAATTCTTGAAGATAGTGATTTGCTTTTACGATTGAATGATTTGAGTAAATATGATATTCAAATATTTACTTATTTATTATTAGTATTTTATTTTATAATATTGGACATTAACCTTACTCATTGAGATATTAATGACCATCTCTCATGAGTTTAAACAGACAGGACAGAGAGTGGCGTTAATTTCATTGCAATACTAGTGTTGCAGTAAATTTGAGGTTGGGACCATGTACTTGAAAATTTTTATAACGTTCACCAATGCAGATTTATGTTTCACTTTTTCATGATAGTATTCAATATATATCCCGTTTGGTTGGATTCTTCTTGATATCTAAGAATAGTGCAATGTCATTGTAAACGTATGTTAACTTGTGCGAAACCAGTAATACGTCAGGATGATGAGAGGAAACCTTCGTAAGCACTGCTACATTAAATAAGGTGAAGCACTGCTACATTAAATAAGGTGAAGTGAGCCAGAAGAGTAACAAAATTCGAGCAGCATATTTGCAGTCTAAAGCTCTTCTTGTTTATGCATGCGAATTTTGTTGGATGTTGCAGTCCATGCAATTTCTGTCGCATGTTGTAGTGAGGTACTTTGTCGGGTGGCGATATTCGACAAAAATCGTATGTATCAATGGAACCTATATGTTTCCATGTTCCTTTAGTTTGCCCAACAAATTGCCTTAGTACGACGTCCGACGGCTATCGGACGGCACCACCCGCTCTTATCCGCTCCATCTTTTGACAAGTCCCCTTACTACTCCCATACGGACAAGAAAAAATCATAGGCCTCCCCGCTGGCGCAGTGGTAGCGTCGCCGCCTTGTAATCAAGGGGTCCCGGGTTCGATACCCGGTGGAGGCACAAGTGGTTCGGATCCCACTTTAAACTGTAGGTCCAGTCCCGATTAGCCTTACTGTGCATAAAGTGGACTTAAAACACCAATTCAACTCAACTCAACTCAAGAAAAAATCATAATTCAATGCATTTCCCAGGTAATATTTAGAGGCTTAACCTTTACTCTCCGATGATACCATATCGTATCATCAGAATAAGGTCGTACTCGCCCAATAATACCATATGGTATCATGGTGCTGATTACGAAATGAATGTGCTTTTTGGACCTTCATACTCTTATGTTTGGGTGGAAACTGACACAGGTCTGGACCAAGCCTGGGAAATTCATATTGATGACCAACCTCCCCTCCTCTCCCTCCTCTCCGCAACATATCCATGTCACATTTCCGAACCGAGTTTCACATTTTCGCTCAATATTCAACTTGTAAGAACATGAAACATGTTTCAATCTCTTTAGAAAGGTCCATTCTTTGAAGAGAATACTATGGTTTGCGCCTTCTCCCCAAAATAGCGGGAGAAGAGGGGTAAACTCCATATTTTTTTTTCATTGAAATTCGGTGGTCGAGCCCCAAAACACACCTTTCTCAGTTCGGCATTCTGAATTGTACACGGTTGCATGCTCTGATGTTTTAGCTGAAAAACAAATCTTATCCGAAGTAGTAATAGTAGTAGCTCCCATAGTACCCGAGTTATAACAATATTCCTCCAGAGAGTGTTCGAATTTCAAATTCCCGCCGAGAAGCCAGGCCGAGAGAAATTTGTACCTCTCTCTCTCTCTCTCTCTCTCTCTCTCTCTCTCTCTCTCTTTCTCCTCCTGCCATCACTGGTTTCTGGCGCCGTGGTTGTGTTGCGCATAAAAGGGCCTAATAGTTGAGGCCGAAACTTACGAACGAGATTTCCTGTTCCTGTGCAGAGTTCTATAACGATATATTTAAATAAATAAATAAATAAAAAATTAAAAAGGTCAATGAAGACGAAATTCCCTGACATTTCCCTGACTTTTTTTGACACCTCAAATTCCCTGACTTTTCCCGGTTTTCCAGGTCTGTCGCCACCCTGGCTTGAGTGACGATTATCATTGCGATAATCGCTACGAAATGGTTTTCCAGATTTAATTCCCCCCCAAAAAATGGGAACGCAGTGATTGGAACCTTGCATCTTGTGAAGTCTGCGAAGTTTCGATTGGAACGTTTGCACACCAGCTAGGTTTTTGACGTCAAATTCGACTTCTACCCTCTGTTCCCGAAAGTGAAAAAATGGCCGACCGTTCCGTAGGAGGAAGGCGTTAGATGAGGACTCTACGGAGCCAGAAAATACTTCAGAAGTTATTCTCTTTTCATGAATTTGTGTTGCTGAATTGTGAGATATTGAGGTATGTGCATTTATTAGTGGCTCGAGTATGGTGATTTGTAGAAGTGCCTGAAAAGGAATATTGCATAACAGATTTCTCTATTTATGTGCTGCTTTTCGCTGGCCGAAAAGGCAACTAGTCAAAGCTTCCAGTGTCACTTTGTGCGGGACTAATCACAATAGTCGCGATTGACGAAGTTTACGAATTGCGACGTTCCCTTGCTGTACATGGCTAATGGGATTTTTGTGCATAGAATTAATGTGTTGTGAACAAACTTTGCACTAACCAGTATATATTTCGTTTGACGTGAGAAATCCCCCCTCTCATCTGAATTCTTGTACGAATAGATGCACGTCGTTTCTACTGATTTACACCAAACTTTTAATATTTGTTGTTTTGTATGCAAATGGCAGGTTGAATCAAAAGAATAATTGTCAAACGATTAACCAGTAAAATTTGAAATACTTGTTCAAAGAAACAAAGGAATGTTTAGCCATTCATAAATTTGATTCGTAAATGTTATCGACTTAAATTGAAGTTGTGATTTAATTCATGTTTGTTATTGAAATACAAGATTTGACGTTGGTTCGTCTGGACTTTGTTGATGTTAATGATGCATTTTGTTGCATAATAGTCAATCTTCGTTTCGGCGACTATTATAATAAACTAAGCAGACAATTAAACTTAAATTTTCGTTCTCTATTATCCTAGAATTATTTATTATTTTGTTCACATGTTCGCGAGGGATAAATTCACAGAACATGAACAGCAGCTATTAGATTTGATCTTCTTATTTGTGAGCAGAAGTCTAAGTACCGGCAAGTGTTTAGATTTTCCAGACTTTAGAAAGTTCTTTCATAGGGGAGCTTCCCTGCCCCTGTTGCAGCCTCTCGTATAACAAATATCTGGGACTTTAACGTTATCATCTACATTCCTTCCACAGCTGCGTCAAAGCCAACAGATCCATAGTTTTGGGAACGATGAGGAGATTCATTGCTTCGGCGGGGCACGGTAGGCACTATGATTGAAGTTAATATTGATCATTTCTACTTGTATCATTTAAATACCTGTATCATCAAAAATAGTGGGCCTCCCCGATGGAGTAGTGGTAGCCCCGTCGCCTTGTAGCCAAGGGGTCGCAGGTTCGATACCCGGTGGAGACAAATGGCACAGTGGTTCGGATCCCACTTTAAACTGTAGGTCCAGTCCCGATTAGCTTTACTGTGCATAAAGTGGACTTAAAACACCAAATCAATCAATCATCAAAAATAATAGTGTGTGCATTAAGGGATGGTGTGAGTAGCAGTCAATTAACACTTCAATAGATGTTTTAGAAGATATAGAAAAAACTGTAGCATTTGCCTCCTCCCCCCAATTGACTTTGATTTAATACTGTTAATCTCAGTGACGTGCACTGATGAGTAGCTAGTATAGCAGAGATAGATAATTCAATCTCACGTCTTTAATTATTTTCAAATGACAATATTTATTATCTTGAAGCCTCAGTTCATATGCAACATTTCTTTCCACGCGCTTCTCGCCCCTCGATGTGATCAGCTGGGAAGGCTGAATACCCTAGCTGGCTCTTCTTCCACCTTACCAGATGCAAGTATAGACAACCGCCCGAAAGGAAAGGGAAGATTTCTTACTGTACCTCCCTTGACCCCTCTCCTCCCCGCTCTCATGGTTGAAAGCCTGTGGTTTCAGGTCCTCCAGTCTATCTCCTATAGGACAGATAGGGGATAGTTTCCCTTCGATTCCTTTGTAAATCCTCTAAAGAACTCAGGGGAAAATTTTCTGCAATATTTATGTTCTCTGTATTTACACAACTTCTAAAACGTTGTACAATATGTATGTATAATATGGGATGTAGTGTTGTTTGTATATGAATGGGAACGAACTTGTATTATGTGCAGACAAAAATGTTATGGTTTCATTTCTCTTTTTTTTAAATATGGAATATATAATGATTAAATAACAAATATCTCGCTCTCGTTTTAGTAGTGTTTTATTTAAATATACTAATAATTTGGCCTGCTATAAAAAAAATGGGTAAGCTAAACAGACATAAATACGGATGTATTAATTTGGGCAAGAAAACGCGCGTTCTAATTGTAGTTGTTGGTTTGGTTTATTTTACTTCACCTTTCTGCCACATTTGGTTATCGAGAAAATGAGGATGAGTGATGATATAATGAAATTGATGAAGGGACCTCACAAAGAACAATTCAGGCCGAGATTCGAACCCGTGACGAGCGCGCAATCTTGTTTCTATGTGTTGTACTCTGCAGTGAATAATGAAATAATTTGGAATGTAAAATGCATCCGAGAACTAAAAAAGCCAAATGAATATTGTTGAAGAAACTACAAAAAAGTGTGTTTTGTTACCTGTTCATCCCCTCTAATATATTTCATTTTTGCCACCTTCCATCACTTTTTCTAGCTATATAGATTTAATCGCGATAAGTAGCTAATGAGCTTATGTAAGTCACGAGGGACAATCATAAACAGAGAACTCTGGACTCTGATTTCACAGTGCCCTGCAGATGCACTAGGAGGAAATTATTTGTATTTTCTTTTTCCTTTCTTTAGCATTGCTTTTCCATCACTTTACCTTACTTCTGCCATGACGATGAACGTTGATTAAATTAAACGGATGAAAAGTGGTTACAAAGGAACACTCATGCACAGGCCAGGGCTCGAGCCCGGATCCTTCAGTATCGAGATCGTGAGATGAAGAAATTACTGAAATCAAGGAATGCAATTTTTTTGGAAAAACGTTAATTATATGCAAATATGGTGTTTCAAAAATCCGATTCAAATTTACGTACCATTGAGAAAATACGCAGTTTGCTTTACCGGTACCCACGTAACCTAATAGTTAGAGCTTTCCACTCATCTTTGTTGTCGGCCGAATATTTGTAAGAAGTTAAGATTTTTAATTGTTTGTTATTTCAAATAATGTGCAAGTTGTCACAGACAACTATAGTTAGATGATACAGTTATGGTTGGAACTTATATATATGTTTATAAATTCGTCATAATCTGTTCGTGTTGACGTCACGTTCTCAAATCAGCAGAGGAAGTGAACCCACCTGAATGTTTGTCACCTGACGACAGACTGAGTTTGGAAAACAGGTGAAGGTGAAGGATAAATAAGAACTTGGAAACGGAGAGAATTCAAGTATAGACTTTAGGTTTTCAAGTTTTCTTCTAGCCGATAAGTTGAAAGTAAGCAATTAATTATGTAATTTGACATTCGCTATATGTGAGTGAATTGCCCAACGTTAGTATTGAATGTTCTAGTGTTTTATTGGTAAGTGTTTATGAAATATACGCGATTATAAAACTGCGTTTAACTTTGAAAACAGTGTTGTGTTTCCTTTCTACCCAGCAAGCCCTGATGATTTGCAAAGATTCTCATGTTCCCGACTAAAGGAGTAGCGGATTAACTTTCTGACGACTGGTATACAACCGGGGGACGAGTGCATAGTTATTTTGGTTCCGACGCCGGGAATCGAACCCGGGCCTCCTGGGTGAAAAGTAAATACGCAGTTTGCCTTACCGATACCCACGTATCCTAATAGTTAGAGCTTTGCACTCATCTTTGTTGTCGGCCGACCTCCATGGGGGAGTGCAAGTGGCCCCGGATCGGTACCAGGTGGACGCACATAGTGGCTTGGATCCCACTTTAAACTGTGGATCCAGTCCCGAGTAGCTTTTATGTACATAAAGTGGACTTAAACACCAAATCAACTAACCGCGGGGTAGTGGTTATCACTGCACGCTATGCAGTGGAGTTCCGGGTTCGAACCCCGACTTCGGCATGGGTGTTTTTGTGTTTGTCTCTTCATTAATTGTATTGTACCATCTTCGCGATTAACCAAATGTGACAGCGACGCTAAGTAGCATAAATCAAATCATTGATTGATTGTTTCCTTTGGTTTGTTTTACTTCGCTTTTCCTACACTTTTGGCTAATCGTCAAGGCGGTACGATAAAATTGATGAAGGGACAAACACAAATGACACCCATGCCCAGGTCGGGGTTCGAATCTGGTATCTCTGGCTTAATAGTCAAATCAACATGTTCTGGATTTTCGAAAGTGGGTGGGATTAACACGTGCTTCTTTTCAGTAGTCCTTCCTCATTTTGCAATCCTTTCCTTTCTTTGACGTTCTATTTTTAGGAATACTGGGCCCTAAAGGGGGCAGGGGATTATGACCCACACCAACCTCCCTTGGGCACGCCACTGATTGCTACCCCAAGTGTCGACATCACCGCACGTCACTGGTTAAACTTTTGAAAACTGGACTTGGTTTACAAAGACTCCCTGATAACCCGTGACCCCCTCCTGATAACTCGTGAGCCCCCCCTGGAGATCAATTCTGGCTACGGGCCTGTTGAATACACAAATATGAAAGGGATATGAATTGCCATCTATGAAAATTGATAGTTGCGCATTCGACTTGAATAATTATTTAATATAAGTATAGTCCAAACCATCGATTCAAAGTAATTACTTGGGCCTCCCCGATGGCGCAGTGGTAGCGTCGTCGCCTTGTAATCAAGGGGTCCAGGGTTCGATACTCGGTGGAGGCACAAGTGGTTCGGATCCCACTTTAAACTGTAGGTCCAGTCCCGATTAGCCTTACTGTGCATAAAGTGGACTTAAAACACCAACTCAACTCAAAGTAATTACTTAAATTTCTACGAAGAAACTTTTGTTGCTGCCTGCATTTAGAAGGAGAGGGCAGTTGTTTCTTGCAGGGGGGCCCTTGACGTCTTTGTTACGCCATTGGTTGTGCTAGTGAATACGCATTGAATTTTTCAGATTTGAAAGAAGGCTGTTATTTTTGTACTAAAGAACAATAAGTGCCAAGTGGAACAGAGACGAACACTTCCGAAATATTCTTCTGTCTGGGTTTAGCGGACGAGCAAAGGCAGCGAAACATTTGTGCTGTGTACGAG
Source organism: Lepisma saccharinum (assembly GCF_977018435.1). Taxonomy (NCBI): domain Eukaryota; kingdom Metazoa; phylum Arthropoda; class Insecta; order Zygentoma; family Lepismatidae; genus Lepisma; species Lepisma saccharinum. The sequence goes on along the minus strand of NC_139236.1, from coordinate 17,077,289 downwards.
GAAAATGCCAACGAAGAAATCAGGGCAAGAAAATGGCATATTTGACTTGAGTGATTCTCCATGTTCAGAAATACGATGGAGCTTTAATCAAGACCGTTTAAATGCTTTAATCCATGATGATCCACTTCAGTCGACGTGAGAATTAGAAGATGTGACCATTCAACCACCGTGTTACATTTGCATTCAATGGGTAAGGTTCAGGATAAAACACACATCATCAAGTATAGACCAGGAATACTGCAAGTGGTGTTGCAACACGATAATGCGTGTTCTCAATCCACCAATATTCAAAGACACAAACTGAAATTCACTTATGGAAATGGAAGTAAAATAGGATTTATAAATGAAGTGAAGAATATGAAATGTTGAATACCGTATGATCTTATTATTATTTTGCACTTCAGGTTATAGTAAATTTCGATAAATAAAAGTTTAAAATTTATTTTTGAAAATTTGGTCATTATCCAATTTCAGAAGCAATATTTTTCGCATGACTTGAGAAGACGCACAGGCAGACAGACGTCTTTCATTTATCTTACACATCGGCAGAGGAGATATGTAATAGAAGAATGACCATTATAAATCATAACTTTCCCATCCACTATTGCTACTTCTTCCACTATTTATTTTATTTTTTTAAAATCCGCACAGATCATCAAACTTCCGCACACTTTGACTCTCCAGTAGGCTACACAGTAAACGTAAAGCTCGAAGAGCAGACGACAGACCAGCTACGAGTAAATGACGGATCAACATGGCGGATCATGTTTTGGGCGCAACGCTAGCCTCGCTACTTTGGAAGTCTTCTTTTTGCCTTAAATTGAACGCCGAGAAACGCGAGAACTTGCAGGGATCAATTTCCTAGGGTGCATTTTAAAAATCATTACAAGTGTATATTTTGATTTGTTTAAATTGACATGTGTGGATTCCTTTTTGGAGGAAACAACTCGGTTAACTGTCGTTCCGGTACGTGATCCGGAACCACAGCCAATAGGCGGCGCAGCTGCGGTCACGTAAGGGTGCTGGACAGCGACGCGGTAGTAAAGCTTCGGAACTGCAGTGCCTTAACTTTCTTTAAAAGTGGATTATTTTCTTGCTCTTGTTATTCTTAACACTTAACTAGGCGGGCCGGGGTAAATTTAACTCCCGAGTAGGTATTTCTTAGCGCCCAGAGACTTGTTGGTTGCTCATTGTGCTAGCTTATTAGTACCTTCCTTACAAGCACGTATCTAGAAATATGTGTCGGGAGGAGTCCAAACCGAGTGTCTCAGGAATAATAATAATAATAATAATAATAATAATGTTTAAATTAAAATAATTATATTAAATCAAATTAATACTAATTACAATATATGAATAAATAATATTACACGATTAGGTAAAAGGACTGTATAAGAATAGAGATATAACACAGCATACTCATTGCGTAGCTTACCTGTAATTAAGATAGGAATAACTTACATAAAAACAAGTGCCCTGGCAATGAAATTAATGTCAAATAGATAAATAATTGAATATTTATCGAATAACAGAAATGATGTTACATGTAGTTGGAGAAAAGGTAAAGGTAAAGGTAAAGGTAAAGTGCTCCCCTGTGCATAGCACCACGCCATGAAGGCGTATAGGGGGTGTGGGGGTAACGCCCCACACTTTCTTGATCCGGTCGTGAGTGGGGTTGATGTGATCAGCATCACGCCCCTGACCGCCTTTATCCCCCAGGGTTTCCCCCAGGTACCCATGTTATTCGACGCTGGGTGGGCGCCGGGGCCGCTTCCATCGTTAGAAAAGTTCCCGGATTTGAATCGGCCGGGGATCGAACCTTTAGCATGGTAGTCACAGGCGTTACCGACTGAGCCACCGCGGGAAGTTTCTGATTAAAATTTTATGCGTATTATTTTGAGTAGTAGTGTACATAAATCTTATTTGTAATGCCATTGAAAACCGTGTGATCCCAATATAAATCCTTGTCTTCCAATAAGTTCAGAGGAAATTATACAACAAATGCTTAACAAGTATATTTTCATTATTTAATTTTCGTACCTAATAAGATTTTCTGGTAGGGAGTGCGGTCCGGACCCCCGAAATACGTCCTTCGTGTCCTTCAAAGTCGTATGATCCTAATATAATCCTTGACTTACAATAAGTTCAGAGCAAATTATATAACAACGGCTAAATGAATAAATTTTTCATTATTTAATTTTAGTATTTGATAAATCTTTCGGAGGGGTCCGGACACCCTAGACCCCTCAAAATAAGTCCATGCTTCCTAAAATAGTCTGATTCATCTGTTGAGGTCATGTCATTCATTGGGTGTGTAATTGCAGCAAGATGAAGCTGTTCCAAAGTCGATGGGGGTCGAATTTACGTTCAAAAGCTCGTAGTATGAAAGACAGCAGGGGTATACCGGTGGTTGTTGAAGGACATTTCGAACTTAGTTCATCTGAAGAGTTTCAAGATGAATAATTGACTCCAAATCAGAACATTATGTAGCCTATCATGTTACTGAGTGAGAACATTATACTAATTCTAAGACCAATCATGATGATCAGAATGATATCCCGGATGAAGATGAAACACATTTCCTGGGAAAAGACAAAATAACTCGATGGAAAGAAGCTCCCTGTTCATGTTCGAATGTTCACAAAAGAAGTATGAACATTGGTTTACGTCTTCTTGGATCACTTGCAACTGCAAAAAATGCCAAATCTGCTATCAAGTATCAAGGATTTTCACTTTCCATAGATGACACTACTGTGAGAATCATTGTAGAAAATACCAATAGGTACGTAGAAATTATACGGGAATTTGGCGATGAAGCTGAAGTTTTAAAGAGAAGACAGTTTATTTGTCATAATATATGATCAAAATAATAATACAATGGTTCCGTTTAGTTAGTTGTGTAAAACAATTGAGATTTTGAAAATTGATATGTATTGGAACTTCAATTTTTTTCAAGGGAAAACGTACTAAAAATATATATTTTTTATTTATTTAGAAAATGAATATTGCTAAATTTACACAAATATTTGAAGTGTATACCCTACAAAAATATATTTTGTTGTATTGCTTATTCCAAACTTTCCTCATTATTATAATTTGATTTAACTACTGCAAGGAACTGTTTTGAAATGTTGAAAATATTATTGTCCATATTATTGTTGAACCTACAATGATTAAAAGGAGAACAAGAGAGCAAGCCGGACAGATCACGACGACGACGAATTGGCGAGGATATGGCTCAATGAATGTTGGAACATGGAATGTAAGAGGTCTAAATGGGAAAGAATGTGAATTAGTAAGAGAGATAAAGGAAACAAAAGTGAAATACCTTGCAGTTCCAGAAACAAAGAAGAAAGGTAATGGAATTGAAGAACTTGATGAAAACTTTCTTCTATTCTACAGTGGAGTACCAAAACAAGAAAGAGCAAGATCAGGAGTGGCATGTATGATACATAAAGATAGAAAGGAAAATGTCAAGGGATGGAAATTTATAAATGAGAGAATAATGACAGTAGACATTTTCGAGCAGAAAGAATTAACTCTAGTGATTGTATATGCCCCTAACGAGAATGAAACTTCAAACAACAAAGATCAGTTTTATGAAATACTACAAAGAACTATTGAAGACATAGATAAAGAAGTTATTATCCTAGGAGATATGAATGCCAGAGTGGGAAATAAAACTGATCGATGGGGAAAAGTAATAGGAAAGTATGGAGAAGAAGTTATAAATAACAATGGAGAGAGACTATTGGAACTCTGCATAATAAATAATCTGATTATCACCAACACTATGTATATACATAAAGACATACACAAATATACTAGAGAAGAACCAAGTAGAAATGAAAAATCTATAATAGATTACATCATTGTGCGGAGAGATATGAAAAAGTTCATAAGAGATGCAAGAGTTAAAAGAGGGCCAGAAGTAAACACTGATCATAAACTTCTCATATTAGATATGACCATAAGGGTTAAAAGTAAGACATCAAGGATGAATAGAAGGAAGAAAACGATAAATTACAACATAAGAGAGAAGATAAAGGTATACAAGTTGCAAGAGAAAAAGGTTCAAGAAGAATTTAGAAAGAAAGTGAAAGAAGAACTAGCGAATGAGCATGTAGAAGAAAGAGAAGAGGACTTAGAAAAACTCTGGAGTAAATGGAAAGGGGCAATAATATCTGCAGCTGAACAAGTATGTGGAACATCTAGAGTAGGAAGCAAGAAGAAGATAACAAATTGGTGGAATCCAGAAATAGAAGCAGAGGTAAAAGATAAGAAAGAAAAATGGAAGAAATACCTGTCTGTAGGTACTCTGGAGGCATTTGAAGAATATAGAGGGCAGAGGGATAAAGTGAAGAAAGTGGTTCAAGAGGCAAAGAAAGAAATGTGGGAGCAATTTGGAAGAAATATGGAGCAGATGATATTGTATTGTTTGCAAATTCACAAGCAAACCTACAAAGAAATTTAGAAATAATAAATCGTAATATGTCAAAGAAATATATGAAAATATACAAAGATAAAACAACTGTGTTAAGGATAGGGAGAATAGAAAAACCCTGCATAATAAGCCTTGAAGATTCAGAGCTAAAACAAGTACAAAGTTTTAAGTATCTAGGTGTTACAATCAATAGTAATGGAAAAATAGATGAAGAATTAAACACTCGAATAAAGAATACAAACAGATTATACTATGCCATAAACAAAAGATTTTTAGGGAAAAAGGAAATAAGCCAAAAAACAAAAATGATTGTGTACAAATCAACTTATGTACCAACATTGATATATGGAAGTGAATCCTGGATAATTAATGAAAAACAAAAACAAAACTTACAAACAGTAGAAATGAAATATTTGAGGAGAACAGTGGGAAAGACCAGAAGGGACAAAATCAGAAATCAAACAATCAGAATAACATTAAACACACAACCAATATATCAGGATGTTGAGCAAGCACAACTCAGATGGTTTGGACACCTCAGCAGAATGCCTGAACATCGAATACCTAAACAGGTATGGGAAGCAAGAATGGGAGGATTGGATGCAAAGAGACCGAAAGGAAGACCACGTAGGACATGGAATGAGGGAATGAAGGATATCCTGAGCAGGAGGAACATCACGTGGAGTGAAGGAAGGAAGTTGGCAGAAGATCGTGACAGATGGCGAGCTCTCTACAAAACCTCGACACCAATCGGTAGAAGAGGATCGGAATAAGTAAGTAAGTAATATTATTGTTTTAAAATTAATTGAACTTTTTTTCTATACTCAAAATCTACTTTAAGTTCTTGGAAATAATGAATTTAATCGTATAAAAGTATTTTTTGGTGCATATGTATCTTACTTAATTACAAATAATATTTTATATTTGGGGGTCAAATTTCCTCCCACGCGCCTTCTTAAGGTGGTGAAAGAGGTGCGCCTGGTTAAGGGTTAAAGATAAGTGCAATATATCGACGTATTTTCCTAAATCCCATATTTACATTGATGTACGATACACATTACAATTTTGCTTCATAACTTCTGTCAAAAGTTTAAAAGTTACTCCTTGCGATGTAAAAACCAATGCTACCACATAGGGAACCACCACGTCACGGGTTTGTTTGGACTCAATTTTGCTCAGTTGTCTGCTGATGACGTCAATAACATGGTCCATTTGGAGGGCTTCCAGAGTTGGGAAAAACAGTCCACTTGAAATATTTCCATGAAAGATCAGTTTTTGGATTGGTAACTTTCGTCACAGTTTCTGTTTTTCAGTTGACATTATCTTCGTCCCTTCATTATATAATCACTCATCACTCATCGTCATCTTCGTGATTACCTAAAAGTGGCAGAAATGTACAATAAACTAAATCTATCAATCAGTGAACTTTCACACTGTAAGAACTCACCTGAAAGGACGATCAGATGTCTGGTGCTGTAGCGTCAATGACTGCCACGTTCAGTTAACCTTCCTCCTTATGCGAAGAATAAGAACCCTCTGTGCAAATCAGGTGTCTTCAACGCCCGAGAATTGCAAGGCTTCTCTTGACTCACGTTACATATAGTTTGTGTGAATCAGTTAATGGTATGGTGACTGCACAGGAAGTAGGCCACGCTGACTTGCAACAACCATGGTTGTACGCAAATTTAATTTGCTGCAAAATCAAACGTCAGCGGAAATGGATGCGAAACAATGAAAATGTATGCATCGCACAAGCTCATATACATACGTATTTTTGTCCGGTGCTTCGGTTGAGGAATCAACTGCATCTAGAGCCAGTGGCGGATTAAAGACGTTCTCTTGGATGGAGTGAATGCCTTTACTGCGTCGAGCACAAGTGCCTTAAAACTACTTACTGGACCACTGGACCTGCCATGTATATCATAATATCAGTGTCTGGCAGTGTCTCCTTTAGATGTTATATATTCGATATTTTATAAGACACTGGTGTTTCACAAACACTTTTCTATTGAATAATAAAAATGAGGTGTGGTTTTGAAGTATGTTGGGTTGCTCTGTCATTTAGTCTCGGGTGCTTGTTGAGATCTACATCGTTTTGTTGCGTCCCCTATCGACTCGTGAGAACTCCAAGTTTGAAGAATTGGTAAAACATTTGGCAAAGTAGTTATTTGTAATGGAATTTGCTATTTTACGACGCTATGCAAGTATTGAAAGTACTATCATCGTTCATGTAAAAACCGAAATCCTTCAGTTTTCAGAGTAAAGTAAGATTTGATTTAGTTTATTTTACTTCGCGTTTTGTGCCTCTTGGCTAATTTGCGAAGATGGGGATGAGTGATGAAATGATGAAATTGATGAATGAACATTCACAAACAACCAAGCCCGACCGGGATTCGAACCCGGGACCCTTAGCGTCGCAGCGCGATGTGATAACCACTCGGCCACAGGGTCGGGCAGAGTAAAGTAAGAAATTGACATGGCTACTTTTGAAACATTGAAAACGATTGATTCACTGTATAGGACGACGGTAGTTCAGGAGTTGGAGGAAAACCATACGTTCGAATTCTTTTTTTTTCCAATCTTTGGTGAACAGTATGAATATCCAGACTTGAAACTTTCCTGGCGACGAATGATGAAAACATTCTCCAGAGATAGCAATCGGGTGAGTTGTGTAAAGGATTCCAAGCTTTCGAGAAGTTGAGAGTGAAGATGAGAGTGACGTTAGCTCTCGAAAGCTTGGAATGTTTTTCACAACTCACCTGGTCGATACCCCGAGAGAGTCTTTTCATCAATATGAATAACCAGTTTGAAGACTTAGGTTTCTTTTCGCATGTAGTCCTATTAAATGCAAACACACATGGCATTTAATTAGACGAATAATTGATTGACTGATTGAGTTGGTGTATTAAGTCCACTTAATGCTCAGTAAAGCTAATCGGGACTGGACCTACAGTTAAAAGTGGGATCCTAACCACTATATGCCTCCACTGATTTCGATGAATAAGAACGTGTGCTTTATAGAGACATGTCAGGTGAACTTTAGCATGTGTGGATCAGTAGTTAAAGATTTTCACATCTACAAAGAAAATCCAAAACACATTTCCACCTCACTCAAGGATTATGTGATTTCAATGGAAATTGTACCAATATCTACAGCTGAATGTTAACGCGACTTTTGTGACTGTCATTCTTTATAACATTCACAATTTTAGTGTCACGATAAAAATCTTTGGTAAGAAGAAGGATAATTCATTATCACTGTTACTGTTTTAATTTTGTATTATGGCAGAGGGGGACACTCCGCGACTTGCACGTTATTGGCTAGAGCTTGTGACGTCACCAAGCGGACACGAGCGGAAGAAAGCTGTGCGTAGAATGTAGCAGATGGTCCATGAAACGCTGTGTTTTCATGCATCTTTTGATATTATACACCAAAGCTGTTAATTTAATTTGACAACAAGAGATCAAATACGCGATAGAAGAATACACCTATTCCCAAACAATGCATAGTTTATTTTTCAGACATTATTATGCGTGATATCTTGTCCCTGTAGGCTGTAGTCTACGGCCGGCTTTTCTTATAAGCTATTTTGTTTTTTTTTTAAATTTATTTTTAATTTAAAATTTTGGGAGCGTCAGCACTTAGGCTATTTTGCTCCAGTCACATTATACGGGGCCAGCCCCTTATCATTACAAATAACAACTCTAGCGTTGCATAACTAAAAATGTTAAAATGTTCTGACTTCTGTTAAAAGCTGAGGCCGTAAACGGGCACTCAGCACACACAAGGACAACAAACAGGACAACACACACAAAATTATACTGGCCATGGTGCCAGTCGCCAGAGCCTCGTTAGTTATTAGTCCAGGGTGCACTACGTGGAAGTTAGGTTGACTTTTGGGCGCCTACGTGGAAGGTCACCCCTTACGCCCCTTATAAGCTATCCTATTGCATTTATTTTAAATATATAATTCTAAGGAAAGTTCTTGGCTGGGCATATTCTGATATGAATCTTTACTGAATGTCCTGGAATTTCCCTTTAATAATTTTACGCTACTTTTCAGATTCTCCAGTTGATCGCCAGGATGAGGATAAATTTGTTTTTGTTATTTAGCGTCTTCTTTCACTTTTGGCTAATCGCGACGAACAGGATGAGTGATGATTAGTTTAAATTGATGAAGGGACACTCGCAGCAGACACGTATCCAAGGGGGATCTTAGGGGGGTCGAGCCCCCCCGAAAGTTTGCGGTTTACAATAGATAAAATGAGGTTTTTTTGTTTCTTGTGGTGTGAAATAAAATAATGTGACGATAATTTAAGGAGAGAAATAATTATCGAGTAAAGCACGTATCCAAGGTGGGAATCAGGGAGCTCCAGCACCCCCTTCAGCAAATTTCGCTACATAAAATTAGGTTCATGGCTTCTTGAATAATGTGATGATAATTTGAGAGAAATAATTATCTAGGCAAGACAGAATGTTCTATAACCCTATTATTGTTAATATCGCGTATCCAAGGTGGGATCAGGGGGCTGGGGTCCACCCTTAAAATTTTTCAGTTTACACTACATAAAATTAGGTTTTTGTTTTCTTGGATGGTGTGCCGATAATATTAGGAGAGAAATACTTACCAAGGCAACACGGAGAATGTTCTATAACCCTGTTGTTGATAATATTGCACTAAAACTTTTCTTGCGCTTTCGGTGTTTTCGCAGCACTATGCAAAGACTTGTTAGCATTTGGAAGCTGCAAACGTAGCGCCACACGTAGGGCGAATCATTGTAATTTTTTAATCTCTGGAAAGCGCGTGAGGGAACGTTCTTGAATAAGAGAAGGAGTCGAACTACTGGCAACATTAACGAATCGTTTTATCTGTGGAACGTTCTAGAATATAATGAGGTTAAAATACGCGGCTTCAATTTCCAGGTGGATCTGTACAACAGAATCGGTTAATGAGAATTCAAAGGCAAGTGTGACAGTTCATACAATCGATTAGTGATCAGTCAGTGTCCATTGGTGGCTTTATAAGATCTAGTGATTCGAAGATGAAAAGGACTAAATACCGTAAAGTAACGAAGTCTACTACTAGTTCCAGTTGGGGTCCAAAGCTGAAGACATTAACGACAGCGGAATTTCAGGAGCCTCAGTGTAATGCTAATTCGGGTCGAGGGCCGAAAAGATCAAAGGTTACTCTCTAAAGTGAATATTTGAGCAGTAACGGGTATTGGAGCGGTTTATTATAAAAAAGAAATAAGCTGCACAGATCAACTGAAAATCAAAGTTTTGAGTGATGAGTTAGTTGTGCCCGGACCAAATTTTTCCAGGATTTTAGAAGAGGAGGGTTATGCATACTATTTTTGGTGGTCAGTCCTCATTTTGCCATCTTTTCCTCTCTTTGGCGTTCTTTTTTTTTTTTTTTTTTTTTAAGGAATACTTGGTCAAATTGGGTTATGACCTCACCAACCCTCCCTTGGGCACGTCATTGGAGATAAATGAGTAAGCATTTAATCAAATTGGGAGAAGAAACACTAGATGTGTTGGGATCGGAAGGGTTTTCATTGTGAATTAATTGTTTGGAACTGTATTCGAGAAGACTCCCTTTGTTTCGTGCCGATATATGACAAGACTGTCGAAGCTGTAACAGACAATTGTGAACACTTGCGAGTACTTAGGCCTCAATATGAATAATTTGGTGGGTTTCGGCTTTTATAAGAACTGTAAACATGGGAGGACAAGACACAGTAGTGGTGTTCAGGCTCGAATCAGAGAGAAATATTCGACAACTTTCTGCGTCCAGTTCGCATCCCACAGTTTGAGTCTCGCGTTGTCGAGTGGATTGTCCATCCCGTGCGTGTGTAACAGCTTCGTAAAAACACTCAAAGACGCCATAGATGTTTTGATGTCTGATGAGAAGAAATGGACAAACACACATACTGAGATGGTTCCGGCACACACTGTTAATGCATGGAAACAGAGGAGTTGAGTGATAAAAAATGTTTCGATTTCACGTTCTGAATAATTTGGCAGCCTTGAACAGTGGCGAAGATTTTGGGGATAGTTGCTCCCCATTTTTTTGCCTTCACACTATGGCCTCTTTATGCTAACCCCCAAAATACTATTTTTTTATACCCCTGGTGAACCTCAAAGCAGTTTTCATGCAAGGACGTTGCTGAGAAAATCCCCCTCGAGATCAACCACGCTGGGAACAGAATCCTCGTCTTCAGGGTGACAGTCAGATTATTTACCGACTGAACCAACGAGGCTTTTTAAAGCACATATAAAATAAATTAAAGCCAGAAAAATAGTATTATATTTGTACGGTATCTTTAAATTATAATATAATAGACGTGTATACAACATATTATATTAATAATACAAAAATCATTGATAAAATTTTCCTTGCTTTGATAAGTATGCTTTACATTGAATAGCTTCTTTGGGCATTATTTACATGACAGCTCTTGTCATTGGTTAACGAGAAGATTGAAAGGATCTGCAGGGGAGAAACATCTGCCCTGTAAGTCGTACATTATATTTTCAGCACAATTTCTCAACAAACGCACATAAAGTAAAGTAACACAGTGCAATTGTTAATTAGTGTTGGCTACCTACGAGATGTTCAAAGTATTATTTTCGCGGGCGATGTTTCAACTTCAAAGCTAATAAATCTTATCTTGAACTCAATATTCAATGAAGCAATACTTAGAAACTGAGTTCCGATTGTGTAATGGTTTTTGAAAGTTGCGTACGTGATGATACGGAAGGCGAGTGTGGAAGTAAGGGCAGATGCTTGATTTGATTGATTGATTGATTGATTTAGTTTATTTTACTTCGCGTTTTTGTGCCTCTTGGCTAATTTGCGAAGATGGGGATGAGTGATGAAATGATGAAATTGATGAATGGACATTCACAAACAACCAAGCCCGACCAGGATTATAACCCGGGACCCTTGGCGTAGCAGCGCGATGTGCTAACCACTCGGCCACAGGGTCGGGCATAAGGCCAGAGGCGCAACCACGATTTTTTGTCTGGAGGTGGCAAGTACCAGGATAAACGTACCGATAATAATAATAATAGTAATAATAACATTAATAATGGCATTATTATTACTAGTGGTAGTAGTAGTAGTATCAAAGACGTCATTATCCTCATAAATTACGCAAAAGGGAGGTAGAGGTCTGTGCTAAAGCATTTATTTGGAACAAACGATTTGAAATATTTTTCAACGCCAGAAATTTTACATTAGCTAATAATTGAAAACAAGCACACAAACTGTATTTTTGAATGGCAGAAAATGAATGATAAATGCATGCCGAAGATATATTTTTGTACATATAACATGTATAACTTTCATATGTTTTACACATATGCAACATGGAGCGATATAAAATAAGAAAATACATATGCAAGATGCTAACACTAAATTATGTACGTATTCAAAGTTTATTCATTACATATATACAAAACATATTATTTAAATACATCACGTTACAGAAAACAATTATATTGCGAGCGAAGCGGGAAAGAAAATTTTTAGATCCAATTTTTGCAATTTGAAACAATATTGATTTAATAGGGAACAAATAATATCACATGGCGCCGAGGCATTCTCTCTTTCACAACTTTCTTTTTTTAATTTAGATTATTTGGCGCCCATGGCCGACTCCCGCCGCCCCCTATCTAAGGCTCTGAACTTGACGAGACTGAGAAATGCAGGCACTGCAAGCGAAGCGAGCAAGAAAATTTTACGAAATGTATTTTTATTTGTAGAAAATTTGAAATAGAACGGGGCAATTTCTCCTATGTGCCCCCTGCAGGTGCCTTTGGCTATCAATGTTTGTCCCTCCTAGAATTGACTTCCGTCAAAGGTTTGGTGGCAATGTCCCTGCCTCCACCTGTGGTTGCACCACTGAGTAAGTCCGAAATTTGGAGGAACACATTGAATCAATCCTGCTACAGCAACTTGTTTTTTGGGAAGCAATGATCACTTTATTCCAGGCTATTTTCTTCTATTATTATTGCACGTGTCAAGAGCACAAACAGGCTGATTTGTTCTCATTCTACCGGCATTCAAGAAAAGATGTGTATAAGTAAATAATCGACCCATTTATCTCAAGCTTCCGTATACGCTAACGAAGTAAGTTCCATTCTGTCCTCTTAATGACGTCATAGCGCGCACAGAATCATGGGAAAAAATCTCGGAACCTCGGGAATGGCATACCTAATAAAGGTACCTTGGTATTATGGTATATATAGTGTAATAATACAGGAACTCGTAAGTCGGTCTCTATATTTTTCTTGGAAGAATTTATATATTGTGTGCATGTTGCTAATTTAAAACCTAACAGCAACAGTTCAACGCCATGAATCTAATCTTTACTGAACAGAGTGAGATTGAATATTTGCTTGGATCGTAGAATAAATCGCCGTAAATGAATTTCGGTGATACCCCGTTAGGTTGACATAACATTTAGACCCAAAAACTGGACATCCCAAGGAGATCACTTTGTCTCCCCCCAATTTCCTGAAAAATCGGTTAGGCCTAAATATAAAATTATTGTTATTATTAACGTATTGTTCTTATTTATTAAAGGATGGGTCGCATAAATGATACATCATAAACAATAAATGAAATATGATCTCTTGTTGTCAAAGGGTATTAATTATTATAATCTCGGTATCATTTACATAGCGTTTCTCGTCATTTCTGATCCTCCTTTGATGTTAGTCCCATGCTGCAGTTAAGTAATGCAAGAAGTATTTAACAGAAGACATAGCCTTCTTGAGAACAGCTTCATTCTTCACCAACCCTTTATAAATCTCTCCGAAAACCTTACCCCACATATCAGTCACACAACTCTATATTTTTCGTAGAGTATGTCAAGACAACTTTAAATATTTTTTGCAACTCCGTAAAGAAACTGTATGGTTACTCACTGCTCTACAAATAACGGAACACATACAAAACAATGCATCTTTTTTTAGCATGAAATGTCTCTGAAATTTCTACTTAGTTTTCAAGATTGTTAGACTTTTGTAAAAAGGGACAAATAGTGGCTTTTTAATAATACGGAGTTGTATGTAAATTCTTGTCTCGTTCTCCGTCTCGTCTAAAGTTGTCAATTCCTTTATCGTTCTCGGTTTTCATCTCTGTATAAGCCCGCAAGTTTTTTTTTTTTTTTTTTAATTTCAAACTATGCATGCATTGGGCATTCAACAATGGTAGCAATAATTTTCTGATGCAGTAGATACAAAACAAAGTATTCCACTTACGTCGCCATCGTTTCCGCTCAGGCACTGGAATGGAAAAATGAAGTGAAAGTGAAGCCATTCTGGGATAACGGAACTTGCAAACTAAGTGGTGCGATGCACTATATTCGATCGAAGGTAAATATGTCTCCTGCTATACTAAAGACTAACAATATAAGTTATCTTGCATACAGAAATTTGGCAGATTTAGAAAAGTAGTTTGCCAATATCCTCAAACGTTTAGTGACACTTAACATAGTCCATGAATATACAGGATGTCTGATAAGCCACTCCCTATTTTCAAATGATTAAAACTTCTTTATTTGCTAATCAATTCTAATGTTGTTATACAATCCACTCCTTGAGGTTTTGTTCGGCATAATCTTACATGTAGCTACAACAACTGTGGAACAACGCCATACTGTTGTCTTTGGATGTCCCTGCGCCATCTCAACACAAATGTGAAGATTGTCACCTACCCAATATTGATTGCTTTGCTTTACCTATTAACAAAACATTCATCTTGAAATACTGCCCCACTCGACCACAAAATGTTGTCGGACAGTGGGTCATTCAACATGTCATGTAAGAAAACTTTCTGCAAATTTCATTATCTTGCAGTTGTCACGAGACAATTGAAGCATTCCACCGATTAACGCTGTATGGCACATTTCAGTGATTGCGAGAACAGCGGATAAAACCTGTAATATGTTACTGTACTACAATATAAAAAGCATAAAACCTTATGCAAACATAGTATCAATCTTTGAGCAACATCCTACCTTATGACTGGCCAGCTTGTAGCCCGTAGCCACAGGGCCGCAGCATGATTTCACTGGTAACTCAGCACATTCCCAAAAGTGCCAAAGAGCGTTATTCGGTGGAATGCTTCTGAATGTAATGTGGCTTCAATGGATTAAAATAGATAGCTATTTTCCATAAGAATTGTTCCAGTTGCATAATGTGAGAGGCTACTTTCATGAGACTCTTGACACACGGATTTTTGTGAACACGTTATCAACTTTTCATTAAGGATAGCAACAGTGTTTGCTTTCTTTAATGTTCACCATGTTGCAACAGAATAGGTTAGCAAATAAAGAAGTTATAATAGTTTAAATACTTGTATTATATATTGCGTGCTATTATGTAGTACGATCAAGTTCAATAATACGGCCTCGCTTTCCATAAAAAAGAACGCGATATTGAATTGGAAACACTGCAGCGTCAGTGCTGAAACTGCATGCAAAACTAAAGAAGAGCTGCAGAGCTGTCAATTGTCAGCAACACACACGAGAGCAATGCCCCTTGTCTTCACCACACCATCAGAAGAAAATTAAAAATATTCTACAGAAAATGCTGTTCTAGTAAGGCGCACATATGAAGTTCGGTGCATGAGTATACACGTTTTATTTTTTAGAAAATGTATACCTAGTACAAACCTGAGCAAATGTTCTATTCTGGTAAATTTCACATATTAGGTGGAAACTTCTAAAACACAGCAAGTTTTTATTAAAATTTAATCCATTGTTGATCACTTCTTGCCACTCTGCACGTAATTTTTTAACTTGTTTCCGCGGTGTTTTCATCTTCCGATAATTCTCCACAACGTTTTCTAATATATTCTGGAGTTGCAGATCGTTTCCTTTGCTTCCTTTGTTCTTCCATCGTCCAAGACAGACACAGCCTTCCACCAAACAAGAATAACCCAGTGTCCATTGAGGATTGAAGTAAAAATAATTTGTGACAAAGAGAACTTTATTGTTTGCACGTGTAGTAGTTGAGGCAAAATTCAGAGAACCGCGGAAAGCTATACATAAACAATACCCTCGGACTCCCACTCTCAAAGCCGGGACATAAGGGTGAATGGCCAATAATGACCTCCGGCCCCAAACAGTAGCCAGATGTGGGTCAACCCAAATTCCACCCTTCTTTTCAGAACAAAGCATACGACAAAATAATATACGGGTGTCATTTTAATGGCGCCCACGGACCACATATTCGTATAGAGAACATCAAAACAAACAACTTTTCTCAGTAACATTTTTCCCGTTGGTGCATCATTTCGGCGCTACAGCCGTTCAAAAAAGACTGTTTTGCCGCCTGGATGCTGGCAACCCAACACAACATTTGATCGTATCTGTGATGTCATTTCCTGCGACGAAACAGCGCACGGAAGGGTTGCAAGGAACACACAAATTTTGTGAAAATTGACAAACTACCAACCACATGCTTAAGTGTAAAACGAAGCGAGAAACGCGTCCATCAGACCGAACATCATAGCCTAACAGCCGGAAGGCCAGCAGTCATCTCAGGGGAAGGAGGAAGTGAATCAACGTTATGAGAAATGGTAAAAAACGTATTCAGAATTAAGTGTCACTATCGGATTTTGTCTCAGCCTACATGTCAAATATCAACAATAATACATTTTATTGGACTTACAGCTTACATGTGGCTGTTTACGCCCAGTTACATGTCAAATATTTGCAAATCTCGTTTCAAGGTTGATATCTACACGTTTGTGTCCAGATGCCTTGTGGTACTTTTGTACTGATAACTAAAGTATCCGAGGTTCACGTTGTTACAATACGGCTAACACACGTACAACCACAGTAACAATCTAATGATGAATCAGTAGCGAATATACTGTCCTATTCACAGTTGCAAACTATTTATTGCATTACATGTGTTTCCGGTACATAGATAAACACAGTCGTCGGAGAGCTTGTATTACTACTACTTATATCCCTGCTTTTTCAACCAGTTTTGTCACTTGCCTCATAATGCCCTGAATATAGATTATATTATGTGTTCCTCACCTTTGGAATTTTGAGTTCTTTCATTTCTATTTTGTCATCTGTTCAGTGTGTCACAGACATCTAGTATCAGAAGGACGAAGTGGATAGACTAAATTGTAGATGCCAACTTGGTAACTAGATTCGCAAATATTTGACATGTAAGCTGAGACAAAATTCGATATGACCACTTCCACTTGAATTCTGTTTTTTTCTACCAGTTTTCGTGTCGTTTGTTTACTTCCTGTTAGGTTAAAGAACGCGTTTTCTCGTTTTCTTTTACGGTATATAATGTGGCTGATTGTAGCTATGTCATTTTACACAGAATATGAGTGTTCCTGGCAACCCTGGAACGCATCGCTTCAGGACGGGATATGACGTCACAAATGCAATCAAATGTTGTGTGTGGTTGCCGGCATTCAGGCGGCAAAATGGGCTTTTTTGAACGACTGTAGCGCCGAAATGATGCACCAACGAGAAAAATGTTACTGAGAAAAGTTGTTTGTTTTGATGTCCTCTACACGTTTCCGTGGTCCGTGGGCGCCATTAAAATGACACCCTGTATATATATATATATATATATATATATAAGTTCTCATTTTCAAACCTGGAATCTGTTATAATGTTTAATATAATTAAATGTTGAGTCTGTCTTAAAATTTCCCTGAAAATTCCATATTTTTAATCGAATTTCCCTTTTCCCTTTTAACTTAGAATTACCTTCAAATAACCCTTCAAGAAGGGAAATTTCCCTTCATGTGGCAACACTGCCTTCAGGAAGATTTCATTCCATTATTCACTATAGTTCTGTATGTGTAATTGAATGAGAAACGATTACAGCACTTCCATGGAATGTGATGTTTAAGCAAATATTTCATAATACATTTAATTTCAATGCAACTGCATTGAATAAATTATTAGAAAACACACAAACGAACATAGACCCACACAAAACACGGGTATTGTCACACTGTATTGACCACCTAGCCCCAAAAATGGAAAATAATACCCATCACCATAGGCATGTGCTACATTTGATGATGAGAGAATTCATACACTTTTAAACGTTACAAGTAAACGTCGACCGGCTCAGGTCCCGGGAACACTTTGCACCGCGGACAGGCTTTAGGTGAATTTTCGAACAACTTTTCACCGAGGACAGAATTGAGGTTAATTTTCGAATAATTCTTGGCCGTAAACAGGCCACACAGACCACAGGTGAATTTTCGAACAACTTTAGGCTGCGGACAGGCTTCAGGTGAATTTTCGAACAACTTTTGCCGTGGACAGGCTTCAGGTGAATATTCGAATAACTTTTCGCCGTGGACAGAATTCAGGTGAATTTTAGAAAAACTTTTGCCGTGGACACGCTTCAGGTGAATTTTGGAACAACTTCACGCCGTGGACAGAATTCAGGTGAATTTCAGAAGCACTTTTGCCGTGGACAGGCTTCAGGTGATTTTTCGAACAAATTTTCGCCGTGGACAGACTTATGGTGAATTTTCGAAAAACTTTTCAACGTGGACAGGCTTCAGGTGAATTTTCGAACAACTCTTGGCCATGAACAAGCCACAGGTGAATTTTTGAAGAACTTTAGGCAGTGGACAGACATCAGGTGAATTTTCGAACATCTTTTCTTCGTGGACGGGCTTCAGGTGAATATTCGAACAACACTTGGCCGTGAACGGGCCACAGAGTCCACAGTTGGATTTTCTAACAACTTTAGGCCGTGGACAGGCTTGAGGTCAATTTTCGGACAGCTTTTGCTGTGGACAGGTTTAAGGTGAATTTTCGAATAACGTTTCTCCGTGGACAGAATTCAGGTGAATTTTCTAACCACTTTTGACTTGGACTGGCTTCTGACAAATTTTCGAACACCTTTTCTTCTTGGACAGGCTTCAGGTGAATTTATGTACAACTTCTCACCGTGCACAGGCTTCAAGTAAATTTCCTATCAACTTTTCACCGCGGACAGGCTTCAGGTGAATTTTCGAACAACTCTTGGCCGTGAACAAGCCACACAAGCCACATGTGAATTTTCGAACAGCTTTAGTCTGTGGACAGGCTTCAGGTGAATTTTCGAAAAACTTTTCGATGTGGACAGGTTTCAAGTAAATTTTCGAACAACTTTTCTTCGTGGACAGGCTGCATGTGAATTTTCGAACAACTTTTCTTCGTGGACAGGTTTTAGGTGAATTTTCGATAAACTTTTCACTGTGGACAAGTTTCAGGTGAATTTTCGAACACCTTTTCGCCGTGGACAGGCATCAGGTGAAATTTCGAAAAACTTTTCCAGTGGACAGAATTCAGGTGAATTTTCGAACAACTTTTGTCGTGGACAGGCTTCTGATGAATTTTGTAACAACGTTTCTTCGTGGACAGGCTTCAGGTGAATTTATGTACAACTTCTCACCGTGGACAGAATTCAGGTCAATTTTCGAGAAAAGTTTGACAGTGGACAGGCTTCAGGTGAATTTTTGAACAACTTCTCACCGTGGACAGAATTCAGGTCAATTTTCGAACACCTTCTCTTCGTGGACAGGCTTCAGGTGAATTTATGTACAACTTCTCACCGTGGACAGGCTTCAAGTAAATTTTCTATCAACTCTTGGCCGTGAACAGGCCACAGAGCCACAGGTACATTTCCGAAAAACTTTTGCCGTTAACAGGCTGCATGTGAATTTTCGAACAACTTTTCTTCCTGGACAGGTGTTAGGTGAATTTTCGATAAACTTTTCACTGTGGACAGGCTTCAGGTGAATTTTCGAACAACGTTTCGCCGTGGACAGGCATCAGGTGAATTTTCTAACAACGTTTCGCCGTGGACAGGCATCAGGTGAATTTTCGAACAACTGTTCACCGTGGACAGAATTCAGGTGAAGTGTCAAACAACTTTTGTTGTGAACATGCTTCTGATGAATTTTCTAACACCTTTTCTTCGTGGACAGGCTTCAGGTGAATTTATGTACAACTTCTCACCGTTGTCAGAATTCAGGTCAATTTTCGAGAAACTTTTCACAGTGGACAATCTACAGATGAATTTTCGAACAACTTTTCGCCGTGGACAGGCTTCAGGTGATTTTTCAAACAACTTTTCTTCGTGGACAGGCGTCAGGTGAATTTTCGAACAACTCTTGGCCGTGAACAGGCCACAGAGCCACAGGTACATTTCCGAAAACATTTGTCGTTAACAGGCTACATGTGAATTTTCGAACAACTTTTCTTCCTGGACAGGTGTTAGGTGAATTTTCGATAAACTTTTCACTGTGGACAGGCTTCAGGTGAATTTTCGAACAACGTTTCGCCGTGGACAGGCTTCAGGTGAATTTTCTAACAACGTTTCGCCGTGGACAGGCATCAGGTGAATTTTCGAACAACTGTTCACCGTGGACAGAATTCAGGTGAATTGTCAAACAACTTTTGTTGTGGGCATGCTTCTGATGAATTTTCTAACACCTTTTCTTCGTGGACAGGCTTCAGGTGAATTTTCGAACAACTTTTGTCGTGGACAGGCTTCTGATGAATTTTCGATCACCTTTTCTTCGTGGACGGGCTTCAGGTTAATTTATGAACAACTTCTCGCCGTGGACAGGCTTCAAGTAAATTTTCGATCAACTTTTCACCGCGGGCAGGCTTCAGATGAATTTTCCAACAGCTTTTAACCGTGAACAGGCCACAGAGGCCACAGGTGGATTTTCAAACTACTTTAAGCAGTGGACTGGCTTCTGGTGAATTTTGGAACAACCTTTCACCGCGGACAGGCTTGACGTGAATTTTCCAACAACGTTTCACAGCGGACAGGCTTGAGGTGAATTTTCGAACAATACTTGGCCGTGAACGAGCCTCAGAGGCCACAGGTGGATTTTCAAACAATTTTAGGCCATGTACAGGCATCAGGTGAATTTTCGTACAACGGTTTGAAATGGACAGGCTTCAGGTGAAATTTCGAACATCTTTTCTTCGTTGATGAGCTTCAGGTGAATATTCGAACAACACTTGACCGTGAACGGGCCACGGAGGCCTCAGTTGGATTTTCAAACAACTTTAGGCCGTGGTCAGGCTTGAGATGAATTTTCGAAGAACTTTTGCTGTGGACAGGCTTCAGGTGAATTTTCGAATAACTTTTCGCCGTGGATAGAATTCAAGTGAATTTTAGAACAACTTTTGCCGTGGACAGACTTCAGGTGAATTTTCGAACAACTTTTCTTCGTGGACAGGCTTCTTGTAAATTTTCGAGAAACTTTTCACAGTGGACAGGCTACAGGTGTTTTCCGAACAACTTTTCGCTGTGGTCAGGCTTCAGGTGATTTTCAAACACCTTTTCTTAGTGGACAGGCTTCAGGTGAATTTTCGAACAACTTTTCGCCGTGGCCAGGCTTTAGGTAATTTTCAAACAACGGTTCGCCGTGGACAGGCTTCAGGTGAATTTTCTAAAGGCTGTTGACTTGGACAGGCTTTAGATGAATTTTCGAACATCTTTTCACCGTGGACAGGCTTCATGTGAATTTTCGAACAACTTTTCGCTGTGGTCAGGCTTCAGGTGATTTTCAAACACCTTTTCTTAGTGGACAGGCTACAGGTGAATTTTCGAACAACTTTTCGCCGTGGCCAGGCTTTAGGTAATTTTCAAACAACGGTTCGCCGTGGACAGGCTTCAGGTGAATTTTCTAAAGGCTGTTGACTTGGACAGGCTTTAGATGAATTTTCGAACAACTGTTCACCGTGGACAGAATTCAGGTGAAGTGTCAAACAACTTTTGTTGTGAACATGCTTCTGATGAATTTTCTAACACCTTTTCTTCGTGGACAGGCTTCAGGTGAATTTATGTACAACTTCTCACCGTTGTCAGAATTCAGGTCAATTTTCGAGAAACTTTTCACAGTGGACAATCTACAGATGAATTTTCGAACAACTTTTCGCCGTGGACAGGCTTCAGGTGATTTTTCAAACAACTTTTCTTCGTGGACAGGCGTCAGGTGAATTTTCGAACAACTCTTGGCCGTGAACAGGCCACAGAGCCACAGGTACATTTCCGAAAACATTTGTCGTTAACAGGCTACATGTGAATTTTCGAACAACTTTTCTTCCTGGACAGGTGTTAGGTGAATTTTCGATAAACTTTTCACTGTGGACAGGCTTCAGGTGAATTTTCGAACAACGTTTCGCCGTGGACAGGCTTCAGGTGAATTTTCTAACAACGTTTCGCCGTGGACAGGCATCAGGTGAATTTTCGAACAACTGTTCACCGTGGACAGAATTCAGGTGAATTGTCAAACAACTTTTGTTGTGGGCATGCTTCTGATGAATTTTCTAACACCTTTTCTTCGTGGACAGGCTTCAGGTGAATTTTCGAACAACTTTTGTCGTGGACAGGCTTCTGATGAATTTTCGATCACCTTTTCTTCGTGGACGGGCTTCAGGTTAATTTATGAACAACTTCTCGCCGTGGACAGGCTTCAAGTAAATTTTCGATCAACTTTTCACCGCGGGCAGGCTTCAGATGAATTTTCCAACAGCTTTTAACCGTGAACAGGCCACAGAGGCCACAGGTGGATTTTCAAACTACTTTAAGCAGTGGACTGGCTTCTGGTGAATTTTGGAACAACCTTTCACCGCGGACAGGCTTGACGTGAATTTTCCAACAACTTTTCACAGCGGACAGGCTTGAGGTGAATTTTCGAACAATACTTGGCCGTGAACGGGCCTCAGAGGCCACAGGTGGATTTTCAAACAACTTTAGGCCATGTACAGGCATCAGGTGAATTTTCGTACAACGGTTTGAAATGGACAGGTTTCAGGTGAAATTTCGAACATCTTTTCTTCGTTGATGAGCTTCAGGTGAATATTCGAACAACACTTGACCGTGAACGGGCCACGGAGGCCTCAGTTGGATTTTCAAACAACTTTAGGCCGTGGTCAGGCTTGAGATGAATTTTCGAAGAACTTTTGCTGTGGACAGGCTTCAGGTGAATTTTCGAATAACTTTTCGCCGTGGATAGAATTCAAGTGAATTTTAGAACAACTTTTGCCGTGGACAGACTTCAGGTGAATTTTCGAACAACTTTTCTTCGTGGACAGGCTTCTTGTAAATTTTCGAGAAACTTTTCACAGTGGACAGGCTACAGGTGTTTTCCGAACAACTTTTCGCTGTGGTCAGGCTTCAGGTGATTTTCAAACACCTTTTCTTAGTGGACAGGCTTTAGGTGAATTTTCGAACAACTTTTCGCCGTGGCCAGGCTTTAGGTAATTTTCAAACAACGGTTCGCCGTGGACAGGCTTCAGGTGAATTTTCTAAAGAATGTTGACTTGGACAGGCTTTAGATGAATTTTCGAACATCTTTTCACCGTGGACAGGCTTCAGGTGAATTTTCGAACAACTTTTCGCTGTGGTCAGGCTTCAGGTGATTTTCAAACAACTTTTCTTGGTGGACAGGCTTTAGGTGAATTTTCGAGAAACGTTTCACAGTGGACAGGCTGCATGTGAATTTTCGAACAACTTTTCTTCGTGGACAGGTTTTAGGTGAATTTTCGGACAACTGTTCACCGTGGACAGGCTTCAGATGAATTTTCCAACGACGTTTAGCCGTGAACAGGCCACAGAGGCCACAGCTGGATTTTCGAACAACTTTAAGCCGTGGACTGAATTCAGGTAAATTTTTTAACAACTTTTCGCCGTGGACTGGCTTCAGGTGAATATTCGAACAACTTTTGCCGTGGACTGAATTCAGGTGAATTTATAAACAACTTCTTGTCGTGGAAAGGGTTCAGGTGAATTTTTGAACAACTTTTCGCCTTCGAAAGACTTCAGGTGAATTTTCTAAAGACTGTTGACTTGGACAGGCTTTAGATGAATTTTAGAACATCTTTTCACCGTGGACAGGCTTCAGGTGAATTTTCTAACCACTTTTGACTTGGACAGGCTTCAGATAAATTTTCGATCAATATTTCACCCTCTGAGAGGCTTCAGGTGAATTTTTGATCAATATTTCACCCTCTGAGAGGCTTCAGGTGAATTTTCGAACAACTCTAGGCCGTATACAGGCCACAGGTGGATTTTGGAACAGCTTTAGGCAGTGGACAGAATTCAGGTGAATTTTCGAGGAACTTTTCTCAGTGGACAGGCTACAGGTGAATTCTCGATCAAATTTTCACCGTGGACAGGCTTCAGGTGAATTTTAGAACAACTTTTGCCGTTAACAGGCTGCATGTGAATTTTCGAACAACTTTTCTTCTTGGACAGGTTTTAGGTGAATTTTCGATAAACTTTTCACGGTGGACAGGCTTCAGGTGAATTTTCGAACAACTTTTCTTCGTGAACAGATTGTAGGTGAATTTTCGAACAACTGTTCACTGTGGACAGGCTTCAGATGAATTTTCCAACATCTTTTAGCCGTGAACAGGCCACAGAGGCCACAGGTGGATTTTTGAACAACTTTAAGTCGTGGACTGAATTCAGGTAAATTTTTTAACAACTTTTCGCCGTGGGCTGGCTTCAGGTGAATTTTCGAACAACTTTTCGCCTTTTAAAGGCTTCAGGTGAAATTTCGAATAACTTTTGGCAATGGACAGAATTCAGGTGAATTTTCAAATAACTTTTGAACGTGGACAAAATTCAGTTGAATTTTCGATTAACCTTTCGCCGTGTACAGAATTCAGGTAAATTTTCGAAAAACTTTTCGCCATGGACAGGCTACACGTGAATTTTCGAACAACTTTTTTGTTGTGCGATGGAAACACTTATGTTAACAAGATTAACTGCATTTATTACACAAACTCACAAACAACGTAACACTTTACATTATAACGAAACTACGTTCACCATTCCAGGTCCTGTTTGCACAGACTCTTGTCTAGCAACAGTAGCTTGCTTCTTCTTCCTCTAGGAGGCAGCACTACATTGCCCGCAGAGTTACAAAACAAATAATTAACAAGGGTACCCGTATCTGTCAGGGGGTACCTTAATCCTGGTCGATCTTCTAGACACATGAGGAGTGTGTATTGGCCGTGGAGCAGCGTCAGCGTCTTGGGGTTGATGGTCATCAACGTCTGGTTGAAGTGGGGTACTTTCGGAATCCGAATTTTGATCCTCCGCCGTGCCTTCTGCTCCGGGTGGACTATCATCATCCCAGGTTTCTGGACTGTTTTGTTGTCTGTGTGTCCTGTGACGAATCCAACGTGAATGTACCACTCTTTGAGATTCATCTGCAAAGCGTACTTTGTAAAGGTGAATGCCACCCAACCTTTCCACAATATCTGCCTCGTTGAATTTAGGTGACAAGTGTTTCGGTGATTGAACCCATACGGTTTCGGTAGGTGAAAATGTCCTGTATGGTTTGCTGTGGTTGCTCCTAGGTTTCAAGAAAGGAGGAGCTTCTGTCCTCTCGGCATCTCTATTATGAACACCACGTATACAGTTCCACCATGTTCTTGGACTGAAAGGAGAGTTATGAGACTGCAGGAAGACTACGTTCCTCTCCCAACCGGGAATTCCTCAAGAAGAGCAGGTACTCCGCTAACTTTGCATCGAACTGTAAAGAAGTCAGATGTGGATGTTCATGCAACACCTTAAACATGCCAGTCTTCACCGTGCGTACGTACCTCTCTGCAAGCTCGTTGCCAGGACTGTGGTACGGCGGTATTGTGATGTGTTCGATCCCGAACTGCTGGCAAAAAGGACGGAACGTGATGCTGCTGAAAGTTGGACCATTGTCGGAAACTATTGTCTGTGGAATTCCGAGAGTCGAGCATGACTGAAGAATCCAGCGTAAGGTCTCTGGTGTATCTAACGACGATACTGGCCAGACATCTATCCAGTCACTGGAAGCATCCGCAAGCAACAGGAACTTTCTCCCAGCCAAGAAGAAATGGTCTACTTGGAGTCTTTGTCCTACGGATCTAGCTTCCGGCCACCTATTACCTGAACCTTTCTTGACTTTCGGACTTGAGGATTGACAAGATTCCTCTTCAACTAATCCTTCCTTGTTAAAAGACAATCCGCTATCCGATGTAGGTGTAGCATCTTCACTTAACGGCACGTGCATGGTGTTCGAGATCGGCTTCGTTACGTCTATACCAGTGTTAGAAGTAAAGGCTTGATCAGAATTCGACTGCGAGTGTTGAAGTTTCTCAATATCTGTAGGTATCACTACCATAGAACTTGCCGGCTCTGAGCATAACAGTAGCGTTCTCCAATCCGGAGTAACGATATCTAACCAAGTACGACCTATGAGTGGATAATTTAGATGTTCCTTGCACAAAATAACAGGAAGTGAGTAAGTCGATCCAGAGTGTGTAAGTTCCAGTTCAGCTTGTCCTTGCACTGAAAGAGCATGTTTCCCTACGCCATATAATTTTATACAGGAATGGTTAATATGTGTCGTTGGGAACCAATTCCTGAATGAATCTGCTTGGAAGAGAGTCACGGCAGATCCTGTATCGAGCTCACATTGAATAAACTTGCCGTTAATAAGTAAATCCTTTAAGATTGGATTCTTCGATAAAGGGTAATTGGACGTAGGTGACCCGATGATGTGTGAGTCACAACTGTATGAGACGACACTAGGTAACCATGTTGTTTGCTCATCAAGTGAACTTTGAGATGTTGACATCTGTAAATTTGTGTGTTTGGTAGTTTGCCCTACGTTATTACTACTATTGGGCTTCTGTTTAAGCTTCTCTCTCTTCCTACACCGCTTTTGCCAGTGACCACGTTTCCTACAGAATGAACAAACAGAATCCTTGGCTGGACAGTTGTATTTAGAATCATGTTTGTACCTACAGTTAGGACAGCTGTAACCAGTATATTTCATTCCGTGAATCGTTGGATTAGACGAACTATAAGTATGTTGTTTTGTATGTTTGTCCCCTTGCACTGTTCTTTTTGGAAATTGGGTTGAGGTGCGTGAAACTGCTGACTCTTGCTTTACACTTTCTGATCGTATTAACAATCGGGTTTCTTTCTCTTACATTTCATTTTGTAATGTCAGTTCCTGACATTGCTGAAAGGTTAATAACTGTACTGAAAGTAACTTTCTTCTAGTAACTTCAGATCGTATGCCCAATACTATTTGTTCAACTAAAGCTTCGTCCAGATAATTGCCGTAGTTACATTTTATGGCTTGTTGTTTCAGC
The DNA here is from genome assembly GCF_977018435.1 of Lepisma saccharinum. Classification (NCBI taxonomy): domain Eukaryota; kingdom Metazoa; phylum Arthropoda; class Insecta; order Zygentoma; family Lepismatidae; genus Lepisma; species Lepisma saccharinum. The sequence goes on along the minus strand of NC_139236.1, from coordinate 17,050,675 downwards.
CTTATAAAATAAGCAGAAACAGTTTCACCTTCCTCTTGCACACAACGTCGAAACTTATATCGTTCAACAAACTTATTAGTTACAGGTTTGTAGTGTGACAAAAGACTATCCTTTAGACGAGAATATGACAGATTCTGTACAAGGTCTGGTGCGACTACATTTTTCAAGACTTTAAATGCCTTTGCACCTATAAAGGCGATGAGTATTGGAACTCTCTGATCATCACTGAACTTT
>NC_139236.1:16842064-17050341 GCF_977018435.1 Lepisma saccharinum | reverse complement strand
CAATGGTCAAATCTCTGAAGCTATGCGTCGCTTGTAGAACCGGTTTCCGCCGCCAATTAATATTCCGCTCAGGGTTGCCCTAAGGCACAGGACGCTTTAGCGAGGTTTTTGGATACCCAATTAGATTGGAGCGAGAACTTTACTTTGAACAAGGAGAACGAACCTAGGACCCTTTGATTATTGATTTAGGTAGTAAATGTATGTTACTGTGTGCTATTTAACTTAATTTTGAGTTTATTTTTTACCAAACTTTGACTTTATGTCAAACATTTTCACAGCTTATCCTTATTTTTACTAAAATAACACTATTTATACTATTCAGGCAACATTTTTTATTAAATTTTGGACTCGCAAAGACATTTTTTTCAACTTTTAATTTATTATTTTACAATTTTATGTTAATTTTTACCAAAATAACACTATTTACACTATTCAGGCAACATTTTTTATTAAATTTGGACTCACAAAGATATTTTTACAACTTTTTAACTTATTATTTTACAATTTTATACCTATTTTTAACCTAAATAACACTATTTATACTATTAAGGAAAGATTTTTAGTTATATTTTCGACACACAAAGACATTTTTTCAACTTTTAACTTTTTATTTTACAACTTGATATTAAATTTTACAAAAATAACACTATTTGTACTATTCAGGAAAGACTTTTAGTTACATTTTCGACACACTAAGTGTGTGTTCTCAACTTCTATCTGTTTATTAGGCTTATTATTACTCAAATAACACAATCTCAGCTGTTCAGGCAACATTTTTTATTAAATTTTGGACTCACAAAAATACATTTTCTAAATTTTTAACTTATTATTTTACAACTTTATGTTAATTTTTTACCAAAATAACACTATTTATACTATTCAGGCAACATTTTTTATTAAATTTTGGACTCGCAAAGATATTTTTACAACTTTTTAATTTATTATTTTACAATTTTATATCTATTTTTACCAAAATAACACTATTTATACTATTCAGGAAAGACTTTTAGTTACATTTTCGACACACAAAGTGTGTGTTCTCAACTTCTATCTGTTTATTTCACAAGTTTAGGCTTATTATTACCAACATAATACAATTCAATCTGTTCAGGAAAGACTTTTAGTTACATTTTCGACACACAAAGTGTGTGTTCTCAACTTCTATCTGTTTATTTCACATGTTTAGGCTTATTATTACGAAAATAACACAATTCAATCTGTTCAGGAAAGATTTTTAGTTATATTTTCGACACACAAAGTGTGTGTTCTCAACCTTTATTTGTTTATTTCACAAGTTTAGCCTAATATTTACTCAAATAACACGATTTGAACGTGTTTTTTTATTACATTTTGGACACACACGCACTCACACACACACATCCACACACACACACACACACTACACACACACAGCTATATTTTCCAAGTTTACAGGATTATTCTCTAAGTTTACTCAAATAACACAATTTAGATGTATTTTGAATTAAATTTTGTACACATGAAGTGTGTTTCGTCAAGTTTTACCCTTTTATTTTACAAGTTTAGGCTTAATATTACTCAAATAACACAATTTAATCCAGTCAGGAAGGATTTGTTATTATATTTTGGATGCACAAAGAGATGTTTTCAACTTTTTTATTATTATTAGGGTTTACTGATTTCCACTATGCTATTTTTGGTTCTGTATTTCTATATGTATTTATTTAGGTCAGGTTACGCCTGCTACGTAGGAAAGTTTGTTTATTTTAGAGTTTGCTGAGTATTTTGTTACTTTTATACTAGGTAAAGTTTCCTAAATATATCAGGTAGGGCTCCATCCATATACTTTTGTTTTTGCTATTTTGGAGATGATGCGATCAGCACCACTCTCCATTTGATTTTGATTTTATGTACCCAATATTATTTTAAGGCTTAGTGAATTCTAGAGCCTATTTATGCAGGAGAGAGGCTTGAAAAGTTTGATCTCAGATAACCCACAACTATTATTTTAAAGGATATTTTATAATTATTATGTGCCACTAGAATATCAAAGTTTGCTTAATTGTTATGTCTGTAACACTGTTATTGTCTTTATAGCTAAGTTTTACTGGATAAAGTACACGAAATGTTTAACATTTCGACTATTTGCATTTATATGAGGCAAAATTTTTAGTGTAACGAAAATTATTGTGTGTCTATAAAGACTGAAATCCCTTTACCGATGGGTCCATAACTGGACGCTTACCAACATTGTTTTTTTAAAAATATATATAACCATTTATCAATATATTGACAATTCACAGGACAAGACGAAGTTCACAGACGACTGACTATATGAACCATAGGTCCACTTGCTAAAATTTTTTTCTATGCTAGAAGAATAATTTAGCCTTATAGCCTTTTTCAAGGTATTTTTGAAGTATTACTGGTTTTTTGGGTGCATCAACATTTGGGTTATTTCTATTTTGTTTATTATACGAGGCTACAATCACTATCTGAACATTGAAATTCTCTGATTGAAACTAAAACCTTAGGCTGTAACTAGGGACTTAGTATGTATATCGACAATTTATAGGACTACACGAACCTTACAAAGGATTGTAGGTGATGTAGGCCCACACGCCAGAGCTTTGTTAACCTGCAAGAAGCATTTACAGCTAATGCTACGAGGAAATGAGGTTGATTTTTTACTGTTTCACAAGAATGCTATGTTTTATACACCCAATATTTGCTTTTCAAGTAACTATATGTACCAGAAGTACTTACAGGCCAACTCTAACTAGACTTCGATTTATGTAAATGTAGCAAGAACTATATTTCTGAGGAAGTACGCAAAAGCAGATTACCCGATTAAAGTATCTGAAAAACAGATTTTTCTATGTAAGTATATTTTTATTGACTGGATTATTTAACAGATCGAACAGGAAGACTGCAAAATTAATTAAATGTAGTTCTATAGTAGCTATAGGTGGTTTTAGAGATATAAAAAGAACAAATATAAGATTTCGCTTTTTTTGCTTCTGAGGCTAATTGCGACGCTAAGGGTAAATGGCGAGGAAATGTTACGGAGGAGAAACAGTCCCAAAAGTTATGGGCTGCATGTAAGTTAATACCACAGAGATATTACAGTAGGTGTAGGTTCTACCACCAGAACATTTCTATTATAATAATACTGGTTATGCTGTACTGTTAGCTAAAGATGCTGATATTTGAGAAACTTAAAAGCTTATTTGCAAAATTTTAAGATAAATAATAATCTGTTAGACTGTAAACATATTTTATATCCATTCTGCACAAGATCCGATGACAAAATTCAAAAATTGTAATCGCCCAGACAGGGACTCGAACCCTGGACAGATAGGTTAAAAGCCTAACGCTATACCAACTAAGCTATCTGAGCACAAGGTATTTTTTTGAAAAGTTAGTTATGTTAAGAAATATATTGAAACATTTGAGAACACTTTTGATCTGGTTCGCCAGAGAAGGAGACAATATTTCCAAATTTTTACAGACTGGGTGTATTTTTCCACTATAGAGACCTTTACTATATGTAATTCGAAACGCTAAAGTTCAGCTGGCTTCCAAAATTGAGGTAAAGATTGTGTTTGACGAGATTAACAAGTTACAATTATATCCAGTTACGGACAAATAAAGCTAAAACTCTCAGATTTACTGTACTAGCCAAGTTTTAGTAACATTTTCTTCACTTTAGTACAAATACAAAGAAATAGGTATATTTTATTTATAATTTGACAAAATGTACTAGTATTCAATTCACAAAGTTAGGTAAAAGGCAGTATTTTAAAAAAAAATATTGTTACTGCCTTCAAATTTTATGTTATTTAGCCACTAACAACTGGTTTACACTGTTTGGCATCCTTTAAATAGGAAAAGAAGGAATTATTTGTTTAGTATTTTTACTACTTTATATTTATTTAAGAAAACAATTCTACAGTTTAACTTAATTTTAACAAATTGTTACTAATTTATATATCAAAGTTATGTTATTTAGAGTGTATGAAGGCGTATAAAGTTAATATTTGTACTTATCAGTTCAACTAACAATTATATTTTACACACAAAAGATGATGTTTACAGTTAAATTACTTGAATCAGAGAATAATATTTTACAGTAATTGAGTCATTCAGCACTAGTCAGTACTTTTATGCATCAGAAAGTTTTCTTAATTTTCTATTACGCATGCTATTTTGGGCTATTCTTAAAATGTATTTCTAGGGCAAACTGGTTTAATTTTCTGCTTATAATGCAAAGTTGACAGTTTTCGCACAATGCATTGTACATTTGTTATATTCTCTACTTACAATCCAAATATTATGCTTATTTAATGTATAACTAACTAACTCTCTAGCCTTCTTAAACCCGAATGTTCTGGCTGCAGCAACACATGCCTTTCATCTGTCCATGTCCTGAGCAACATCTATATACTCCTTTCCTTCCCTACCAATTTCCTTTAGGTCCATCTCTACATTATCCCTCCATCTTTGTTTTGGTCTTCCTATTGATCTTTTACCATCAGGTTTCCCAACAAGAATCCTGTATACTCTTCTTTCCTCTCCCATTCGTACCATATGATCTACACACCTAAGTCTTCTTGATTTAATCATTCTAATAATATCTGGACATGAATACAAATTATGTACTTCTAAATTACGTAATCTTCTCCACTCATCTGTCTCCTCATCTGTTTTAGGCCCAAATATTTTCCTAAGGATTTTATTTTCAAATACTCTCAATTTATGTTCCTTTTTCAATGTAAGGGATCAAGTTTATTTACTGTATTTAACTTTTATTTTTTGTAATTAACAAAAATTAAGAGCTTATACTGTAGTTATTAGATCTTTTTCTATCAGCTTATTTTGAAATTAATATTATTAGGTATAGTCTTTGATTTATAACTATATTGCTTTTTTATCAATTTATCTAAGAGTACACGCAGACAAACACATGTGTACACACTTTTCTGTAAATAGATATGCCTTTTTTCAATATTTTAGTATGAAGATTGCACTTTAGCTATTTAAGCAAGGGTAGGAAAGGTAGGATTTCTGAGAATTTGTTGTAGGATTTTGTTGTCCAAGTATAGATGAGAACTGAGCTGGGAGACTGTTTTGAACCTTTTCATGATAGTTTGCATGTGAACTGTATGCAAATTGAGCACTATTGACTGTGCATGCTTCTAAGTTTTGCTGTTATTTTACATGAACTCTGTGAGACTGTAGTCAGTTTTCCCTTTTCAAGTAGTTTTTATTGATTGTATTTGTATATGTTTTGGGGACTTAGCAGTTTTATGTTATGAGGCAGTTTGTTGTAGAATAGTTTTACATGATTGTTTTGAGATATTGAGTGTCTGCTGTTTTACTTGTATTTATTTTCCTTCTGTGTTGTGTATTTGACTATATTTTGTCCAAGTTCGTAGTATTTAGAATAATTGTTGTTAACTTGTAGATGTAGGGAGTAATAATCCTTTGCAAGATGCCATATACTTTAGTCTGAACATTATTTTTAGTGTTCACTTTTGAAGCCTTAGTATTCTGGTAGTATTATTAATGTAGAGGTAAATTAGGCTGAAATGTAGGCATTTTTCTGATAAATTATACTCACTTAGTTGTTTCAGCAGGTAGAAGTTGCATGATGGTTTACTGCTGATGATGTTAATTTGCTCTTCTTATGTACTACGTATGATGTAGCTTACTTGAGTAATTGGAATTTTCTACTGAAAAAAGGATTGCTTGTCTATTTTATTCCTATGTTGTTGAGTTTGTCCATAAGCAAGCCATGTTTTTTACTCTATCCTATGCCTTGGAAGAATCTAGATATATATTGTGTTTGCAGTTTTATGTTTCTCTAAGGTTTCAGCTATGTAGTTTTTTAAACTGTGCTATGGGTGTGACTACTGATTTCTTTTTCTGGATGCCATGTTGGTTTCTGTGTGTTTCTTTTGCTGCTTGAATTTGACTTAGGTTGTTTGCTTTTTTTTTTTAGGTCTTTATTTGTTTATTTGTTAAGTATTTTTTATTTTTTGAATTTTAATATTATTTTACATATAAAAATTCAAAGTACATTGTTAAAAGTTAAAGTTTTAAAAATACAATTTTCTAAAATTAAAAGTTATAATAGTATACTTTTGTTAGTAGAAGTTTTTATACTAGGACAAATTATTTTGTTGTTAATGTAAAATTTGTTAGTTAATGTAAAACTAAAGTAATTAAAATCAATTTTTCAAAGTTAAAGTTTTAAAAATACAATTTTCTAAAATTAAAAGTTATAATAGTACATTTTTGTTAGTAGAAGTTTTTATACTAGAGTAAATTCTTTTGTTGTTAAAGTAAAATATGTTAGTTAATGTAAAATTAAAGTAATTAAAATTCAAAAAATAAAAAATACTTAACAAATAAACAAATATAGATCTAAAAAAAAAAGCAAACAACCTAAGTCAAATTCAAGCAGCAAAAGAAACACACAGAAACCAACATGGCATCCAGAAAAAGAAATCAGTAGTCACACCCATAGCACAGTTTAAAAAACTACATAGCTGAAACCTTAGAGAAACATAAAACTGCAAACACAATATATATCTAGATTCTTCCAAGGCATAGGATAGAGTAAAAAACATGGCTTGCTTATGGACAAACTCAACAACATAGGAATAAAATAGACAAGCAATCCTTTTTTCAGTAGAAAATTCCAATTACTCAAGTAAGCTACATCATACGTAGTACATAAGAAGAGCAAATTAACATCATCAGCAGTAAACCATCATGCAACTTCTACCTGCTGAAACAACTAAGTGAGTATAATTTATCAGAAAAATGCCTACATTTCAGCCTAATTTACCTCTACATTAATAATACTACCAGAATACTAAGGCTTCAAAAGTGAACACTAAAAATAATGTTCAGACTAAAGTATATGGCATCTTGCAAAGGATTATTACTCCCTACATCTACAAGTTAACAACAATTATTCTAAATACTACGAACTTGGACAAAATATAGTCAAATACACAACACAGAAGGAAAATAAATACAAGTAAAACAGCAGACACTCAATATCTCAAAACAATCATGTAAAACTATTCTACAACAAACTGCCTCATAACATAAAACTGCTAAGTCCCCAAAACATATACAAATACAATCAATAAAAACTACTTGAAAAGGGAAAACTGACTACAGTCTCACAGAGTTCATGTAAAATAACAGCAAAACTTAGAAGCATGCACAGTCAATAGTGCTCAATTTGCATACAGTTCACATGCAAACTATCATGAAAAGGTTCAAAACAGTCTCCCAGCTCAGTTCTCATCTATACTTGGACAACAAAATCCTACAACAAATTCTCAGAAATCCTACCTTTCCTACCCTTGCTTAAATAGCTAAAGTGCAATCTTCATACTAAAATATTGAAAAAAGGCATATCTATTTACAGAAAAGTGTGTACACATGTGTTTGTCTGCGTGTACTCTTAGATAAATTGATAAAAAAGCAATATAGTTATAAATCAAAGACTATACCTAATAATATTAATTTCAAAATAAGCTGATAGAAAAAGATCTAATAACTACAGTATAAGCTCTTAATTTTTGTTAATTACAAAAAATAAAAGTTAAATACAGTAAATAAACTTGATCCCTTACATTGAAAAAGGAACATAAATTGAGAGTATTTGAAAATAAAATCCTTAGGAAAATATTTGGGCCTAAAACAGATGAGGAGACAGATGAGTGGAGAAGATTACGTAATTTAGAAGTACATAATTTGTATTCATGTCCAGATATTATTAGAATGATTAAATCAAGAAGACTTAGGTGTGTAGATCATATGGTACGAATGGGAGAGGAAAGAAGAGTATACAGGATTCTTGTTGGGAAACCTGATGGTAAAAGATCAATAGGAAGACCAAAACAAAGATGGAGGGATAATGTAGAGATGGACCTAAAGGAAATTGGTAGGGAAGGAAAGGAGTATATAGATGTTGCTCAGGACATGGACAGATGAAAGGCATGTGTTGCTGCAGCCAGAACATTCGGGTTTAAGAAGGCTAGAGAGTTAGTTAGTTATACATTAAATAAGCATAATATTTGGATTGTAAGTAGAGAATATAACAAATGTACAATGCATTGTGCGAAAACTGTCAACTTTGCATTATAAGCAGAAAATTAAACCAGTTTGCCCTAGAAATACATTTTAAGAATAGCCCAAAATAGCATGCGTAATAGAAAATTAAGAAAACTTTCTGATGCATAAAAGTACTGACTAGTGCTGAATGACTCAATTACTGTAAAATATTATTCTCTGATTCAAGTAATTTAACTGTAAACATCATCTTTTGTGTGTAAAATATAATTGTTAGTTGAACTGATAAGTACAAATATTAACTTTATACGCCTTCATACACTCTAAATAACATAACTTTGATATATAAATTAGTAACAATTTGTTAAAATTAAGTTAAACTGTAGAATTGTTTTCTTAAATAAATATAAAGTAGTAAAAATACTAAACAAATAATTCCTTCTTTTCCTATTTAAAGGATGCCAAACAGTGTAAACCAGTTGTTAGTGGCTAAATAACATAAAATTTGAAGGCAGTAACAATATTTTTTTTTAAAATACTGCCTTTTACCTAACTTTGTGAATTGAATACTAGTACATTTTGTCAAATTATAAATAAAATATACCTATTTCTTTGTATTTGTACTAAAGTGAAGAAAATGTTACTAAAACTTGGCTAGTACAGTAAATCTGAGAGTTTTAGCTTTATTTGTCCGTAACTGGATATAATTGTAACTTGTTAATCTCGTCAAACACAATCTTTACCTCAATTTTGGAAGCCAGCTGAACTTTAGCGTTTCGAATTACATATAGTAAAGGTCTCTATAGTGGAAAAATACACCCAGTCTGTAAAAATTTGGAAATATTGTCTCCTTCTCTGGCGAACCAGATCAAAAGTGTTCTCAAATGTTTCAATATATTTCTTAACATAACTAACTTTTCAAAAAAATACCTTGTGCTCAGATAGCTTAGTTGGTATAGCGTTAGGCTTTTAACCTATCTGTCCAGGGTTCGAGTCCCTGTCTGGGCGATTACAATTTTTGAATTTTGTCATCGGATCTTGTGCAGAATGGATATAAAATATGTTTACAGTCTAACAGATTATTATTTATCTTAAAATTTTGCAAATAAGCTTTTAAGTTTCTCAAATATCAGCATCTTTAGCTAACAGTACAGCATAACCAGTATTATTATAATAGAAATGTTCTGGTGGTAGAACCTACACCTACTGTAATATCTCTGTGGTATTAACTTACATGCAGCCCATAACTTTTGGGACTGTTTCTCCTCCGTAACATTTCCTCGCCATTTACCCTTAGCGTCGCAATTAGCCTCAGAAGCAAAAAAAGCGAAATCTTATATTTGTTCTTTTTATATCTCTAAAACCACCTATAGCTACTATAGAACTACATTTAATTAATTTTGCAGTCTTCCTGTTCGATCTGTTAAATAATCCAGTCAATAAAAATATACTTACATAGAAAAATCTGTTTTTCAGATACTTTAATCGGGTAATCTGCTTTTGCGTACTTCCTCAGAAATATAGTTCTTGCTACATTTACATAAATCGAAGTCTAGTTAGAGTTGGCCTGTAAGTACTTCTGGTACATATAGTTACTTGAAAAGCAAATATTGGGTGTATAAAACATAGCATTCTTGTGAAACAGTAAAAAATCAACCTCATTTCCTCGTAGCATTAGCTGTAAATGCTTCTTGCAGGTTAACAAAGCTCTGGCGTGTGGGCCTACATCACCTACAATCCTTTGTAAGGTTCGTGTAGTCCTATAAATTGTCGATATACATACTAAGTCCCTAGTTACAGCCTAAGGTTTTAGTTTCAATCAGAGAATTTCAATGTTCAGATAGTGATTGTAGCCTCGTATAATAAACAAAATAGAAATAACCCAAATGTTGATGCACCCAAAAAACCAGTAATACTTCAAAAATACCTTGAAAAAGGCTATAAGGCTAAATTATTCTTCTAGCATAGAAAAAAATTTTAGCAAGTGGACCTATGGTTCATATAGTCAGTCGTCTGTGAACTTCGTCTTGTCCTGTGAATTGTCAATATATTGATAAATGGTTATATATATTTTTAAAAAAACAATGTTGGTAAGCGTCCAGTTATGGACCCATCGGTAAAGGGATTTCAGTCTTTATAGACACACAATAATTTTCGTTACACTAAAAATTTTGCCTCATATAAATGCAAATAGTCGAAATGTTAAACATTTCGTGTACTTTATCCAGTAAAACTTAGCTATAAAGACAATAACAGTGTTACAGACATAACAATTAAGCAAACTTTGATATTCTAGTGGCACATAATAATTATAAAATATCCTTTAAAATAATAGTTGTGGGTTATCTGAGATCAAACTTTTCAAGCCCTCTCTCCTGCATAAATAGGCTCTAGAATTCACTAAGCCTTAAAATAATATTGGGTACATAAAATCAAAATCAAATGGAGAGTGGTGCTGATCGCATCATCTCCAAAATAGCAAAAACAAAAGTATATGGATGGAGCCCTACCTGATATATTTAGGAAACTTTACCTAGTATAAAAGTAACAAAATACTCAGCAAACTCTAAAATAAACAAACTTTCCTACGTAGCAGGCGTAACCTGACCTAAATAAATACATATAGAAATACAGAACCAAAAATAGCATAGTGGAAATCAGTAAACCCTAATAATAATAAAAAAGTTGAAAACATCTCTTTGTGCATCCAAAATATAATAACAAATCCTTCCTGACTGGATTAAATTGTGTTATTTGAGTAATATTAAGCCTAAACTTGTAAAATAAAAGGGTAAAACTTGACGAAACACACTTCATGTGTACAAAATTTAATTCAAAATACATCTAAATTGTGTTATTTGAGTAAACTTAGAGAATAATCCTGTAAACTTGGAAAATATAGCTGTGTGTGTGTGTGTGTGTGTGTGTGTGTGGATGTGTGTGTGTGAGTGCGTGTGTGTCCAAAATGTAATAAAAAAACACGTTCAAATCGTGTTATTTGAGTAAATATTAGGCTAAACTTGTGAAATAAACAAATAAAGGTTGAGAACACACACTTTGTGTGTCGAAAATATAACTAAAAATCTTTCCTGAACAGATTGAATTGTGTTATTTTCGTAATAATAAGCCTAAACATGTGAAATAAACAGATAGAAGTTGAGAACACACACTTTGTGTGTCGAAAATGTAACTAAAAGTCTTTCCTGAACAGATTGAATTGTATTATGTTGGTAATAATAAGCCTAAACTTGTGAAATAAACAGATAGAAGTTGAGAACACACACTTTGTGTGTCGAAAATGTAACTAAAAGTCTTTCCTGAATAGTATAAATAGTGTTATTTTGGTAAAAATAGATATAAAATTGTAAAATAATAAATTAAAAAGTTGTAAAAATATCTTTGCGAGTCCAAAATTTAATAAAAAATTTTGCCTGAATAGTATAAATAGTGTTATTTTGGTAAAAAATTAACATAAAGTTGTAAAATAATAAGTTAAAAATTTAGAAAATGTATTTTTGTGAGTCCAAAATTTAATAAAAAATGTTGCCTGAACAGCTGAGATTGTGTTATTTGAGTAATAATAAGCCTAATAAACAGATAGAAGTTGAGAACACACACTTAGTGTGTCGAAAATGTAACTAAAAGTCTTTCCTGAATAGTACAAATAGTGTTATTTTTGTAAAATTTAATATCAAGTTGTAAAATAAAAAGTTAAAAGTTGAAAAAATGTCTTTGTGTGTCGAAAATATAACTAAAAATCTTTCCTTAATAGTATAAATAGTGTTATTTAGGTTAAAAATAGGTATAAAATTGTAAAATAATAAGTTAAAAAGTTGTAAAAATATCTTTGTGAGTCCAAAATTTAATAAAAAATGTTGCCTGAATAGTGTAAATAGTGTTATTTTGGTAAAAAATTAACATAAAATTGTAAAATAATAAATTAAAAGTTGAAAAAAATGTCTTTGCGAGTCCAAAATTTAATAAAAAATGTTGCCTGAATAGTATAAATAGTGTTATTTTAGTAAAAATAAGGATAAGCTGTGAAAATGTTTGACATAAAGTCAAAGTTTGGTAAAAAATAAACTCAAAATTAAGTTAAATAGCACACAGTAACATACATTTACTACCTAAATCAATAATCAAAGGGTCCTAGGTTCGTTCTCCTTGTTCAAAGTAAAGTTCTCGCTCCAATCTAATTGGGTATCCAAAAACCTCGCTAAAGCGTCCTGTGCCTTAGGGCAACCCTGAGCGGAATATTAATTGGCGGCGGAAACCGGTTCTACAAGCGACGCATAGCTTCAGAGATTTGACCATTGCTGCGCATTCCCAGAAATCCTTTGTTGTCTGGATCAAACCCTTCCCATGCCCTACAGCGTTGCATACCTTTCTCCTGTTCTTGCGTTATAGTTGACCTTGAAAAAACCGGTTCTGAAAACCTACCGACGCGATCTCTGATTGGTCAATCAGATTCCTTCTTTGTTCTGACATTGTGACGTCATTTGACCTTGAACGCACACTCCCCAAATTCCTTTCTCGTCTACCTGCGCGGAATATTAATTCTTTCTCTCTGTCTGGCATCAGAGCGGAGTCGAAATTCTGATACAGTATTCTGTCTAGCGTGTGAAACCACCGTCTTTAATACAATAATAACATACATTATTATATACATTGTACTAATTAATAATATTACATATCGCGGGTTCGAGTACCGGAACCGTCTTCTTTCGTACCATTACCACCGTTCATAGCGGTTCATAAACCGTAAACTCTTATTTTCAATACTATAAACATTAATATTATCGATTGATACATTACATACTTTGCAGTAATGAATATAAAAACATATGCATAGCGTTTAGTACCTCTAATTACCTTCTATATACATATTTTTCATAAAATAAATAATTATATACTCATAAAAAGTTATAAACATGCAAATACATAAATGTAAAATATTCTAAGTACTTGCAAATGAATTCTAAGTACGCGCAAATTAATTAAAACCCGTGCAAATTAATTATAAGTACGTGCAAATTAAAGACCACCCACGCAGCAAACATCCACTATCGCGTTCCCCTTCTACTCAGCTCGACTAGCTTGTCTGAAGAGGTACTGCCTAGGGCCTGACGTCTCGGAGCCGGAGCAAGTTCGAACGGAGTAGTGTGAATGCTGGATATCGGAGTGGGTATGGTATTATTTCGAGCAGTAAATGACACAAGCTCGTTGATTAATTCTTTGTTTTGGTCGGTGACATCTTTGATTTCTTTACCAAGTCCATTGATGACATCGATGATAGGTTGGTCCTGACGCTTTTTCTCTTCGTAAATTCCGCGATTCTCGGATTTTCAACCCTTAAACCGTTTTGCCAGGTAGCTACGCAGCTTCAGGTTGTCGTCTGCAAGTTTGCGTTTCATTTTTTTTTTTGTATCTAGTTATTTATAATAGCTCAAGATGTTTCTTGTAACATTGCAACGTTTAGAAAATTATTAATTTTGTTTCTGTATTTTCCGTTATTGGGTTCCTTGGTCATGTCTATTGTGACAAATCCGAAATCATCTTGGTTCCAGCATGAAGAGCAAAATTTGGAAATCTGATTGTAGTTTATGTCCCCACCTACATAATCATCGTAAGCGTGTTTTAAATTGGTGTAGTCTTGACGAAACAAAATATGAAATTAGCATTGTCTCGGAGTAGCTGCTTGGGGATTTTGGAAAACGTCTGAGCAAGATAGAAGCAGTCCATGCCTCTGTGCCGACCCTGAGTAAAAAAAAATTGCGAATTTCGTTCTGGTTCTCCTGTATCACATCGTCAAAAACCACCACCGAATTCTCGAGACAGCAGTCTAGTGGTATCAGTTCAGAAGCAAATATAGCTAGGCCTAGTCCCTCGTTCAGTTTCGACAGCTGGCGATACTTCGATTGCTCCAAACCTTTGGAGAAAACATACAGGAGCCTGTTCTTTCAGTTTAACCAGTGGGGTGCAAGAAGAAAATTAACAATAAGTAACGTTGTTTTTCCACATCCAGAAGGTCCAACAATAAGACAGCGAATGTTGTCGGGTAGAAGCTCGCCATTTTTCCTATCCTGACGTTCCGATTGAAAATCTGGCAGTCGCCGTACCACGTCCCAAGCACCCGTTACACAATCACCTCGCTTGCTTCTATCCAACTTTTTTCCTCGAGTCCCAGCCATTTCACCAACAGTTTGTCACCTTTTCTACGTAATACTTTTTCACTAAGATACGTGTCGGAGTATTTTGTTTTAGAAAGTTCCTCTTCGTAAAATCTTCCTTTCAGAATTTCGTCGCGATTATCTTTTATTATATACGTGTGACGGCTTCCGGGTAAGACTCGAATTACGGTGAAAAGTTCCGTACTCCAATTTTTTTGTGAAGCCTTTTTCGAACGCACGCTTAACTTTACTGATTCTCACCTGATCTCCAATTTTGTATTTCGGTTTCTTGCTTGTAAATTTGTACTTTGGACAATACACCGTAGAAATTAAACATGGCTCGTCAGATTTGTTGACGTCAGCTGGTTTCATGTTTATCGTGCGATGCAAACTGTGATTATAGCTGTTGACAAGTTCCGGAAGCATGTCGAGCCACTTGTAATTCCCCTGAAGCGTGAATTGTTTCCACATGCGTGTTTTGAGAGTTCGGTTGAAACGTTCCACTATGCTGGCTTTGATGTGACTAAAAGTGGAGTAATGTTGAATATTTTGTTTTTGAATAAATTGTCGAAAGACAGAGTTGTAGAATTCTTTTCCGTTGTCTGTTTGAAGAAATCGAGGTCGCCTGCCACTTTCATCGAAAATAGTTTTGAATGCTTCCACCACACAGGTTCCTGTTTTTGCCTTGAGGGGTAAAGCCCAAAGTTGCCACTGCTCATTTCCACAAGGTCAGCTCCCCTCAAGTCGTCTATGCCTTTGGTCACTACCGCCAGTCGTTTGTAGTTTCGTCGTGCAGGTTTGTGCAGCTCGTTCACAATAGCCTGCCTAGACATTGCGTGAAAATAAGAATATAGCTTGGATGGGATTTCTGGCTGCAGACAATGCCGGGTTTTCTATGTACAGCTTCTCACCTATTTCTATGTCGATAATTTGAGTAGCATCTTCGGCATAGGCAGGCTCGCGAGTTTCGGGGTGGGTAAAATCGACCAACTCCACTCCTCTTATTTTAGGCTCGTCACTGATGTTCGTTACGATCATGGATGGGTAGTGGGTTGCGTGGGGCAGAGACCAGTATGAAAACTTGACGAACTGAAGTGTGCCAGCGATGAAAAACTGGTGAAAGGCTTTGGCAGGAGTCAGCATGTAGAGTTTGGCACCTGGATGGAAGAGCGAGGAAAATTCCCTGTTTGGAATGCTGTACAGTTCGATGACAACAGTGGACTTGAGATTGTCGATGCTGGCGTTCAGGGTGTTTACATTGGTTCGAACCTCGCTCTCCACATCTTCCAATCTACCGTTCACCGATTCCAGGTGTTCCTCGATAGCACGGACAACTGTGTCGTAATCGGGCTTGATCTTCACATCGACAATTAGCCTCTTGAATTTTTCGTTTAACTCATGTAGTTGGGTACTGAAATTGATTATGGCCGATTCCTAGCTCGCCTCGATGCTTCCAATTTGCTCTTTCACATTGGTGATAATCTGCTGTAGACTTTCCACGAGTGTCAACTTGGAGCTCTGGGTTGCGAGGTCTTGGACCTGGGTTCTAATTTCCGCAAACAAGCCATGTAGCTCGCTGATGTTCTGGTTGGTGGGTAAGGTTGCAACAGACTCCCGAAGCAATTCAATTTCGGTTTGGATGTTTTTGATGTCGTCGGATTTGAGTATTTGGTTGAGAGCCCTCTTCACGCTTTTCAGTTCCTGCGAGGTGGGCAGGGTGGCCACCGTGTTTTGGAGCGACTCCAAAGCTTTTTTCATCGCGTCCAACTCTGAGGCAGCAGCAGCAGCGCGTATGCCTTCTTGTAATTGTGTTATGTCGTCCTGGGTGGGGGCTGGATTGTTGCAAAGTTTCCAACTTAGCCTGTATGTCGTCGATCAAGTGATGAAAATGCCAAAACTCTGATTCGGTGTTTTGATTTTCCAACTTGGTTATTTGCTGTTGGACGCTGGCCAGAGTATCCCTGATGCCAGGCAGTTTGGATTCCAGTGCTTCGTGTACGTTTGCCAGATCATTTTTGATGACGGCGAGAGCATCCTCAATATGGGCTATGGTACCTTGGTACGAAATCCTCGTAGGTCTCAAGTTGGAGTTTTATGTTGGCCATGCTACGGGCAATAGCATTCAGCTCGCTGGACGAAGGTAGATTGTCGATGAAGTCCTGTAGCGTTTGGAGTTTAGTTTTGACTTCGTTGATGGCTGCATGCAAAGCGTCCATTTGAAGCTCAGCCTTGATGCTCTCCAACGTAGGAATTTCTAACGATTGAAACTGTTCGTGCAATTTGGCAATACTGGCATTCACGAGATCGTAGTCATCTTGAGTTTTTAAACTCTGGATAATGTTTTGCAGTTCAGTCTGGATGGTGCTCGTTTGGTCCTGCAAGTGTCGTTTCAGCTGTTCCACATCGGAAGTCTGCGCTTGCTGCAGCTTCACAAGTTCGTTTTGGAGCTTGTCTACGCTCAGCGCCAAGTTGTCGAAGTTGTCTATTAACACGAGGTCGGTGTACTTTTGCAGCAGCGATTTAAGCTCGGCGTCAAGTTTGAGTACGGGGTCCAGGCACTGAGACTGCAGGCTGGCTATCTCTGACTGGAGACTGGAGTTGAGCGTGGACTGCAGGGCCTGCAGGTCGCTTCGCAACTTCTTGACCCTGACGTCGAGCATGAGAAGCTCGTCGCCGTGATCGTCGCGCTTGGTGTGACCAAAAATATCGTTAGGCATTGTTACCACTGCGGTTATTTATTATAGGGTAGGTGATTTTCGTTTCTATGAAAAGAGGGATGAGTTTGTCGTAGTCGTCCAAGAGCTCCACGTACAGGCGATCGCCAGCAGACACATCATACGTAGGGGAAATGTCCATCCTATCATGCTTGATGCGATAGATGTTCTTGCCAGAGGAAACCTTGGCCTCCCCTTTGTTCTCGGGATTCATGTCGAACTTAAGTTTGCCAGAGATGGGGAACTGGTAATAATTCAAGTTGTTGTTGAATACATAAAAAGTTTTGCCCACATCCTCGTCATACTGGGTCAGGATGCTATTCAAGTGTATAATTAACAGACCGTTCAGTTTAGATAGCATGGAAGGCAGAAGTTCGTTGAAGCTCGTAGGCTGGACGGGCACTTCCATAGCTTGCTTCCTGAAGCCAAGCAGGCTCATAGGCATGGTTATTTTATAGATACATTTCTAGCTGTAAGATTAAAATTGCCTCCCCCTTCCCCCACAAATCACATTACATACATAGATACATGTGGAGGACCCGTGGCGTTACAAGAGCCCCCTGCCTCCCAAGAGGTTTGGTTAGCATGCAACAGATCAATATGCTAGAAAAAATAGAGGGGAGGGGGTAGAATCAATTTTATTTGCCAGTCGAATAGTTCTCGTCGAATCCTATCCAACAAACCTAAAATCATCATCCTAGCTCAATTAGGAGCCAAGAAAATAAATGTCTTGGAAAAACGTCTTAAGATTTTTGTCTTAAGAAAATTTTCTTGACAGGCCGGAATTAACAAACCGGAAGTCGACTTTCTTAAAGATTAAGATATTTGTCTTAAGACGTTTTCCAAGACATTAAGAAGCAACTAGTCAGTGTTGCCAACTCCTATTGGTAGGTTAGCTTCGCCTGTAAAAGATCTCTTCTTCTTTTGCTCTACAGCCCTTGGTGTGCTCTGGCATCCCAAACAATCTCCCTCCACCTCGTTCTATCTTGAGCTACATTTTTCCAATTGCGTATATTCATCCTTCTCAAATCTTCCTCAACCGCATCGATCCATCTTCCCCTCGGTCTTCCTTTTGGCCTTGTTCCCCACAATTTCTGATTAAATACCAGGCGTGGTAGCCTATCCTCTTCCATTCTCATCAGATGTCCTGCCCATCTTAAGCGTTGAGATTTTATATATCTCACCACATGTTCATATTGAATCAATCCTTCCAACTCCATATTATTCCTAATTCTATAGGATCCATCTTCATTCCTAACGGGGCCAAAGATCCTACGTAATATCTTCCTTTCAAAACACATTACCTTGCTTTCTGCTTTAGATGTAAGTTTGGAAGATTCTGCACCATATGCTATAACTGGTCTAATAAGTGTCCTATATAGTCTTAATTTTGTGTTCCTAGAGAGGTTTTTTGACTTTAACAATTCTATATGTGCATAATACTGTCTATTTCCAGCCTGTATCCTTTGGTTAACAATCTTTTCTTCTTCTATGTTGTTATGTAGAAGAGCTCCAAGGTAAGTAAAAGTGGGTACTCCCTCAAAGTGATATGTACCTACATTCAAAGCCAGAGAGTTTCGTCTGGCTGGCGATCTGGACATTCTCATATATCTTGTTTTAGTTTCATTAATTAATAGTCCTATTTCTCTGGATTTACTATCCATCTTTAAAAAAGTGCTTTTAAGATCTGCAAGTGTCCTTGATATTATCACAATATCGTCAGCATAAGCAAGTATCTGTGTTGTTTTGTAGAATATACTCCCCCTTTTTTGCAGTGGACTGATAATATCATGTAGTACAATAATGAAAATTAGGGTGGACAGAGCATCCCCTTGCCTCACTCCTGTTTCTATGTTAATGGTTGGTGAGACTTCTCCCTGCACCATGACTCCCGCTGTTGTATTTTCCAAGGTTACCTTTATCAATCTTATTAATTTATCTGGAAATCCTACTTTCTTGAATACTTTCATGATCCCAGCTCTGTGTAAGCTATCAAATGCTCGTTGATAGTCTATAAATAAAAAGTGTAGATCTATATTTTGCTCATAGAATTTTTCCATAATTTGAGATATGGTGAAGATGTGATCTATGGTAGATCTATTTGGACGGAATCCACATTGATATTCCCCTAGGATTTCTTCTGCCTGCTTAGATGCTCTCATATATAGGATATTGGAAAATATTTTGTATCCAATATTTAATAGTGTTATCCCCCTGTAGTTGCCACAATTCCTTTTATCACCCTTTTTATGTATGGGGAAGATAACTCCATATTTCCAACTACATGGTATTTTCTCTTGATCCCATATCATGCAAACTAGCTCATGAACGTTCTTCCAAAGTGTTTATCCACCCTTTTTAAATATCTCCGCAGGGAGCAAATCTTCTCCAGGTGCTTTATTATTATTTAATTTTAATATTGCACACTTTACTTCTTCAAACGATGGTCTTTGTACCTCACATTCTGTAACTTGTGTTTGGTCTTCATCTGCATTATCTGTTATATTAAATTTAGATTCATAGAGCTCCTGAAAATATTCTGACCATCTTTCCAGACATTTGGCTTGATCCGTAATAAGCTTCCCATTTTTGTCTTTACATAGATTTAACCTTGGTTGATATCCAGTACTAAGATTTCTAACAGCTTTGTACATTTGTCTTGTATTACCCTCTGTCTGATGTTCCTCTATTTTCCTTACTCGCTCCTCCATCCAATATGTCTTTTTCCTCCTACAGATTTTAGTCGCTTCCTTCCTAGCATCTTTATATGCATTCATCGATGCTCTTGTTTCTCTTTGAATCATCTTTTTCCGTAACTCATTTTTCTTCCCTATTAGTACTCTACACTCTTCATCATACCAATCTTTTCTGTTAGATCTCTTCCTTTGCCCTAATATCTCTTCTGATGTTTCAGTCAGAGTTTTCTTCATATCATTCCATATCTCCTCAATGCTATTGTTTTCATTCTCATCACTTAATTGTTGGTGTAATTGTTCCTGAAAAGCTCTCTTATCGCTGTCTTTCTTTAACTTTTCTATATCCCAACCAGTTCTCCTTTTTCCCTTAATTTTGCCTATATTAGACAATCGTTGCCGCAATATAGATTTGACTAGGAAGTGATCACTGTCACAATTGGCCCCTCTGCGTGTTTTAACGTCTATAACAGATGTGGCATATCTGCTGTTCACCAGAACATGATCTATCTGGTTTGTGTATGTTCCGCCGGGAGCTCTCCAGGTGCCTTTATGAATATCTTTCCTGGGGAATTGGGTACTTTTTGCAAGCATTTTATTTTGTATACAGTACTGTATTAATCTCCAACCATTCTCACTGGTGACTGAATGTAAAGAATTCTTTCCTGCCACTTCTTTGACTTCAGATTCTCTTCCAATTTTTGCATTGAAGTCACCCATGACAAGTAGTATATCATGTCTACTTGTACTTTCATTTAACAAGTCCAACTCGTCATAAAATTTTTCCTTGTCCAGTTCTTCTGCATCCTCGTTAGGTGCGTAAGCAGAGATGATTGAGATGTTATAGAAATTGCCTTTCAGTCTAATTTTACACAGTCTGTCATTTACTGGTATAAATTCCATTAGTGATTTCCTAGCTTCTCTACTTATTAAAGCCTGTACCCCTGTGTCCTCTGGTTTCAGCACCACTGTACAAAACTGTACAGTTTCCCTTGTCTATCTGACCACTCCCAGGCCAATTTTATTTCTTGCAGTGCCAGAACATGCAACTTATATTTTATAAATTCATCAACAATTTCTGACAGCTTACCAGCTTGTAGCATTGTTTGCACATTCCATGTCCCCATCCTAAGATCATTTACCTTAACTCGTAGCCGTGTTCGTCTTCTGGTTTCCTTCCATATCCGAGGCTCATTGTTGGGTCTCTGAACAGCGGATATTTTCCGAGGATTGGGTCGTCAGCCCAATGCCTCAACCCCCAACCTGGAGGACCAGGATTTGTATTGGGTTTACTCCCTTAGAGAGATTGGCTTCACCACGCCTTACAGAGCTCTCTCTACCCATGGTTTTCTTTCAGGGTTTTCCTTCCCTTAGCCTTTGAGTTAATCCCTACCCGCAAGGCAGCGGGGGCAGCACCTATTTAATGGCGGTGCTTACTCGCCATGTCACCAGGCCGTTATCAAGCATTGTGGTATTTAATGAGTGTAGTCTTGCCAAGAACTACACTCCCACACTCTGATAAGCTGGTCGCCTCGGTTCGGGGGGACTCCGGTCGAACCGTCATGGTCCCTAATCTGCATATCTGCAGACCGTTCCGCTATCCACCACCCTGCGGACCCGCCCAGTAGCTGAGGCTCACCCTGGGCCTGTAAAAGATCACATGGTGAAATTTTCTTGGGGTGGGCTGGCAACACTGAGACCCACTTAAGGGCGTAGAACTCGCTAATCTGTACTACTCTTGCAATAGATCAGTATGCTAAAAAAAATAGAGGAGGAGGGGGTATTAACACTGCACCACGACCCCTATTGCCAGTTAGCATCACCAACTCTTCTTCATCTTACTGCATACTTATCATCTTAGAAGGCTACAATATATTTCGCCGTCAACTCCTATTTGTAGATTAGCCTCTTGAAGCCGGAATTGACATACCGGAAGTCGGCTTTCTTAAAGATTAAGATATTTGTCTTAAGACGTTTTCCAAAGCGCTGAGAAGCAACTAGTCAGTGTTGCCAACTCCTGTTTGTAGGTTAGCTTCGCCTGTAAAATATCACATGGTGAAATTTTCTTGGGGTGGGCTGGCAACACTGCGAGCGCACCACTTTCGCGTTAGCCTTACGATATTTTCCGTTAAGGTTGCAAAAATTGCACCACTTTCTGTTGGTGAACTGGCTTTTTATCCCTACTCATGATGATGAAATTGATATATGGACACTCCAAACATCCATGCCCAAGCCGGGATTTGAACCTGGGACCCTTGGCATCGTAGCGCGATGTGCTAACCACTCTGCCACGGATGCCGGCTATAAAATGTACGTGGAAAGAGTTTCTGCAGTTTGTTAGAGTTGAATCAAACAAATTTCATAATGTGTATTCTCACGGCATGTATTCAAATGTGTACTAATACAGGGCTAACGCCTACCTACCGACTGCCGGCCTCACTTCCACCTGCCGTGCCGGGCGATCATCAATCTGTTACGAGGTGATGTGTGGTCAGCACGACGATCCCCTCGGTCATTTTTGTAAGTTTCCATGGCCGGATTACGGTACTCATTCGTAGCTCTCCAATTTCCTCACAATGGTGGGTGGCCACCGGTCCCATACACAGTCCGAAATCTCAGAAGGAAAGTTGTTCCGCTTCCCCTTGGAGACTCGAACCTGCGCGTTTCGTAGGCAGAGCCCAAGGCATGACGTCTTAGAACGAACGGCTACGGTGTGCGACTAAAGATGCACTAAGTTTTAAAAGCAAAAGTACCTTCTGTGCGTTGTAACATGCCATAAATGAATATAGGGATTATGATTCACAATCCCGGCCATTTATGAAGGTGGTGTTAGCATCCCGCCCCCCCCCCCCCCAAAAAAATACTATTTTTTTTTTACCCTTGGTGAACCTCAAAGCAGTTTTCATGCAAGGACGTCGCTGAGAAAATCCCCCTCGAGACCAACCACCCTGGGAACAGAATCCTTGTCTTCAGCGTGACAGTCAGATTATTTACCAACTGAACCAACGAGGCTTTTTAAAGCACATATAAAATAAATTAAAGCCAGAAAAATAGTATTATATTTGTACGATATCTTTAAATAATAATATAATAGACGTGCATACAACATATATTGATAATACAAAAATTGTTGATAAAATGTTCCTTGCTTTGATAAGTATGCTTTGCATTGAATATCTCCTTTGGGCATTATTTACATGACAGCTCTTCTAATTGATTGACGGGAAGATTGAAAGGATGTGCAGGGGACAAACGTCTGTCCTGTAAGTCGTACATTATATTTTCAGCACAATTTCTCAACAAACGCACATAAAGTAAATTAACACAGTACAATTGTTAATTAGTGTTGGCTACTTACGAGATGTTCAAAGTATTATTTTCGCGGGCGATGTTTCAACTTCAAAGCTAATAAATCTTATCGTGCACTCAATATTCAATGAAGCAATAATTAGAAACTGAGTTCCGATTGTGTAAAGTTTTTTGAAAGTTGCTTACGTGATGATACGGAAGGCGAGTGTGGAAGTAAGGTCAGAGGCGCAACCACAATTTTTTTGTCTGGAGGGGGCAAGTACCAAGATAAACGTATCAATAATAATAATAACAGTAATAATAATAACAACATTAATAATCGCATTATTATTACTAGTGGTAGTAGTAGTAGTATCAAAGACGTTATTTTCCTCATAAATTACGCAAAAGGGAGGTAGATGTCTGTGCTAAAGCATTTATTTGTAACAAACGATTTGAAATATTTTTTCAACACCAGCAATTTTACATTAGCTAATAATTGAAAACAAGCACACAAACTGTATTTTTGAATGGCAGAAAATGAATGATAAATAAACGCGGAAGATTTTTTTTGTACATATAACATGTATAACTTTTATGTACAACATATGTTTACATATATGCAACATGGAGCGACATAAAATACGAAAATGGAGGCACATATAGTGGTTCGAATTCCTCTATAAACTGTAGGTCCAGTCCCGATTAGCCTTACTGTGCAAAAAGTGAATTTAAAACACCAAATCAAACAAATAAGAAAATACGAAAATACATATGCAATATGCTAACACTAAATTATGTACGTATTCAAAGTTTATTCACTACACAAAACATACGGTATTATTTAAATACATCACATTACAGAAAAGAATTATATTGCGAGCGAAGCGAGAAAGAAAATTTTTAGATCCAATTCTTGCAATTTAAAACAATATTTAATAGGGAGCAAATGATATCACATTGCATTAAAGCATTCTGTCTTCCACATTTTTTTCTTTTTAATTTAGGTCATTTGGCGTCCATGGCAGACTCCCGCCGCCCCTAGCTACAGCTCTGAACTTGACGAGACTGAGAGCGAGCAAGAAAAGTTTACGAAATGTATTTCTATTTGTATAAAATTTAAAATAGAAGGAGGTAATTGCTCCTCTGTGTCCCCTGCAGGTCCCCTTGGCCATCCATGTTTGCCCTCCTAGAATAAGTAAAATATCGATCCACTAATGCCGGACCCTGTGGCCGAGTGGTCTCAGTCTCGCGCCTAGCGCGGAACAGGTAGGTCGTGCTGTACGAGCTCTGTGCTTTGAGGAAAAGTGAAAGTTCAGCGCGATATCGGTACGTACGTGTGGGAGAGGGTGTGCTGTTGAACTGTGCTAGTGAAGAATTGGACAAAAGTAAAATATAGAATGGATCGCGAAAATACGATACAAATCAGTTTTGAAACGGGAACTTTGAAACCTAGTCCTTTGGAAGTACATGAATTTATTCATGATAAATTCAAACTGAGTGTGGATGAAATTGCAGCCATACAAATTCCCACGACGATTAAATGTGTATTTTTGAAATTAGTGCGTCCGGGAAAAATGAGAAAAATATTAGAAGAAAATACTGGTGAAGTGAATTTTTATTATAGTAGTGGAGCTGTGACACAAGTGAAACTGAGTGATGCGAATCGAATTTTGAAGCCGGTTCGTGTGTTTAATCTTCCTTTGGAAGTGCCAGAACGACAAATTCGTGAAAAACTGAGTGAATATGGGACAATCGATGAATTAAAAGCAGAAACTTGGAGTGACAAATTTAGGTACAAAGTGTATAATGGGGTGCGTCAGGTTTTGATGGCAATTAAGAAGCCAATTCCCTCCTTTGTGAAAATAGGCCAATATACGGCACATGTAGTATATAATGGTCAAATCCCGACTTGTGAATGGTGTGGTAGTAGTGATCACATGCGGTTTAATTGTACCTTACGGAAACCAACAGTGTTCAAAGTCATGGGTCGTGCAGTTCGGTCCTATAGCGAAGCAATTGCACCGTCTACATCTACACACGAAGATATAAATGTGAGTCAAGAATCAGCACAACTGACTGTGATAGAAGGGCTTCAACAGGGAAAACATATACAGGACGAGAAAAATATTCACAAGAATGATCAACAAACTTTGACCAAGGAAGGAACTGAAGAAAATATGCAAGATCAACCAAAAGAACCTGTGTTAAATGTTCAACTTACGCGACAAAGTGAAGAAATGTCCCTGGATACTATGGAGCAGAAGAAGGGTGGACCACTAAGACGACAAGAAGACATAACTAAAGTGCAAGAGGAATCGAGTGATGAAGTGCTACAGAGCAACAAGGAGAGGAAGCAGAATCAGACCAAGCAAAAGGACTTCAGACAAGAAGCTGAACAGGAAAAAGATTCGGAAACGGATAGTGAAAGTGGAAGTGTCCAAAGTAGTACGGGTCGTTCGGTTTCCGGCTCACAAAAACGACCAAAGAGTATAAGGAAAGTGTCAGGCAGCAATCGGACGAAAAGACGATCATTGCGACATGTAAAAACAAATGTCCAAGACATGGTTATTGATCCAAGTCCGATAGGCCATGAAAGTTTGTGAATACTGGATACAGGTAATCACTTTAAGATTAGAAAATAGTATTATTTGGAATGAATATTTTTATATGGACTGTCAGAAAGTTAATGATATTGTATTGCGTGGTGGTAGATATTTATGGATTAAGCTATACAAAGGGAAGGGGTATTTCCTCCCCCCTACTAAAATAATATTGTTTGTGTGTTTGTTAATTTTTGGTGTATAACATTAGGGGCATATAAAAATAGTGTAAGAATTATTACTCTTAGATGGGGCAAAGGTGGAAGTATAAGTATTGGGAATACCCAATCCCAAAAATTTTGTTCATAGTATTTATGATGACGACCCTTCGTTTTGCTACAATAAATATAAACAAAATGAAATCCCTTACTAAACAGGCGGCGTTAGAGGACTTTATTATACAAGCATCATTAGATATTGTCTTTCTCCAAGAATGTGGACAAATGAATTTCAATTTTTCCCCAACGATAAGAGTTCATAATAATGCAAATTTCCAATCGACAGGAACAGCTTTGTTAACACGTAATACGGTTCCCCTCACAAATGTGGTATGTCATCCTAATAATAGAATCATATCAGCAAAAGTTGCAAATGTATGGATATATAACATATATGCTCCATCCGGGTCACAGTGTAGAAAACAAAGGGATGAGTTTTTTGCGCAGGAAGTTGCTGTTGAAATGCAGGGTAGGAGAGAACACATAATATGTGGGGGAGATTTCAATTGTGTATTGTATCCGCAGGATCAAAGACCTGGATTTAACACGTCGAATTCATTGCAAAAATTAGTAACTGGCTTTAACTTCACAGATGTCTGGAGTGACAAATGTTTTGGGCAGAGGGGTTTCACGTATATACGTGACAATTGTGCATCCCGTTTGGATAGATTTTATGTCACCCCCACATTACGTCAGAACGTAAAGTCCATCAGTATAACACCTACATGTTTTTCAGATCACAGTGCTGTCATTATGATGATAAATGTGGACATTCCAATAGTCCCGAGAGGGTACGGTTGTTGGAAATTAAATGCTTCAATTCTTAATGAGAAAAATTTCCAACAAGCATTTAATGACCAATGGTCGAGATGGATAACACACCGTCTGAGGAGGATAGATATAATCCGCTGGTGGGAGGAGATTCTCAAACCGGGTATAAAAAGATTTTGTATCAGTTACTGTAAGGAACGGTCGAGAGAGTGGACAAATAAATATAATTTTTACTACAGGGTATTGCGTGAACAAATTCAGCAAGCAACAGACGGGAAAAAAGTGCAAACTGAAGTCAAACGTATACAAGCTGTATTGTTAAAAATGACTGCAGAAAGGCGTCAAGGGGTCAAAATTCGTAGTAGACTTCCTCATTTTGACAACGATGAGGTCGCCTCTATCAGCCATGTAATTCATGAAAGAAAAAATGCTAAAAGACAATGTATTAGTGAAATATTTGATAATGGGGGAACAAAGATCAATTCAGCCCCTGAAATACGTAATTGCATTTATAATTATTTTGAGCAACAATATTCCCAACCAGCGTCACATAATGGAGCTTTAATGGATGAATTGGCATCCGAATCAGAGGTTTTTACAGATGAAGAAAGTGAAAACTTAAACAAAGAATATACAAGTGAGGAAGTGTTTCGAGCGGTTAAGGTAGGGCAATCATTTTCAGCTCCTGGTTGGGATGGGATACCCAATAAGTTTTATCAAACCTTTTGGAAATTGATGGGTCAAACAATAACGGATTGGATAAATGCAGTGTTTAGCAAGTATCAAATGGGTAAATCTTCCAATACGGGTATTATAATTCTAATCCCAAAATGTCCAAAACCAAGCGAAGCTGGTCATTATAGACCCATCACCCTCCTTTGTACGGATTATAAAATATTGGCGCGATGTATGCTTGGCAGACTTATGCCTTATGTCGACAAATTAGTAGGAGAGGATCAATATGTTTTTGGTTTAAATAAGAAAATCACAAATGTTTTACAAACGATGCGTGAAATAATTACATGTTATAGACTACAGAACAAAAACGCTGAAAATGCTATATTAGCATTAGACTTTGAACGTGCTTTTGACTCGATAAATCATGAATATCTATTTAACGTTTTGCAGGGCTACGGTATACGTGGACATTTTCTTTCAGTATTTAAAAGTCTTTATAGTCATGCAACAGCAAAAATTCAAATAAATGGTTTTCTGACAAAAGAACTCTATATTTATAAAGGTGTAAGGCAAGGAGATCCTTTGTCGATGTTAGCGTTTTGTATTGCACTGAGACCCATTCTGTCTGAAATAGGTCGAAAAGTTCAAGGAATTAACATACACTCTACTACCATTAAGGTGTTAGCGTATGCTGACGATGTTACTGTATTAATAAATGAACAGTCTGATATTGATGAAACATGTCAAGTATTACAGAAATTTGGAAAATGGTCGGGATTAAAAATAAACCAAGAAAAATCGTCAATTTTGAATTTAAATTTGGTTCATTCTCACTCGCAGCGAGGTAATTTTAAGGTTGTACAAATGATACGTATACTAGGTATAATATATACGCACTCTATCCAAAGTATGATCCAATTAAATTATGATAGGGTATTAACTGGGGTTAAAGCGATATTACAAACAAATAAATTTCGCAGCCTTAGTTTACAGTCAAGGGTGACCTTTGTACATGTCTATGCACTGTCAAAGGTATGGTACATGGCAAAAATCCTCCCACTACGGAAGTTAGATATAAATAAACTTAAGAGTGCAGTAAATTGGTTTCTTTGGAATGGTCAGATATTGAGGGTGAAACATGTGTTACTTTGTTTGCCTTTTGCCGAGGGAGGAATGAATCTTGTGAATATAGAACTCAAATGCCAGGCCTTACGTATTCAAGCTGACACGCAGACATTGATTCAGCATCCACTCAGCCTCACAAGTAAAGTTTTGAGAAGCGCTTTGGACTATATTTCGCTAGAGGCTCCTATTGATATTACTAGACTGGTAGACACTTTATGGTATTTTAAGTCAACAATAGTGGATATTAGTTATGCCCTATTACAATCTCCGATATTAACAATACCAGTGACATCGGAAATATATCGCAGACTATGTAAATTAGAACAACCAACATGTAAAATTATTGAGCAAAATCCCAGAATGAAGTGGAGAGAAATATGGAATAATATTCAGGCTCACCATCTTACATCACGAATCCGATCAGCATGGTATATAATTGTCCACCAAAAATTAATCACTGGAGAGAGACTCTATGATCTTAAATTAATAAATACGCCAATGTGTGCCAAATGTAATGTATCTGATAGTTTAGTCCATAGACTGAGTGAATGCCAAATAATAGAAACATCATGGCTTTATATAAGGAAACTTGTGAGTACTATTTGTCGAACATCAGTGTATAACATCTCTGTAGATATTCTTTTATATCCAGCTTTTGAATATTACCCAAAAACAAAACGTAAAAGTGTACAATGGCTCCTAGGACACTATGCCTATTTCCTATCGACATATCGGCAACCAGATTTTAATATACAATTTGTAAATTACCTCCATCAAGAATACCACAGGATACCTGACTGTAAAAGAAATAGATTGTATGCTAATTTTCTTACTGTAATGTTTACTTGCCTAATGAGTTGAAATGTAAATTGCAAATGTAATGTAATAAATTGCAAAATGTAATAAAATAAAAAAAAATAAAAAAAAAAAAGTGGTTAGCTCATCGCGCTGCAACGCTAGGGGTCCCGGGTTCGAATCCAGCTCGGGTATGGTTGTTTGTAAATGTCCATTCATCAATTTCATCATTTCATCCCTCATCCCCATCTTCGCAAATTAGCCAAGAAGCACAAAACGCGAAGTAAAATAAAACAAATCAATCAATCAATCGATCGATCCACTTATCTCAAGCTTCCGTATACGCTAACGAAACAAGTTCCATTCTGTCCTCTTAATGACGTCATAGCGCGCAAAGGATCATGGGGAAAAACTCGGAACCTACCTAATAAAGGTAACTTGTCGTAGGGCAACTTCTGAATGTGCCTAAAGTTCAAATCACCAACCCTGAGACCTTCTGTAAACAAAACTACGTGCATGCAGAAAGCATTGCAAACTCATAGAAGTAAAATAATCCACACGAAAATACTACAGGATTCATTACGTAAGGTAAAACAAAAGCCAATTTGTAGTATGGGATACGCTGCCGCAAATGACGTCTCACTTTAAACCAAATGCTCTTTCTTTTGTGTTTATTGTTTCACCTTTATGGTTAACTCTTTGCACCAGAATCATTTCCCATAAATTTGGCTTATTTCTTGAATGCGAATTGAATATATTTTACTTGCATTTTTTTAGACAAAATGATATAACATGATAATGTATATTTCTAATGTTTGATATAGATAGGAGTGTATTTGAAATTTGTTTGTAGATTTTATGTAAATTGTATCTTATGTAAATAAAATATATAATGGGCATAAACAGCCATATGCAATGCTGTAAGTCCAATAAATATATTGATGATGAGGATCAAAACAAGATAAAGAATGTTCGTAAATTTATAACGGTTGGAAACTTTGACAAGCATCCTAATAACGATTTTTGTTCCTCCAAATATAGTGCACTTCGTAAAATAACTTGTTGACATGGCAAGGCAAGATAAGTGTGAACATTTTGTAGGAATATGCATTGTAACTTTCAATGAGCTTAGAGATTTGTGTACATAATGATATTTTATAACATTGGTTACTTTCTAAAAATAATAATGTTAGCAGCAAGGAAGTAGTGCCACTTTCAATATGGCGAGTTCTATGCGTGCGGGAAGGTCTCCGTGTTCAATGATACATAGAATCGGTGAGACGGTTTGTTTACAGAAGGTCTCAGGGTTGGTGATTTACATTTTAGTGCCTTATGCATTGTCACTGTCTTATGGAACTTTCTTATCCTTATCTTATATGTATATATTATCTTGGCTACTGCAATGAAGAATTGATTATCAACAAACAGAAATTTTTACAGCGTTCATGTAATTAATTGCAATGAACAGAAGTAGTATGAAGTTGAGGTGGATTAGTTACAAATTCTGGCAAAGAAAAACCTATGTAGTAAATTCTAATCAAGAAGTTCAATGCGGGAATAATACGATTAAGAGTAAGCAATTAAGACATAAATAGTATGTAATTATGAGAAAATTCTTGAATATGTATGTCCAAATTAGAAATTTGTACATTAGTCCTTATATTTCATGTGTTAACGAAATAATATGCAGTAAAATCTCCATAGTCCGATGTCCCATATAATCCGCTGCAAAAAATTCGTCATTTCCTCAGATAAGTGCTTAAATATGTAAGAGGAAATGATGCATCGTCCTGAAACAGAAGACAAACTGGCCATCTCCTTGAACAGTAAGTTGAATATTCTTAATCTATTCCTCGCTTATATCATTGTTAGAAATGTAAGTACATAAAATAATAGTGTATAACCTATTCTCACAGTTTTTGATTTTTTTTTGTTTTTGCCTGTTTTACCCAGGTTATTCCGTATAATCTGATTTTTTCTTGTAATTCGGGGTAGTTTCGGCGCTGTCCACTGCAAATTATCAGGACACTACTATGCAATGGTTCATTTTATACTACATTCTTGAACCAGTCGCTTCGTTAGGTGGATTCGTTTTGTAAATTATACTTTTACATTAATTAATATATTGTCTGGCTCATGTAAAAGTCAGTTCAGAAGAGACCTGTCGGTGACAGGAGGTTATCGTGACACTGGCTGTGACATGAAGATTTTCTAGGAGAGGTCTAGAGGTTCACCTAAATATTTGGCCTTGTATCGATCTACCGTCAACACTAAAGAGTCCCGCACCACCCCTTATGATTTTAACTTAGAAGAAGCACTATTTATACCATTTTCTATGATTTCATACTTAAAGGTCCGTCACTGTCAGAAGAATTAAAATTATCAAGTTGGGAACTCCAGGTCACAAAACAGGATGAGAGCATTTGTAATGACCTGGCGGAATCTGACAGTTTGGGTTCAGATGAAGAAGAGTACTTGAGGCTTAATCCACTGGCTGCCATCCCATTTGACTCTCTTGTAGAAATTAGCTTAGATGGTCATGATGAAGGTTAGTATCATAGCTGAACTTTTCTCCACAGTCTAAGATCTAAGGTCACTTGTGTTGTAATATTGTTTATCATCTGTGAAACTGCTATGCGTGTGCACATATGTAACTAAATTTTCAACTAATACGTTATACTCTTGTGTCTTGTTGGTTCAAAAGTGCAACACCGAGCCGTTTATCTTTGTCGATTTGGTGTCACGTAGTGTATTTGGTGTATGCACCGTTTGCACTAGGTTCTGGAATGGTGTCTGGCATGCTGTATGGTCACGTATGCTGTATGGTAAACTTTGAAAGCAGCAGACAGGCATTTGTTGAATCTACACCGCTATTCTTGCGTACAGCGTCTGTTTCGTTGAACGCAATTTCCTTGCAGCAGTCCGATACTGGGATGTACCTGCTGCACTACATCTAGTATAAAAATTGTAGCGAACTAGACGGCTGACTTTCGGACCAAGAAAGCCCGACAGGCAACTTTTCGCACCAAATCCTAACACCGCTCTAATCTTGCTTGCTCGACAGGACTCCGCGCCCTACGATTTTAATTTCTTTGCTGCCGTAGTCATTTATTATGATTATTGTTTTTATTTATTTATTTATTTATTTATTTTTCAGAGGAGCCTAATGTACCTAAGATTCCGGAAGTTAAACCGATCCTGGCATACTGCTCAGGGTGCCTTGCACAAGTTAAGAGTAAAGTGCAGATTGGAAAACCTCGGCATCGCAAGAATATGTTGACGCGATTCTGGTCGTCCTTGATTGATCTTTTCGTGTAAGTCTTGCCTTAGGGATAGCCAATGGCGGCGATCGGATTCCAAAACTAGGGGGCGGGTGGCAAAACAGTTAAGTTTCCCTTGATACATAAGGTTTAACGTAGTGCGGGAACAAAAGTGCAGGGGTCAACTACCCCCTCCCCCCGCCGTAATCGCCGCCATTGATGATAGCCATAGGTGTCGCTGCAACTTTGAATAATTAGGAGAGACATAATAGTGTGAGATAATGTGCTAATGTCAAATGAGGTAAAGGTAAAGTTCCCCGTGCATATAGTACCGTGCCATGAAGCACATTTAGGGGGTCTGGGCGTACGACCCGACATATTCTCGTTCTCGGCCATTTTGGAGGTAATGTGATCAGCAGAAGGATTCGAATGCAGAACCTCTAATAAGTTGTACCAAGAAAATTCATCCCTAAGGAACATCAAATCAACATTCCAAATTATTTTGATGTGTATTAAATAGGGAGCGGAAGTTTATGAAATGTCATATTTTTTCTGTCATCTCGAACACGATGCCCATTAAATATGCACAATATTACACTTCGTCTAGAACCCCAAAAAGGTAATTTTAAAGTGCTTTTAAAGTGCATTTTTTTGCAAATTTTCAGGTTTTATGTCATTTTTCCCTATTTTCGGCATTTTCCCGTCATTTTTCGCAATATTCAGTGTATTGTTTAGTCATATTTTGTCGCTTCGTTCATTTTGGTAATATTCTTGATTCCTTTCACCAAGGTGAACATAGGCCTATATATATATATCTCGCAGTATTTCAATTTACGAGCAAAACAAATGCTGAACTGGTAACATTCTTTGTTGTGTCGGGAAAAACCACCAGGTGCCCGTCTGGGGCAAACTCACATTTAAGATCAGATAAGGAGAGGATGGAGATACCCTGGACAGACGATGATACCCGTGGGAAAGCTGCGATGTTTGAACGAAGGGGGCGACGGTTGGGGGCTGCCCAGCGACATGTCATGCCGCTTCCAGGCGGCGAAACGTTTCTGGAGAATTCCACGATTTTCGAGCGTGGGAGGGGGCTGCTAAGACGACAGGTCTATCACCACCATATCCATTTAAGATTTAAGTCGTGTGTCGCGTACAGAACATGCCTAAAGGAAAACCTAGTCTATCGTGTTTCTTGCGCCAACTTGTAAGTGAATATGGCGATGTCGTGTTGAGCACAGACGGCAGTGTCTTATTTTGTAAGCTTTGTGAGGTGAATGTGAGTGCCGAGAAACGTTTCACAGTACAGCAACACATTGGGAGGAAAAAATATTTGAAAGCAGCAGCTCGGGCAGAAGGAAAAAAGAAACCTTCACAACTCCTTCTGGGACAAAGTGCGAGTGTCTTTTCCAAAAAGTTATAGTTTTACCAGGAGCTTTGCAAAGTTCTGCAAAGCACCCGGTTATAAACGCTCATTTGTATGTATTACTGTGAACATTTTGATATTGTGAAAACTGTTATTGACAGTTTCTGCAAAGAAGATGCTGCCTGCATCGCAATTGTCCAAGACCTGATATCAGATTCTGACTTGAAGGGGCAGCTGGTGTACATCAAAGCTAACTTTGGTATTTTACCCACATCAATAACTTCCCTTGAAAAATAAGGAGTGGCCTTGCAGTCCGTTGTGAAAGAGATTCAGAAAATCGAAGAGCGCTTTAAATGAAGTACTGGGGACATGGGACAAGCTGTACTGACAAAGCTGGAATACGTGCTGTGCAGTGTTTGGTTGCAACTAGTTACAAGTAGCAGTTACTTTTTTGAAGAAATGTAACTGTAACTAGTTACTTTTAAAATCAAGTAACTGTAACTGTAACAGTTACTTTTTCAGCAGAAGTAACGTTTGAATAGTTACTTTTACAGATACTTTTGCAGTTATGTTATTATGATGTAAATTACTGATAATTTGGCTACTTTCTTTTCCTCTTCACCATTCATTTGCATTGCCACACTTTCCTGTCAGACAGTTGGAAGCTGTGTTTGGCAAACACAGTAGTACGGGGTCCTTCTTTCCCTTTTGTGCGCCTGACGGCGGCACGCTTGGCGGCCGCCCGGATGCCAACTCCCGTCAAATCGCGTGCGATATCTCCACTATGAAAGATGCTAGCTTTGAAATGACTTCAAGTTCTCCGAATTATGGTTGCAATTACATTCAAAATGAGCACTAGAACTTTCACGGGGGATTTCGGAAATGTTAGCCTTGTGCATCCACACTTTTTTGGCATGTTTTTAGGAAATTTCGCGTAGCTTTGGTAACAAGACACACTAAAAGGGCACTTAAGTTTCCTAACAGCTCGTGGCGCCAGAGTGCCAACTGAAACACATGGCTTTGAGCTTAAAGGCTGATTCACACGGAACTGGATATCTAGTTAGTTGGTGCTAAACATGCTGCCTGTCCAGATGTGATGCATGACTGACTGCTTGATTGGTTTGGAGGAATATTACATGTCCTAATTGCTACTTGCTTTCCTCGACTAGATTCTGTGGAACAGCCAATCAGAGTAAAGTTTCGCCATGTGAAGATAATCTGAGTTTGCAAAGAAGCGTTTCTTGCTGTGGTTTCCGAGTGCTAGATATTTTTTGTCTTCGTATCTCGATAAAAAAAATAAGTAAAGAGATGGCGTGCAGTACATTCATGTTCAGTTCATTAATATTAATTATCCGTGACAAAAATATTAAGCCCTCGGTTTACGGGCTTGTAAAATTGTACTCCGTGGGAGGAAAAAATCAACTATACCTCATTGGAAAGCTTCAAGTATCTACTTTTAAATAAGCGTTATCTGAAAATTATTCTTAACTTTGTTTTCTTACTATAATGAAAAATTCACTGAAAAGTGTAGTTTTTTCTTCCAATTTTTACGAACAGGGAACTTAACACCATACAGTTCATAATCGATTGTATGTAGAGTCAGAGAAAGTAGTTCTTGGCCCACAAGACATACGATATCGTAACATCGTAAAGCCTGTTGTCTATGCAACCCAAATAACAAAATTGTCGCTTAGGTTTGCCTGGCGGACCTGGATTCTCGGGAACAATTGAGTATTGACACCAACGTGAGTCATACCCCCAGGCCCAGCCATAACAAACAACAGCTCAGTGCCGTGAGACCACCAGAAAAAGTTTCAGGAATTGGTTTCTTAACAACAGCTACTCGTAAGAAAATGTTCTCTTTACTGATATTAGAGTCATTGTCAAGAAAGTTCACTGGATTGGTGGTTTTCATCGAATCATCATCGCGCAACACACATGCTGTCAACCCAGAAGTCCTTGGAGTTAAAAACAACTACTTGACAAATGATAAGACGAATCGATATTCATTAGTCCCAACTTAGAATTTTGTGTAAGGAATGGATCATCATGTCCTGTCATCCATTTCATAGCTTCAATAATCATCCTCATCGCCTTTGTTGACGCAAGTGCTAGAAAAGCAATATAAAATAAGGAAAAATTAGAAATTAATAAATGACATTTTCAGCGATTTCGCGCAGCGACTCAGTTGCATGTAGACAAAGTTTCATTAATCGGGAACCAAGGGATCCCTCGTTCTGCTTCATTGTCATTTTCCCTCCAACTTTACCTACCGCGATTAACCTGATGTTGATTAATGCAACTTTAATTAAAAATCCAACCAACGAAACAATCCACAAAGTGCACCAAAGCGGCGCATATTATATATATATTGCAAAATGAAAACAATATCGATTTAATATGGCAAAAAAATTTCATGGAGCGCCATATTATTCTCGTTTACAAACTCCTGCCGACCCCTAGCTACGGCTCTGAACTTGACAAGATTGCAAGAAAAGCAGAGATTGTGAGCGAAGCGAGCAAGAAAAAATTTTACAAAATCTATTTATATTTGTGTAAAATTTGAAATCAAGGGAGCAATTGCAGCTCTGTCCCACCCCCCCCCCCTTTACCCGCAGGTGCTCTTGGCGGTCTGGAAGATATAATGCAAGAAAGACGTGAAAACTATTTCCATCTTGAGTTTCCTTTTGTCCTGCTACTCTTAGATTCTGCTAGTCTTGCTTTCCTTTACTTCCATGTTTGCCCCCCTAAAACTGATTTCCGTTCAAGGTTGTGGGGGCTGTGGTTGCGCCACTGCACCCCCTTCCCCCGTAGTTCCTTTGAACTTTCATCGGCTTGAAAATAGTTAATTTATTTTAAGAGTATAATATCGTTTAATAACGGCGATAAGATTCATCTATCATAAATTTCTAGGTGAAAATATAATAATAGGTGAATAGATGTCTGGAAGGGGGCAAGGATTGCCACTTCTTCCCCTTAGGATTGATTTCAGTTATAATAAATTACATTAATTATTATAAAAAGGATGCAGGAATGCCATAATTTCAAATTCAAGAGGTGTATTTTGAGGTGGCAACACTATTATCGGGGTAATATGTCCCATGGAAAAATACCTTGATTGTCTCTTCGTGGAAAAAATCTGTGGGCGCCCATGATTAGGGGGGGCATTTGCCCCCCTTGCCCCCTGTGTAAACGCCTATGGTCCCCGTGATGGAATAGGTAGCGCAAAGCCAAGGTTTTAAGATCAAATTTGTTTTGTTATTGTTTTTATTAGTAATTATCTCAGTTTTCTTCCTCTGAAGTTAAATTATTCATCACGACGATTTGTGATTACATTAAAGACATGAATGAACATACACAATGAACCATTTTTGGTCGGAACTCGAGCTCGGAACCTTGTTCGGCAAGAAATACAAATATCCATAAGGCATGAGTGTTTCATTGGCGATGTTCCTCTACTTCCGTCATTTTATCACTAATATATTTCTTTACTATACGATAATAAATCACAACTACCTAAAAGTAAATATTATTTTGCATTTTTACATGCATATGTTTTTTTACGGTTAGTGTGTGAACTGGCACCTGTTAATTTAGATTGCTTTTATGTTTCGTGTGTAGTTAAAGATAGGAAAAATGCTTGTGGAACGATTAGGGCTATAAGAATTCTGTCCATGGCAGAGTGGATAACACAGTGCGCTACGATGTCTGATGTCCTGGGTTCGAATCCCGTCGTGCGTATGGGTGTTCTTTGTTAGTGCCCCTTCATCAATTTCATCATATCACTCATCCTTGTCGTCGCGATTAGCAAAAGGTGAAAGAAAAACGACGCTAAATAAGAAAATAAGAAGAGGTTATAAGAATCATTCTTATTTCCGGACGTATCCTAGATTTTATAGTTGTGTCTGGCCTCCGGAAGGAATTTGAAAGAAATCTCAAATGTCTTATACGTATTTTGGGCATCACGTAACTTCAAATTCGATGGAGAAACAGAAAATCTGAGGGGAGTCTAAGATAACGTGGTTCCTTGTAGAAGTATGCTTAAATCAAAGAGTGTGCATGGTTGCTACTGGATGTTCGGAGAAACAATTACAATCCCAGTTGAGAAATTACTTCCCGATTTTTTAGATCTGGAAAAGTCCGGATATTTGTATAAAAATGCTTACTTTGTGACGTTTTATCGATACTATAAGTGTCGGTAATTTGTTCGAAGTAACAAGGAATTTTGAACTCAACCGTTCAATACAACATTAATTTTTGAGCAGAAGATGTGTCATATTCTCATTATATGCTAAGATGTCCTAGTAACCTATTTTATTTACTGCAAGTGCGTTCTTGTTCAACATTTTGAGAGAATTTGTCCTACTTTCCGCTGAAGAGTGATCTGATAGCCCTATATGTGATGAGAACTGTTTTTACTCAATTTCTGATATCATTTATTCCAACATTTCCTTCAACTTCTATTACCTTGTTATTACCTTCAATGTTTACACGACTTTCCCTTCCTGCTCGACCTTTTGGTTCAGAAATGTTTACAACACCCCCATCTCCAGCGTGTAAATAGCAAGCAACAACACTCTGTAAGACCATAATGTATACAACCTGTTTACTACCTATTTTACGAAAATATTAGAATGTTAGCTTGATATAACTGTGGATTGGAACGAACGAAATAAAATACCTGTTTTATACGTACACTGGAACGAGCGCAGGCTTGCTGTGAGTCACTCTGGCAGTGAAGGTTACTGATCGAAGCAGTTGGTGCTTGCTTGCTACAAGCAGGCGCCTTATCTTTGCTCAAAGAAACACCGAAATCTTCGTTACTTTTTTTTCGCCAGACTAATGGTGAACATTTACAGGAACGTAAGGAGTAGTATCGTATTCTATTGGAATTAGATTTCGTGACGTTTAAAATATATCATAAAAATATGTAAATCTCTTATTTTAAAGTTTCGTTGACATGTGAAAGCGGAACTTTATAGATCCTTCTTCCTTACGATTTCGAAACAACCGAAGAGTGTGGTGAACGTTTGGTTTGAGTTGCTGTTGTAAGTCTAATCGGCTAATCGGGACTGGACCTACAGTTTAAAGTGGGATCCGAACCACTTGTGCCTCCACCGGGTATCGAACCCGGGACCCCTCGATTACAAGGCAATGACGCTACCACTGCGCCATGGGGGAGGCCCAAGTGTGGTGAACGTGAAACTACTTACTGTTCACAAGAACGATA
This sequence comes from Lepisma saccharinum, assembly GCF_977018435.1. NCBI lineage: Eukaryota > Metazoa > Arthropoda > Insecta > Zygentoma > Lepismatidae > Lepisma > Lepisma saccharinum. The sequence goes on along the minus strand of NC_139236.1, from coordinate 17,011,354 downwards.
TGTATTATACAAATGGTCTCTAATCAAAAACCCTATTACATCACAGGAAGTTATTTTTAAGACAATTCTACCACGTCCAACGTAACCAATATTCAGATTGATTCCAAGCTTCTGTTTTGGTTACTTTGTAGAGAGTTACGGTGATATTGATTTTTATTTTCATTTGGTATTTTAAGTACACTTTATGCACAGTAAGGCTAATCGAGACTGCATCTACAGTTTAAAGTGGGATCCGAACCACTATGTGTCTCCACCGGGTATCGAACCGGGGACTCCTTGATTACAAGGCGACGCCGCTACTACTGCGCCATCGGGAAGGATAAGAGAGAGAGAGAGAGAGAGAGAGGGGGGGAGGGAGGGAGAGGGAGAGAGAGAAAGAGAGGGAGAGAGAGAGGGAGAGAGAGAGAGGGAGAGAGAGAGAGGGAGAGAGAGAGAGAGTAATGAAAGTAGCAGAACGACTAAGCTATTCTTTAGTCAATATTGGGATTGTTAATGAATATTATGAATGTCAGTTCAAATTGAAAAAAAAAAACTAAGAAATTTCCAGAGTGCCTTTACAATCATTAATTTTTATCTTTCCACACATTACTATGCTACTAGATATTTGCATCCTAAGATGTAGAAAGTGCTACATTTTCAGTCTGTAGAATCGAGATTTATTTCTGAGAATGGAGTAGAGGGAAAAGGTTCACCTCACATGTTTGGATTATACCCCCCCCCCCACACACACGCACACAAAGGATGTCAGCTGTTGTAGTTACAAGGAAATACTATAACATGTTTGAATTGTGTCACGAAAAATTGGAGCCTATTCACATTCCTACGGAACTTGGAAGAAAGCCCACGTAGAGATTGGGAAGTTCTGTTCCGACAAAATCGGGATGTATAGTAAATTAAAAAGCAAAATGCTACCTTGTGCTTTGCACCAAGCCATGAAGGCGTGTAGGGAGTGTGGAGTTAGGGAACAAGCTTTCTTCATCAGGCCGAAGGTGGGTATGATGTGATCAGTACCACGCCCCTGGCCGCCTTACCCCCTTTCCCCAGAGTTTCCTCCAGGTACCCACTTTATACGACGCTGGGTGGGCACCGGAGCAGCTTGAACAGGTGGACAAAATTCCGATTCTCCCCCGTTTGTGATCGAACCCAGATCTCTCGCATGGTAATAAAACGCCCTAACGACTGAGCTACTGCGGCACAAGTAGTATAGTAGCCTATGTAATTGAGGCAAGAATTGTTTTAGCGTTTCATTCAACGTTTTTAGGAGAATCATTTTCGCGACCTGGCTTGAGAAAAGGCGATTTTTCTGACGAACAACATTCCACCTGACAAGTCAAGTACGTGACTTTCCTACATTTCCTGTGCCTGTTGGCTTTTGCCTGAAAGACAAGTTGCTCTTGAGACAGACAGAATCACCCGATCACCTAATGGTGCAATGTGTGTTGCCTACCCTTCCGGCATTATTTACTGCCATTAAAGTCTTCTGGGGAAGAACTTTTTTCCACCACTGTACATGTAATTTTGAGACTTTGTGTACTTATTTGTGTTTGATTATTTTTGCACATCTGTAGAAAAAATCAAATGGCAATTTAACTAGATACTTCAAAAAATGACATATTAGGGAAACGTGCAAAATTGAAATGCATAATTACAAATTCAATGAAATTGCAAAACACTGTTGATATAACACATTTAATCAAATTGCAGAAGTTCGGGGAGTGTACCTCAAATATGGTTCAAGATATTAATTATTCTTTTGCAATCCTAATATGGTAAACGGTTGCATGACGTATGGCGGGGTGCGGCCAATCTCAGACTCCGCGATCTGCAGGCGATTTCCACAGCGTTGCCGCTTCGTTGCACTTCGCTGCGAGAATCGCGCAAGTGCGTTCCGTCGAGCTGATCCAAAGTATTATCGCAGCATCAAATAATGAATGAAATATTTCTCATATTGCAAATGGAGTACTGCTGTACTGTACCTAGTATTTATCTTTATATGAACGTAGTCTCCTTCGAAACCCGGCGAAGGTACATAGTGGTTCGGATCCCACTTTAAACTGTAAGTCCAGTCCCGATTATCCTACCTGTGCATAAAGTGGACTTAAAGAGAGAAAACAACCCTACTCTGCTTTATATGAACATAATTTTCCCAGTATTATTTTATGTCGCACATTTAAACATATATATTCAGTATAACGATATTCGATGAGGACAATTTGAATGAAGTTGATGTTCGATGAGGACGATTTGAATGAAGTCGATGAGAGATCCAGCATCTGCTGTGTACTGCGATTTTATAACAAAGGGAAACAGAGAGAGGTGCGTACCAGTGATAGAGACACATGAACATTATATCTACAAAATTGCGCATTTGAGGCCTTTAAGCTAACTAACATTTTATTTCGAGCAAAGACGCATGCAAATTATGTTTGTCTCGCCAAATTCTCTTAATCATCGTGCGGATTGGTGGTGGTGGATTCAACATTTTTTTAACGTGTTGCTATACCTCCCATCTGAAATATTGCTTTTTATTAAAGTTTGTTTCAGAGCTGCAACTCTTGTAATAAGCAAGGAGTTGAAGGGAGACAGAAGAACTAAAAACATTAATAAATTTTCAATGAATATAATGAGTGAAAGGTAAAAAGTATAAAATGCTGTTCATAATGGATTCTGTTTAACTGGATAATTCAAATAAAAGTCGTGTATCTTCCTTCTCAACACACCTTGCAAAAAATCGCCCAATAAAATATTGGGTCGATGCAAATTTTTTTGTTCCTTTTCTTTACATACCTTTTTCACTATGCTGACGTAACCCTCAAATACTCCGCCGTTTACTTGACACCTTGGTTTATGTTATGTTGTGAGATGCGCCCATAAGTACCTTCTGGTCAAAATATCTCTTGGTAGATGGCAGTGACCATCATTTCTTTTGCACCACTATGATATTACCGTCTTGCCATTTTCATGCAACAAAAAAAATAATAACTTCACAGAACCGCCATCACTCACTACTTTGCGTACCAACAAACACGCGAACATTTGAGAGACCGACTACGTGGATAGAATACACGTAAGAATTATTATGGCTATGTGGGATGGGAGTTCAGGCAATAATTTATGGCAGGAATGTAAACACAGAACTGACAAAAGAAAATTTCGGCATCTCTACAAACTACAATGCTTTACTTTTCGCAGCACATTGTTTCGGCTCATTTCTCGTGTCAAAGCCAAAGCTGCTTGGACGCAGAGTTTAAAGGGCAAGCGGCAACGTTTGGCAACAAAGCTCACTCGCTCTACACGTTCTTAGCAACGATGCGAATTGCGCGGGAACCGGTTGCCAAGAAAAACAATTATTTCTGTTGATTTCAATTCGCACTGTGTGCAAGAATGAGATATGGATATTTGATTTTTATTCCACGGCCATCATTTTGATATGCATTTCATGACCATTGGGCTGACCATTACCGAGATCGCAACATCATAATTAATCATTAATTGTGGCTGTTCCATAGATGATAGTACCATTATATTTAGCTGAGATATTTCAATATAAACAAGCTTCAACCACAAAGAAAAATCATATTAGGACGGTTATGTAAAAAAAACACACGAAAAACTACACTTTTACTAACATTCTTGGCTGAATAGAAATCGGACAGAGTTAAACTCACTTTGTCTTGCTTTTGTCTAAAAGCACACTTGTAGCTCTCCAATGAGGTATATTTGACATTTTTCCTATCACGAAGTACAATTTCACAAGCACGCAAACCGAGGGCTCAATAATTTTGTCACGGATAATAGGTATTAATGTATGCAAAGCGATGAGATGTGTACAAGACAAATATGATTTGCTGAAAATTAAAATCATTATTATTACAAGTGTAATAAACACAGACTAGTTAATAAATGTTTGACTTTTTTGTGTGTGAATGAATCCTGCGAATTTCATGTATGACTATGTACCCGAGTTCATCAAAAAGCTTGTTCGGTACGCATTGATTACCATATTTTTTTGAGCAAATTTCTAGTCCATACTTTTCTTTTTTAATTTTTAATAAAAGAACAAAGCAGTATTTCTCCTACAATATTCTTCAAATTGCTCCTCCATCTTTAAGCCGGCTTTAAGACGAAAGCATTTCCTTTAGCATTTTTGCTAGAATAAATGCTATGTAAATGCTTCCCGGCTATTTTTTGCGAATGCAATGCACATGTAACGTATACAACATGAAAGGCACGTCGAGTTACACCATCTATGCTGAATGTTCGGTGTTTAGGCCTACATTTGAAACAACTAAAATATTCTTCCATACGTGTACAGTAAAAGTTGTAAAGTATGTATTTAAGCAGCGCCATTGTTTGTATGTACCTAATACAGGGTTTGTCCGGAAAGTAATAGGACTGAGTCGATTTAAAAAAAATTATTGAGCCAATCGTTACAATTCTTTAAAAACTTTCAAAGTAGTCTCCTTCTGCGTCGATACAGAGCTCCCAGCGCGATTTCCAATCATTGAAGGCGTCACGGAAGGCATTCTCCGGAATAGCCTTTAGAGCCGTGGTGCAAGATGCTTGGATCCCCTCTGTCGTCTCAAAATGCTTGCCTTTCATCTGCCTTTTCAGGCGAGGAAACAAAAAGAAGTCCGGGGGGGGCCACATCTGGCTGTTGGGGGTCACTTTCACACATGTTCAAATTTTCTTGGCACACTTCCACTTGCCGCAACTTCTGGTCGTCAGTAAGCACTTTTGGGACCATCTTCGCGCACACCTTGCGCATGTTCAAATGCTCCGTCACAATGTCATGAACCACAGATTTAGGTAAATTTAACATCTGGGCAATTAAGCGAATACTCAGTAGACGGTCTGAGTTCAAAACTTTGCGCACACGAGTCACATTGTCGGTGTTTGTCGAAGTCGAAGGTCTTCCAGCACGGTCTTCATCGGCGACCTCTTCCCGGCCCTCCGAAAAGGCCTTGTGCCACCGAAACACACCACTTCTTGCTAAAGTATCATCTGGGTAAGCCTGCTTGATCATATCAAACGTCTCTGTCGCAGATTTACCGAGTTTCACACAGAATTTAATCGCGTACCTCTGCTCTAACGAAAGCTGCATTTTCGGCTTGCACCACTCACAGAAACACGTCGCGCGAAAAAGCCTGTCCTGACTCTCCGGGTGCTTGGAGACAACTGACTAGCCGCTTGTAGGTTAGGTAGGAACCCCCTCTACCGAATACAGTCAGTGCGCGCGCGCTCCGAAGTACAGTCGCGGCGAAAAAAAAAATCAGTCCTATTACTTTCCGGACAAACCCTGTAACGTTTTATACGAAACGTTATTCCTCTCGGTTGAATAGTTATCGGATTTTAAAAATGTGAAGTGATACATTGTTTACATCTCACGCGGTCGCCATTACAAATTCACTCGTGACCTACGTAGATGGGAACAAAATTCTATCGACAAGTACGTTGATAAGTATCGTGTGAGGCGAAAACTAGCAAATGGGTAGCCAGTCCAGCGCCAACTAGGGCATACCTACTGGAAATCAAGGCCATCTCTTACTCAGGCGAAAGTTTGAGAAATTTTCCATGTAAGCTGATGGCCGTAACTTTGGTCACGATTATCTCAAGAACCAGTCGACAGAACATTTTCAAATTTTAACTGAACACTAAGATAGGATATTTCTAGACAACCACTGATTAATATTTTCATTTTCTGCATCAACGACCCCATAATTAATTCATTTATTTTACTTGTGAAATATCGTACTTTTTTTCAATTTTCTCGACAGGGCAACCCTGTTGCCGGCCGTCGGGCTCACTGCAGGTGCTCGCGGTCGTCGCGGTCACATACGTAATGACTTTGTAATAAGAGGGTTTGGAATAAGGCGAGTGGCTTCGCCCCAACACATAACAGGTTTAGAAGATGAACAGAAAGCAACATGTCTTTTGGCTTTTAACTGGGTAGCTTTAAAATTATGGACTGGAAATGGTGGCATGAAATTGGTGAAGTGTGTTCCGAAGCAAGAAAAATGTGAAGTTGGGATGTAGTGCGAGAGTATGAGTCTAAAAGTCAATTATGTTTTTAAAGCAGTGACGTTCCGTAACGGGGCTGGTTATGGCATTATTATTTCTAAGTACACTATTGCCGATTCTTCCATTATGAATGTAGATAACGAACCATACTTTATATGTATAAATAAATGTTGAGTTTTTTAAAAAAAATGTTTTGTGCACAGAGAGGCTAGCCAGGACTGGACCTATAGTTTAATTGATTGATTGATTGAATTGTGTTATATTACTTCGGTTTTTGTGCCACTTTTGGCTAATTTGAGAAGATGGGGATGAGTGATGATACGATGAAATTGATGAAAGTGTCACAGTCAGATTTACCGTCGACCTGCCTCATTATTATTATTATTATTATTATAATCATTAGCCGTGAAAAATGTGTTTAATCAAGGTATTCGAGTGTTTTTATTTGTATGTGTATATATTTGTTCTGCCAAGCCAACGGGAGAAAGAAAGGGAGTCGCGAGTCTGACGGGCGAGCCAGAAAGGTCACGTTTTGCGTCTGAAACTTAGGAAATTCGACCTTAACGACAACCATTCAAATATCTCGGGTTGCAGCGGCCGGACTGAAGTGAAACTTCTACCAGCGCAGCAACATGTATGCAAGGACGGATGTGTGGAGATTCGTCGCAATCAAGCAAGAATTACGGATGCCAGATCGAATTGGTTATAATCGATCAGTTTATGGACATAGATTGCGGTTGAGCTGTCAGCGCCAGCCTGGCCCGCACGTAATCCGAACGTACCCTACCAGAGCACGCTCTGTCCAGGCTGGGAGACAATGGAGCGAAGTGGAATGACCTCGTGGGAAGCGTAGCTTCAACGACCGCCAAGCGTCCTTTTTTTAAATCCGCATAAAACAAAAGGACCTGCCATTTCGACACAGTTTTACCGCGAGTTCCAAGGAGAACACATCCCCGCGCTCCGAACGTTGAGACTACCATTGTGCCGACTCGTCGTGTGTTGTTGCCTTTTGGTGAGGAAGAGCGGAAGTGCACCAGCCTACAGTAGTCATTCGAGCGAGTTTGTGAGGAGTGGCTGTAAGCGAGATTTTGTCCTTTTCGTGAAGTGAAACGCTCATAAGCATGGCCGGCTAACGGAAGAAGAGGGAAGGAGGGCCACCCTCGGTGCGCCCCGATGCCAGACGAGACACCACGACTAATGCCTACATCATTCCGAAAACCCGAACTACGCCGCCTGATGCCTACCAACCGCCACAGAGAGGGAGAGAGATATCGAACGCTGCCATATCGACGTCCCGACGCTTGATGGAGAAGACGCCGACGACCCATGAACTACCGCCCGCCACCCATATGCGACGTCCGAATAACGCCTATCCACGAAGATGCTCACAAACCTCGAGAGGAAGAGACGCCGAAGCCTTTGGCGTTCCCCGAGCGACGCCGACGACGCATCGTCACTGATCCGCCGAGGAACCAGATGCCTGAACGCTCTTCACCTTCTCGTCGTCGCGATCGAGGAAGAAATAAGAAAACCTTTCGTGTGCATACTAAGTGATTTCAATCGCCCGCGAAGACACCAGGATGCGCCTTGGAACCAGAGAGATGGTAACGTATTCATCTGTATGAATGTCAACACGTACCGGCTCGATTGATATTTTGAGAATGCCCTAGAAATTCGTCGATGTTTTGAAAACGCCCACGCAACTCGACACTTCGTGTCAGACTCCCGTTGAGCTTAATTTTGTATTTAATTGTCTCAGGTCAATTTTACTCATTACTGGTGATTTTTAATGTTCTTAAGTTCACTGTTGTTTGTGCTCCTTTTGTATTTGATTGAAGTGTGTACTGCTAGAGTAAAGCGCCGCCCGCTTAATTGTTTTATCTATTTGAGGTTTGTTCAGTTTAATATGTGTCAGCGCTGTGTCGCTGCTAGCTACGTCAGGTCGCGTATGTGATTATTTTTTAAGTATTTGCCTGGAAATATTAATTGCTCGTCGCGGCGAAATGTTGAAGTCCCGCCCGCAAGAATATATGTTTGCGTCACTCAACGGAGGTTATTGTTATGTTTAGGACCACGTGAGATCAAGTAAAAGGAAAAACATCCGCCCACGTGAGCGTAATTGCCGTTGAGATGCTTTGTTTATTCTGGACAAATAATGTATTGTCACCGCAGCGACCTATTATTAAACGTAACCTTAAGTAAGGCTGGCTAGTGATTTGAAGTAGCACTGGAGCAAATTCACAAATGACCTGATTAAACAAAAGTCAATGTAAATGTAAATGCGAATGCAATAATTAGGGCTCGTCGTCAAAAACCTGTGCATTTTATGTATTATTTTTGTTGATGACCCCGTAGCCTGGATCTGTGAGAGAATGTGTGAATGCAAGAGAGGGGACCTGTACTAAATTGATTTTTTTGTTATGAATTTAATATACTTTTTATTTTTTATGTTAATTTGGGCAATATCATTTCATGCGTATGTCGCTACCCGTGATTTTCAGGTACGCAGCTAGCCGCTTCCCGGCTACAGGTAAAAGTCTGGTAATCGAAAGTATATGTGTTTTGGTTTAATATGGCTAATCGCTATGCACTGTTGGTCATCGTCCCTATACACGAACTCAACCTGGACCGTTAAGCAGTTTCACTTGTCCGAGGGAGATTTTGCCGCCTCTATCTAGGTAGTGGTAGCTTTTGTTTTCCCGGGCAAGGGAGGGCGTTTACAAAAGGACACTCACAAACATCTATGCCCAGACCAGGAATCTAACCCGGGACCCCTGGCATCGTAGCGCGATGTGCTAACTACTATGCCACGGCCCATGAGGGCCAGCGGACCTACAGAGTCCGAATCACAATGTGCCTCCACCGGGTATCGACCTCGGGACTCCTTGATTACAAGGCGACGACGTAACCACTACGGCATCGGGAAGGTCCGCGTATAAATAATACATGATTACACTCATATATACTAGAGATGTCAAACAACATAAAGTTCGGGGTAACCAGAACCGGGTTCCTGGATCTGATTCTAGAACAGAGTGTCGGTTGATTGACTGATTAATTTGGTTATTATTAGTTGCTTTCTGCTACTTGGATAATTGCAACAATATCGAAGAATGGGGATTAGTGAACGGCAACTCACAAAAAACTTCTAAGCTCTGGTCGGGAGTCGAACCCAGAACACCCGGCGTTTTTAGCACGCTATGCTAACCACTTCGCACGCAGGTCGGCCCGAGTGTCCGGATTTCGGGTTGTGGATGTATGAATTTTACATAATGGCTATATTAAGATCAATTAACTATTAAATCAATGATTTCTAAAGCTCTTATCACTAATGCAATGAAACATTTCATGCACAAAATAGAAGTATTTATGGCGATATAATATTTTAATATTTCAATTCCACTGCAAACACTATAAAAAGATAAAGTTCCCTGTGAGTACCACTGTGCCATGAAGGCACATTTAAAGGATGGGGATAGGGCCCCACACATTCTCGAACTGGACCAATTTGGAGGTGGTGATCAGCACCCCCTCCCCCCAGCGGTACCCATTGATTTGATTTGGGCAGCCCCAGAGCCTCTTTATGCGGGGACAAGGCCGGAACAACTCCGATCTTAGATCACCTACCCGGGAATCAAACCCGGGTCTCTCGCATGGCAGTCAGATTCTACCGATTTTTTTCCTTTTTATTAAAGTGAAGCCCCTAAGCGGCAGCTTTTCCCACAAAAACCTTTGTTTTCTGCAGCTATTATTATTTACTTCTCGCATTTTCCTTCCTACCACCAGATCGCTAGGCCGGATTCCAGTGGTGGAGATAGAAACTGGAAGGGATCTGCATCCGGGGTCAAATTCTGAGAATCACCACCGAAATATCATGTTTCGGGCGCCGAGTGCTTTCCAAACGTTTGGAAGATTTTAGCTGGTTTGTCGCAGAGGGTTGCAGTCTGGCTACATACAGCGCCTGTAGTCTGGGCTTCGGAGAAATTCGTCACCATTCTTAAACCTTGACGGATGACATTGGCTTAACGTTTGGCTTAACTTGAGGCTTAACGTTTGGGGAGGACAGAGTCGAAACATTTTTCATCCAATAAAAATAGTGTCCAGGATTATTGATTGCGTGTTGTTTCGTAAGACTTTGATTCGTGTTTGTTCGCACGGTTTCTCATCTCATCGCAATCAGGGTGTTGTTTCGCACGGCTGCACCATGCGAACAGAAAGCATAGAGGAATTAAACATTAATCGAATGAAAATCAAAATAAATGAGGAATGAAAATAACCACAAACGAAAACAAAGTAAAGACACTAATAAGCCCTTTGATGCAAAACATTAATATATACTGTTATTCAATTTGGAAAGGAAAATGACTTAGAAAAATAAATAACAAAATTGAATGTTAAAAACAGATATATTTATATTTTATTTCCAATGTATTGTTTCAAGAAGAACACATCTTATAGGAAACACTAACATAACTTTTGCACATAGTACAATCTTCTCAAACAGGTTTTAAGATCACCGCTCCTAACCAGATTTTCCTGGATAGATTTTATCCTGGCGTCAAGTTTAATATAGGTACGTCGTTTTCTTTTTTTGTGATGATTATATTCAATCTCAATTCTTCTGAAACAATTGAAAGCGCTGCAGCGTCATCCTTGAGTGCCTTTACAAGCGAAAATATGTGCGGAGAACTCCTGGATATTGTTGAGTTTAATTTGTGGTGCGAACCCTCGACAGCATTGTTGGTTCTGTGTCTCTGACCTCTAACGGAATGTTTGGGTTTTCTAGCCATTTATGTACGAAGTAATCGTTAAACAGTTCAATTTTCTCTCCCTTTGGACAATCTTCCATAACGATCAGCCATCCATCACTAATACTTTCCCTAGGAATCAACGACATAGATATTGAGCACATCCTGATATTAGTGTTGCCCACGAGACGAGACGAGACGAGACTTTGGTCTGTCCCGTCCCGTCTCGTGAAAATGCTGTCTCGTCTCGTGTCTCGTCTCGAAAATATTCGTTTGTCCCGTCTCGTGTCCCGTCTCGAAGGGTTCTGTCTCGTCTCGTCTCGTCCCGTCTCGTTTTGTCCCGTCTCGTCTCGTAAAAGTGATCCGGGATATCATGCCAACAAAAGTCAAAACTAGCAGAAACACGAAATATTTTTCCGGAAAGTGGGATAAAGCTCCAAATATTTTACCCATTGCGTGGTGAGAATAAGTAAGGTTCGTTAATCATGAGGACATTAATATTAAAAATGCAGTTTGTTGGTTACTGATTGCTAGGTATCTTATGAAATCTACTTTGTGGTTTTTCTCGCTTCATACAACTGTCTATCCATCGTACATTTATACAGAGTTTGTTAGAACCTGTCCCGTTTCCTGCGCTAGCGATCGCTCGACAGTTTTGGTGCCAATGAGAAACGAGAAAAAAGTCGTCTGGTGGGCAGCGAGGAGCGAATGGAAGCCAGAAGAGAGGAGCTTACGTAGACGTTGTTGCCACGTTGCGTATTTTAATTTGCTGCCTGGCTTTGGCTTTCCCCAGCACGGAGTTCAGGCGGTCTTCAGCAGCAACACCGCTTGGTTTATGCTAGAAAAGCCAGCGATCAGCTACCGCGGGAAGCCGGACAGGTTGTAACAAACACGGTATATGTGAGTGCTCTTTTTCATTACTGCTATACCTTTTGGAAGTCTTGAAATGTTTTCCAATAGACCTTCTTTCTTTCTGAATGTCGAACTTCCGTGCACTATGAAAATGTACATTTTTTCTTTAAATTCTAAGCTTGGCGCTGGGGAGCAACAAAAAAGTTTTTAAATGTGTAGTACGAACACAAAAGACTATTTAAAATGTCAATATTTAGTATATTACAAATAGAAAGCATTTATTGTTCTTAATATTGTTAAACATCTTCTATGACATAAGTTTCAAGAAGTGTTTCTTTGTGATATTGTGCTGTTTCTTATGCCCAGCTTATGACGCACATACTTCTTTGTTTCCCCTATAGCCTCTAAGTCCGGTACCACCACCGCTTGATCTAATTTATCCTTCGGCAGGCACGCATCTAGAAATATATGTCGGAGGAGGGTGTCTGAGCCAAGTGTTTCAGAAAAAATGATAATAATAACATTAAGTACAACAATTAAGCAAATGTTTAAATTAATGCATTAATATAATTCATAGGTCTATTCACTTGAATATGTAAATTAATCAATTGTATTATTGTTATTGCATGACATGTTACAAAAATGGTAGAAGAATAGTAATATAACAGCACGAATATTAGCTAATATCTAGCTTACGTGTAGTTAAGATCGTCAAAATCTGCATAAAAACAGCTGTCCTGGCAAGAAAATTAATGTCAAAAAAGGTGATGAATTGAATATTTGCTGAATAACAAAAAAAGATGTTACATCCAGTTGACGAAAAATAAAGTTCCTGATTAATATTTTATGCTCATTATTATAAGTAGTAGCGTACATAAAACTTCATTGATACTGTCATTCAAAGCAGTATGATCCCAATAGAATCCTTGTTTTCTAGTAAGTTCGGCAGGAATATGTAACCCTCGATTATGCTAAACAAATATATTTTTTGTTTAGCTAGAGCAAGGCCCCAGGAGGATGCAAGAAGCCTTTCCTGCAAAAGTGTATGTTTTACGAAGCGAAGAAACGAGACAAAACCACCACGTATGGAAGGCAAACCTGCATTAAGTTTATATCGCACGTTTACAGAGCCGTGCCTCCTGAAGTTATACAAATCCCAACTTCAATGATTCTTTTAGACATGCTATAGTTGAAAAAAATATGTTTAGATGCACCCAAAGTGCATCATCATTATCAGATTATGCATATAACGTGTTATTGGAATCAACATATTTGTGTAAATTGGGTGCCTCCCCGATGGCGTAGTAGTAACGTCGAGGTCTTGTAATGAAGGGTCCTCGCATCGATACTCAATGGAGGCACAAAGTGGATCGGATCGCACTTTAAACTGTAGGTCGGCTCGCGATTTAGCCTATTTGCGAATCAAGTGGACTTAAAAAAAAAAAAGAACCTTAAGAATATTAGAATAAACAAATTCACCCGCAGGTAAGTCAAATTTCACATATCCTTCTTCATCCTCGTTCATAGACTTCCTGCAATACTCTTTGTGTTGCATCCCACCAGGTGCGAAAAATGTGAAGTTATTATTTTCCCGTACTGCGTTATTTCTTTTCATAACAGTAAGGCTAAATTCTCGTTTTATCTGAACTTTTAAAAAATGTGCAAAATACGTCTCTATCTTTAAACAACCACCCTTTCCCATGTATGTGTAAAATAATCCCACTCTGTCTCAGAAAACCTCTTCCTAAGATCAAATGAAGGAAACAACTCTCAAGTCTCAACAATTATAATTTTTTGCTTAAATTTCCTATCATTTATACAAACAGTAGCACATATCACGTCCTTTGGTGCAACACTGTCAACAGCTAATGTTACTTTCCTCGTCCTAATAAATTTACTCCCAACCAGTGACGGCGCCAGGGAAATTTGACTGGGGGAGGGGGGGAAGCCTGGCAACAAAATATTGTAAGGGGCCAGTCACATTAAAACGCCCGAAAACACTACACATATACAGAGTGTCCGAAAAGTCACGCAACCCGGTGTTTACGACCGTATAACGGAATAGCAAAACGGAATGAGAAGAAACACTTCCGCCAAGAGAATGCCCTGTATATTGGGAAAATTTAGAGAGACAAACATATGTAAGAACATGCATGTTTTAATAACAAAGTAGCAAAGTGTTGCCAAAGGCGGAAAAAAAATATTTGCAAATCGTGTATATTGATGCACAGAACTCACTGAGGTAAATTATTGCAACATTTCACAATACCAACGAACAATTTGGATGGCCATCTAATGAATTTGACAGAAAAAGAACTTTGACGAAGTTTCAAAAACATTGCAGAAGGGAATAAATGGGCTGTTCCAAAAATCGATGTTTTCACAATATTACGCAGGACACTGGCAACACTGTTGGTGTCACGTGTCACTAACAGACGTGTTTCACCTCAGGCTATCACACTAAGGCACTTTTAACGACAAAGGAGAAAGTTGGTTATTCTCGAACATATGCAATAAATTACATACACTTTGCAACCCTGAAATGTGGTTTCAGTTGGATAGGTATGTCAACAGCCAAAATTCCAGGCATTGGTCGACAGAAAACCCATATCAGTTGCATGAACTACCCTTGCACTCTCCGAAAATCGGTGTATGGTGTGGAATATCGCGACGTCGTATTATGGGACCGTTATTCTTTGAGACAACAGTGGATACTGCTGTGTACGGGGATCTCATAATGCAATTCGTTGCTCTCCTGGAAGAAGACGAACGTGATGTTTGGCTACAACAAGATGGAGCAACTTGTCATACATCTAGTGAATCTCTTCGTATGCTGAGATAATTTTTTGGTGATCATCTAATATCCAAGAATTTATGGCCCAGTCGCTCGCCCGATTTAACATCTGGAATTTTTTTTCTGTGGGGTTACTTAAAGGGGAAAGTATACCAAATGGGACCCTGAACATTGGAGGAGCTGAAACGAAACATTACACAGGAAATTAATAATATCGGTGCTGCAACCCTCAGGAAGGTATCTGAGAACATGATCAAGGGAACCAACTTATGTATCCAAGAAAATGGTGGACACTTCAAACATTTGCTTTAATTTGTAGGGATACCCACATTTCAGGGTTGCAAGGTGTATGTAATTTATTGCATATGTTCGAGAATAACCAACTTTCTCCTTTGTCGTTAAAAGTGTCTTAGTGTGATAGCCTGAGGTGAAACACGTCTGTTAGTGACACGTGACACCAACAGTGTTGCCAGTGTCCCTCGTAATATTGTGAAAACATCGATTTTTGGAACAGCCCATTTATTCCCTTCTGCAATGTTTTTGAAACTTCGTCAAAGTTCTTTTTCTGTCAAATTCATTAGATGGCCATCCAAATTGTTCGTTGGTATTGTGAAATGTTGCAATAATTTACCTCAGTGAGTTCTGTGCATCAATATACACGATTTGCAAATATTTTTTTCCGCCTTCGGCAACACTTTGCTACTTTGTTATTAAAACATGCATGTTCTTACATATGTTTGTCTCTCTAAATTTTCCCAATATACAGGGCATTCTCTTGGCGGAAAGTGTTTCTTCTCATTCCGTTTCGCTATTCCGTTATACGGAATACCGGGTTGCGTGACTTTTCGGACACTCTGTATATACTAATATAATAATAATTATTATTATTATAATTATTATTATATTCATGTATGGTTTTTTGTGTGTGTCTTTTATTTAGAGTGGACGTTTACTGCCTAAATTTACTTCTTGATTACGAGTTTATCTCCACATGATTCATTTTAATAAACACATTAATTCTTTTTTATTGGTAAGTTGCATTGTCTCTAGTGGCCTATTTCAGTATTGAAAGACATTCATAATTTTATAATTCATCGTCTTTCTTGAGATGAAATTACTGATATAAATATTTAAGTTATAAGATAATAATATAAATGATGAAAATAATGCTTCGAAGAGTTTAATTTTCTTGCAAAATAAACGTGACGTTGGAAGAAATTAATCTTCTTAAGTATTAGAAACAATGTGAGGCACTTCTCCTGTAGGAGAATCCTGCTCTATGTGCTTTGGAGAACACATTGCCCACCTTTGGTACGTCCAGGACTTGACATTTCTTCTCAATGGCAAGAACAGCTAAATGAGGCAGTTTGCATCCAGCATCCTGTTTCGAGCAAGCCTTTTCAAAGATTTCAAGGACAACCATCTTCGTAATGCTGAAGAGTTTTGGGCAAAATTTGTGTTTCACCTTTCAGGGAAATGTTATCACAGGATAAAAAAATCAAACAAAGGTTACAGTTATCTCATAATTCAAGAAATATTCTGACCCTGGCATTACTTACTCTTACTCTATCACTCCAACGTATGTCTGTGCTACACAATTACAGGCACCTATGGAGTTCGTGGGAAGAAGTTCTTCGATTTTGATATGTACGAGAAAGAGCGAACCTGCATCCAATGATTGAAGAGTGGCAAATCCTAATAAGCATTTTTTTACCTGCCCGCGATATGTTTTGAATCGAATTTTAAGTGTAATTTGCATTTTAAGGTTCACGTTCAATACATTTCCAAATAATATCCTCTCATTAGCTTCAAGAGTATCGAAGAAATTCCCTTTGTTAAGGTTTCCTCAGACTCATCATCTCGAAATTCAAGTCCCTGAATAGTAAGAAACTGCGATGAATCCACAACAACTGACATGTAGTGTCGGTTTTTCTCCGATCACTTTTGGTCCTGGATTCGATACCCAGTGGAGGCACTTTAAACTATAAGTCCAGTCCCGATTAGCCTTACTGTGCATAACGTGGAATTCAAACGCCAAATCAACCAACCAACCAAATCTTGAATCAACTTTCAATGTCTTTTAATAATTAGCGTTGTCACTTATGACCACGATTAGAATAATTTGCCCGTGCTACAGATGATGTCTTGTGGTCCTGAAAATATTCGTGATATTTTAAAATCATCCACATTCAACACTTTTTCCCAGTTCTTAAGACTGGTTAAAACTTAGGTTAATCTCGGCTATTACAGGACATAAATGAATGAGAAATCACCTATGCCCAGGTCGGCGCTCGAATCTTTGACGAAGCAAATTAATATTTGTTAATCAAGTTTGTATTATAAGCAGGAAGTGATATCATGCAGAATACACCACTTTGAAAAGGTGAAAATCGTCATACTCTTATAAATGAACTCTATTATTATTCGATATTTAATTAACTTCAGTTGGAGGGCTCGGGGGGGGGGGGGGGGCGAAGTGTCCGACATGGGGCGTCCCCCTGCCTCCTCTGGCGTCGTCACTGCTTTCAACCCTCTAATAACTTCGCTGCTGATAGCCTCACCTTCGAAATGGAAGCTTGTGTGTCGGCGAATAATACAAAGAACTTGTGTTCACTGTCCCTCTTTCATTCAAAGTCTGCCGTTTTCCTTTTCAGCTTTTCCTGCAAAACTTCCTGTCAGCAAGCAAACCAAATTACAGCATTTTTATTGCCCCTCCCTTGCATCAACTTTCATTCCTACTTTAGGCCTGGATTTATGGCACGTACCCGCTACTGCAGGTCAACCTCGCCCTATGTTTGGTGTTTGCCCGCTGAAGCAACGGTGTCCATTGTTCAAAGCGAAACCTTTGTCAGTGGGGAACGGCGAAAAATAGTCTCGGAATACACCCTGGTCGTAAGCAAGCTCCCGCCACCCTGACATTGCTGTCAGCTTCCCTCTGAAGTTCGATAAAACTACTTTGTGAAATGTGTTTAATAACGAGTGAAAATGTAGACAGTAGATACTACATATATTTTGCTCATAAACTTGAAGGCTAAATTTACAGAATAAAAAGAACAGCTACAACATTCCTTCATCTGATTTACAGAAAGGCTAATCGGGACTGGACCCACAGTTTAAAGTGGGTTTCAAATCACAATGTTCCTTCACCGGGTATCGAACCCAGGACCCCTTGATTACAAGGCGACGATGCTACCACTGTACCATCGGCGAGTCCCCTCATAGAACAAAGTTTCCTTCTACGACGATTATACAGAACTTAGTGCACTTCCTTCATTTGAAATCTATTCTATATCAGCCTCAGTATTTCGTTATTACAATCCAAGGAATAGTATTCTCCTTAAATAAGAAATAAATAAATTTAAAAAAAACATTGGAAATAATCTTCAAACGGACGTAAAAAAATCGAATCCAACCACCTGCAGAATGCCTGAGGGAAACAACAAGAATTTTCTCAACAAAGACATATCCGTGATTTCCATAACATTCTAATAATTTCGCAACCCGTGCAAATAATCATGTGGTAAAATCTTGTCGTGGTTCCCTGTAAACACTAAAATCACCAAATTACTTATTTCCATATTTCCCGTATTTTCTCCTCCTCTTTAGCTTTCAGCTGTTCGGAGTGGGATAATGCAAGATTATTTGTCCCTAATTATCTCCTTCTCTTAGTCTTGCTTATATCTTGGACTCCTTAATAACTTTCCCAACAACTCCTTATCAATTTGTACTGCCATGTTTCCTACAATGCTTTTCCTACTTCCTAATAACAATCACTTCTGTACACCCTTTGATGTAAAAATTAAATAATAAAAATTAACCATATCCGTCGGTCCGTCTATCTTTCCAACCTATAGAGCTGAGACTATTTTTACAAGATAAACCTCGGACGCAGACATTCCACGATCTTTTGGCCCCTCCTTCCACCTTCTCTACCTGCCCTTTTACTTAATGTTACTCAGAATTGTATTAGTATCTGGAGTACTATCGTAACATAAAGTTATTAACCTGGAATATTTTTTTAAAAAAAATGGGGAGTAACGCTGTGTTTCGAAAGAGTATAGGAAATAAGTTTAGGTATTGATTCATGCCTCTCTCTAGAATAGTCTTCTTATTTTGACTTAATACACGCTTATCAACGTTTCTAATTGAAATACTTTATTCCAAGCAAACAAGTATTTGAAACTGATTAAAAATTTTGCTTTTATTTTTTCGAGACATTCGAGACGAGACGAGACTTTTCAAAAGCCGTCCCGTCCCGTCTCGTGTCTCGTCTCGAAAACGAGACGAGAAAGGCATTCCGTCTCGTCCCGTCTCGAATTTCAAAAGGCTTGTCCCGTCTCGTGTCTCGTCTCGTTTTCGAGACGAGACACGAGACGAGACGGGACATGTCCCGTCCCGTGAGCAACACTACCTGATATGGCGGCGTATATCTTCGTTATTTTTGTATTCCGAAGTGGTAGTTCTATCCTGACACCTGGGCATCGGGGAATGTAATTTTTAACGAGTTTATAGCTGCTTGTTCGAAATCAACCTTGATCACCTTTGGCTGGAACCCACCACACCAGGCTTTCACAAAAGAAAACAGTTGACTGTAGGTGCTATGGGTTTTGTCCGGAGCAATGCGTACAACACAGGAACAACTGCTGTGCTGCTTCCAAGATCTGCGTATATTGTGTACAACTGCGAAAAGTGCTTGCAACAACTTTTAAATGTTCCGTCCAGAAACCATTCTTCGCTTCCCCTTAGTGCGGCCGCCATACCCTCGTATCCGAAACATATTAATCGTTTTTCTCCTTCCACTTTGTCGAACTGCAAAAACGAAACGTAGAACATCGGGAGGGAAAGATATATTGGCCAGGGTAGGTGTTTCTTGGTGAATTCCTAGGCTTTTCCCCCTGACATCTTTCAAATCTCCTTTGCGGTTACTGTATACTGCAACGGTGGTCACTAAGTCAAGTCCCTGGTTAACGGCCACAGGCATTTCCTCCTTAATAATGGTTGATACCGGCGTTAATATTTCTTCCCGCGGTCTCTTTTGCAGTTCGCAAGTCGTTTTCTGATCTCGTATTCCTATATGCTTACTGTTCGCCTGGTGCAGCGTTGCGAAAAAACACCCTGATTGCGACGAGACAAGAAACCGTGCGAACAAACACGAAAATGACTATCGTGCGAAACAACACCGTGCGAAACAACACCGCACCGGATTATTTGCTAAATAACTGATACATTTGCGAAATCATAAATATTATAATTTATTTCTTAGCTCCTCATGCTCATGTTTTAGGATGTTAACAAAAGTATCCTTGACTTGTAAATTTTAACAAACATGAAAATTGGGGGGGGGGAGTCTCCTACACCGGCGAAGGTTTGAGCATTTCCCAGGTAAGCTTATGGGGTTTTGGGGGTACTTGCCCCCGCTTTCCCAGCCAAGTTACGCCTATGAAGTTAGTCACAGGACATCTCGGGAATGAAGCGCCATCAACCAGACACAAAAATTCTCATACGCACACACACACACACACACACACACATATATATATATATATATATATATATATATATATATATATATATATATATATATATATATATATATATATATATATATATATATATATATATATATAAAAATTGTTAGTGTACTGTGTTACAGACGAGCGTTATTGTCAGGTAGACCATCTAGCGACTAAACAAGAAAAATGGAAACGAGAGAGAAAATATGCCACCAGGCAGTGTTTGAGTTGATGAGAATGTAGAAGGGGTAGGGTTGTCACACCTTCCTATCTTCACATTTGGACATTTGTACCTTTGGAAGGCAAGGCAGTAGACAGATATTTTTCAGAGGGGTGACTTTTTCAGAAAATGGAATATTTGGGGCATGAAAATGTGCTTTTAATCAAATTGTTCAGTGTTCCTCTTTTGCGAGTAATATTTTAGTTTGGAAAAAAAGATTTAGACCTCTTATACAGTATATAACAATGCTGCAAATCGATGCTAACAACTTCATCAGTTTTTGACCTAGAGTTAGAATGTGTAACCAAACCATGCATATTCCATTCTTTTTATGTTCTGAGAAGATAACACTGTGGGTTACTTCTTACTGTGAATAAAGTGCACTTAAAACACCAACTCAATCAATCGATGAATACCACTCAGAAATGTCACGAGACTGTTTTTAAACACAAATGCCTACATTATCTGGCCAAGCAAAGGAAAGAGCATTTTATGGCAAATCGGTAGCCTATTATTGAATAAAATTTAAAACAAAACTCCGGGATCAGCCCACAAATTTCTTAAAACCGTGCCAAAAACGAGTGGATGCACGAGAACAACATTTCCAACATCCCCCGTGACAATTAACGTGTTTATTTTGAATGTAATTGTAACTATAAATCTGAGAACTTCAAGTTATTTCGAAGCTTGCAGTTTCTATAGCGGAGATATCGCAAGCGATTTGACGGGAGTTGGCGTCAGGGCGGCCGCCAAGCGTGCCGCCGTCAGGCGTACAAAGGGAAAAGAAAGACCGTGTAGTAGCCTCAAGCAATACCCTTTTCTCTGTCCATCGAATTTGGCAGAAACTAGTTTCAAATTGAATGAGATGGTTGTCATGGTAACTCGCATTTGGTCATCCACAGCAGAACATTCTATTTATATGCCTCACCCCAACCCCTCCTGTGAAAACAATAAATTAAAAATAATAAAATTTCATAGCGTTGAAGTTCTTGAAAATTTAAAAATATTTAATAAAACAGTAAATATGTAGCTTTCTTTATAGCAACAGTATGGTACTTGTTTATTTATTTTTCTGGACTCACAACGAGTAACAAAAATTGAACAAACTAACAAGAAATATTGAATCAAATAGAGTTTTTCCTCATGACACAAACAGGGCATATAAAACAGATAAATTCGTACTAAATTTGTAGTTGTTCGAGACTTTTGTGGGGGAGGAGGAGGGGAGGGAGGCGTTTGAACCCTTGTTTACTTGTGCCATTCAAGAAACTTACTTGCCTGAGAAGGGATGTGGGATTTCCGAGTTATTTTATCACTCAATTTTAAGAAACCATTTTGTTATTGATTCATTGCTTCCTTTATTGTTTATGTGTGTGCAGATATAGCTACAAAAATGACCATCATTAATAACAAATAAGAACCAATTATTACCCACACATATTTGATCATTCACTAAAGCTCAGAAAAATATATTAATGCTGCATGAATGCATTTTTTGTTTACATAAATGCAGGTCTGTAGTAATTGTATTAATTATAAAAATTACCATAATTGTTATAGGCTTAAGTGTCATGTCGGTATACACATCCTAAGAAGGAGGGGGGGGGGAGTTACAGGCCCACCAATGGAATTTTGCCTCTTACATATATTTCTTAGCCATGTGACTTACTTTATGAGCAGGAGTAATACAGAAACATTGGAAACTGCACTATGACACCAGGGACCCCGGGTTCGAATCTGGCTTGGACATGAGAGTTCCATGTGAGTGACTTTTCATCAATTTTATGATATCATCGCTCATCGTCGTGATTAGCCAAATATAGCAAAAAAGTTACGTAAAATAACCTAATTCAATCATATGTGTGTGTGTGTGTGTGTGAGAGAGAGAGAGAGAGAGAGAGAGAGAGAGAGAGAGAGAGAGAGAGAGAGAGAGAGAGAGAGAGAGAGAGAGAGAGAGAGAGAGAGAGAGAGAGTGAATAACGGTATGTTAGGTGGTATCAAATCATTATTTCATGCTATTTCCATACAGTTAGTAGAATTCCCCTCCCCCACTGGAAATTTCTAAAATACCATACTGATGATATAAATATATGAAGACTTCTATTACGTACCAGATTATTGATTGTGTGTTAATTATTTGCAAGAAAATTCCAGCAGAAAGAAACTGTAAAAGTAACTGTAACTGAGTTACTTTTCAAAATGAGTAACTGTAATTCTCTTATGTTTTGAAGCAAGTAACTGTAACTGTAACTGGTTACTTTTAAAAAAGTAACTTTCCGAACACTGGTGCTGGGAAAGAACTTGAGATACCAAACAATGCGTCAGGTGGTAAAGATTCTCGAAGGTGAAAATTTCAACATAGACATTTTGGAAGAAGAATTGTCAGCAGGAGACCTGCTTGCCTAAAATACGCCCCCCACTAACATCCGTAGACGTCGAGAGAAGTATTTCCATGTACAGGAATGTTCTGGCTGACAACAGACGAAGATTCTCGTTCGAGAACCTCCAAAAGACAATGGTGGTGTACTGCAACTCTTTGTAAGGCAAGTGGAAAAAAATCGTTAAATATTTAGAAAGTGCTTGTATGTGAGATTTTTCAAACAATTTGTGATGTTAAAAATTAATTTTCCAATGTATCTTTTCCTTATGTGCGGGAGGGGGGGGGGGTGCGTGTCTATGAACACTTTCCCGGATGCGTCCCTGATTTTTGTTTTCCTATTTTTTATACAATTTGTTAAATTTCTAAACAAAAATTGTCTTACGTGGATCGTGATAATTTATTTTTCATTACAGTGCAACAGAAACACACCACACTACATCACTACGCAAAGATGGGGGAAATTAATGCACTTTACACCAATTCATTCAGTGTATCCGACTTTTTCATAAAATTGTTTTAAAATGATTCGGTTGTTTCGATTGGAAATCCTCGCTGCATATTTTAATTGAATGTGCATGTGGTATCATTTGGCGCATTTTCTTTAAAGCAAGATTGCATTTTCTTTAATTTCCTTTTCATTTAAATTTTTACCTGAAACTAACAAATTTGATGGTATTTTTTTTCCATTTTTACGTCATTTTTTCCCATTTTTTAGGACATTCTATAGGTCATAGACCTATATACACTAGTGCCAAAAACTTAAGCATAATGACCGTTCGATGATAGAGGGCCCGAAAAACGTAAAGAAACCGCACCAAAGGGAGCCACCATACCAACATACCACACATACACCACATGGAACAGGCCACATATGCAAGAAACCATGGTAGCAGACGTCACACACCACAAATGCAAAAAATGGACCAAAACACATACCACAAAAACACTGTGAAACGCACTGGAGGCACAGAAAACAGGTTAATATGGGGTATGGTCACCCCGAACAGCCACACATGACTGGCACCGACGCTCCATGCTGAAGATCAGGTTGTTGAGGAGCTATTTGGGAGCTGATTCCACTCCTCCCAAAGAGCAGTGCAGAGCTCTGGCTTCGTCCTGGGGGGTGGCTGGCGGGCTCCCACACGTCTCCCCAATATGTCACAGGCATGTTCAATAGGGTTAAGGTCTGGAGATCGCGCTGGGCACTCGATTCGTTGAATGTCTTCAGTCGGTAGATAGTCGTCCACAAGTTTGGCTCGATGAGGATGGGCATTGTCATCCATGAACAGAAACTGTGCGCCCACTGCGCCCCTAAAAAATTGAACATGGGTATGAAGAACCTCGTCCCGGCAGCGCTGGCCAGTGACGGGTCCAGCATCGAACACGTGCAGGTCCGTACGACCATTCACCATTATGCCTGCCCAGACCAGTACCCCACTACCACCATACCGATCCCTTTACACAACGTTAATGGAATGAAAGCGGGTTCCCTGTTCGCGCCAGATCAGTGTGCGATGGGAATCGTTCTGGGCACTGTATCGGGATTCATCCGTGAACAGTACGCTGCTCCATTCATTGTGGGTCCAATGGCGATGTGATGTTTACACCACAGTAAACGGGCCCTTTTGGGCGCTGCAGTCAGTGGAACACATGTTACTGGTCGTTGGGCATACAAACCACTGGCACCCAGTCTCCGGTCTACAGTTTGGCATGAAACTCTCACCCCTGAGGCGACTGCAAGCTGCGCTGACAGTTGCCGTGCAGGCATGGTCCGTTTGCGACGCGCAGTCACGGTCAGATATCGGTCCTGTTGTGGAGTTGTCGCACGTGGACGACCTCCATCGGGTCTACGGCTGACGTCTCCCGTGTCCACAAACTGTTTCCACGCCCTGGACACAACACTTTGTGTCACATTGAGGGCTCGTGCTACTGCTGTCTGGGTGTCACCTCGTTCCAGGCGCCCGATGATCCGACCCTTGGAAAACGCGTCCAAATGATGCCTTTCTGCCATATTTCTGCTGTCTCTTGCCACATTCACCTCGGCAGTACCTTCCGCTCACAACAACAGACGTACACAGAATGCACGCATTTCGGCTCCAAGCATTAGTGTTCGCTTTCCTCCCATAGAGGGCCAGGATACGCTCGGTTCAATGCGCCTCATCAACAATACTCGCCGTCTGCCGCATTTTTCGTGCACGCAACACTCTCATCGGCTTTTAAATGCAAATATTAGCATTATGCTTAAGTTTTGGACACTAGTGTATTTTAGGTCATCAACTTCCGGTTGATGACGACATTGCGGCAATCAGCTTTGGAACGGTCAATAACTGATGAACCTAAACCAATTTTGTGTTCCTCAGTAAATAAATCGTAATTAATTAGGACTATTATTATTCTTGTTACTGTTTAATTCTAATAACTATGTATTACTAAAAAAAATCAATATTGTTTAGCGCTGATAAGAATTTAAAGTATGTACCTGCATGTACGTACATTACATACCCAATTCTATGCTGTGCCTATAACTGAAATGTATGATGCCAATAATTATATAAAGAGTGCCAATAACTGGGATTTACTTACGTAATTTTAATTTCCTTCTTCTAAGGACTCAAGTTTGTTTCCTACTCACGCTTCATGAAAAATATATTGCCCCACCATTCAAGAAGGTGTGATATAAATTAGCATAACATTCAAGAAAATTGAATTTTTTGTAAACTGTGCTTAAAGTGCCAATAACTGGGTACCCAAGGATGCTTCTAAAAATTTCGATGAAGATTGGCAATTGCTGAAGGTGTTATTTCTTTCAATAAATTGTTAATGTCATACTTTGGTTTGAACAGAGCGTATAGAAGAGAAAGTGTGTGCACTTCGTTTTCTTCCCGTAAGCCAAGTGAAAAGAGCGGTGCCCCACCGAAACACTGGCAGCACCTTTGCTTGCGAGCGTCTTCTGCTTGCAGTGCGGCCGCGCTTTACGTAGAGCGTTGTGTTTTGTTGTGCTAGAATAACATTGTGTACTTTTATTAATGACAACGTTGTTACGTTTTTGAGTTTAGTGTCGTTAAATTTGTGATTGATCCGTTGTGACTAGTTTGTGTTGTGTTTAACGCATTATTATTGTGTCTGAGACAGCAGCGAGCGAAAACTACAAGATGCCTACGTGTTTCGTACCCGGCTGTAGATCTGGATATGACCGCTGTTCTTCAGGCAGTAGACATTTTTTTAGGCCACCTAAAGACAGTAATGGTCTCTCAAAATGGGAGGGTGTCATCCCTAGGAAAGATAAAAAACTAAGTAACAATTGCTATGTGTGTGATATTCATTTTTCCACTGACCTTTTAATGAAAGTGGATTCGTTCATAATGGATGGCGATACAGTAGAAATTCCACGACAAAGGTGGAAATTAAAACCAGAAGCAGTTCCTCACATTTCCTAATCTGCCCAAATACCTCTCTAAGACAGTTAAGAAGCGAAAATCTCCCATGAAAAGGCAATCCTTGCAAACAGATGATAATGAAGTAAGTACTCGTCGCAATGTATCATTAAGCTTATCAGTAGAGGATGATTTGCTTCACACTGCGGATGCTAGCAATACAATAGCATTGCTAAAGAAAAAACTTAAGAATCAGAAACACAATTTAATTAGGACGCAGAATAAACTAAAGGTCGCATCGGCTAAAATAAATTTGCTTGAAAAAGGCGTTAAAGATGCTAAATTAAAGACAACGGTCACACAGTCAAAACAGTTCGCGTCTCTTAAGCAAAAATCAAAAAATTGTAATTGATACAATCTTAAAGAAATGCCAACTGAAAAGTAAGACAGGAATGAGATACAGTTCTGAGTTTATACTGGATTCTCTTCTATTAAAAATTAAGTCCCCCAAGGGGTATAGACACTGTTTGCATCACGATTTTCTACCTTTGCCTTCTGAAGCTCACTTGAGAAAATTGGTGAAGGGTCTTAAATGTCCTTATGGCGTAAATTCCCATGCCATCGACGCTATAACACATTTTTTTAGTGAAAAGAATGAGAATGAGCGTAGCGGAATGCTGATTTTTGATTAAGTTAAACTTAGGGAAGCAATTCAGTTTAACTCGAATTCCTTAAAAATAGACGGCTTTGTTGATTTGGGAAATCTTACTCCAGACGAAAGCAAGAATCAATTAGCAAATCATGCTCTAGTTTTTGTGTTTGTTCCTTTTCTGCATAATTGGATTCAACCCATAGCAGTATATGCTAGCAGGAATGCCACCCCTGGTGACATTCTTACAAAAATACTTATCCAGGTTATCATACATTTGGAAAAAGCAGCGGTCAGAATTATTGGTTTTTCATCTGACGGTAGCCAATCTAACAAAAAGTTATGGAAATGCTTAGGAATTTCCGGAAACAGAACCCAATCCAGCTGACTCTAGTAGAAAGCTTTGGGCATTTTCAGAGGCACCACATATATTTAAATGCATAAGGAATAACTTCCACGATAAAGTGCAGGTGTACTATAATGGTGATATTGTTGATTATTCATTTTACAGAAAAGTGTATGAACATGATTCATCTACTGAACTTTGCGGTATGAAAGCTTGCTACAAAGTGACCTTTGCTCATTTGGATCCTAATTCATTCCAACGAATGAATGTAAGACTCGCAATGCAGCTGTTCAGCAGATCTGTGGCTAATGGAATAAAATTTTATCGGAGTATTAATGCAGAGGGGTTAGAAGGCAGTGAAACAACGGAAAATTTCACAAGGGACCTAAACTGCCTGGTTGACGCATTAAATTCATTCACTCCTGCACAGGCACTATATAAAGGATCAGAAGCACATACAACTTTAATAAAATGGAATGCTGTCCTTAGAGATAATCGAAATTCCTTCGCTTCAGAAAAAAAACTCTTGAGTCCTTAAGAGTGACTTTAGAAAGTACTTTAGAAGTGTCCGAATATTTGTGGAAGAACAATTACAAGTACGTTTTGACAGGAAAATTTAATCAAGATCCCCTAGAACGCCATTTTGGTGTATCGCGGTCGTTCACTTGTGATGATCATCCCTCCACTGTGGATTTTCTGCACTTAAATATTCTGCAATCAATTTACGTACCAGCAAAACTTGCTTTATTTTCGGGCGGAAACTGTGAATACAGGACTGAATCTCCTCTGACGAAAATAAAAATCTTTCGGTGAAGAAGCAAGGTGAAAATAAAGTGTTGGTAAAGAATACTTGGTGTATCATTTGGCAGGATACATAGTGCGGTATATTTCCAAAGTGACGGATTGTAAACTGTGTACAACTTTTCTGCACGGGGAACCAACTAATGTACCTGCCTCACTTACGCTAATCCAAGACTATGGTTCGGACGACGCCTGTAAATACCTTACCTATGCATCGAAAAGTGTTTATGATGTGCTGTTACGAGTGGAAGCATTTGTTGCAGAAAAATTATCATGTGCTAATAGTTTATGGGGTGATATATTTTTTGAGTGTTTGGACAATTTAAATATAATTGCTGTAAAAACTTCGCAATTAGGATGCTGTGCTGCGTACGCTACCTAAACTCGTATTTCACTATCTGAAATGTCGATTTTTCTTCCGCACCAAGGAGAAAAGAAAGGAATTAAGTGTCTCGAAGACAGCAAAATCATCTCGGAAATTCTCCAAACTATCCAGCTGCTGAGCTTTTCTCCAAACGTAAGTAACATGCATTTTTGTTTCTTATGTAGTTAGTTATGTAAGCAACGCGAGCATCTTCCGCGCCCTCTCAAACGTCACCACTGCCATCTAGGCGGTGGACCACGGCAACTCAGGGAGTGCGCACACTATTTCTTCTATACGCTCTGGTTTGAATGTGAATGTGTCATCTTCCAGCTGGTTTTGAAATCTAGTTTCACGTTGCTGTTCCATGGAGCTTTTATGATTCTTGGGATTAGACATGTTACCAGCAGGAGGTTCCGTTTTTCGTTTTGGAACACTACGTGAAGTTTGACTAGTTCATCGTCGGTGCATCTCTGAACTAGTTGAGCTTAGACGCCGAGGCTGATTTTCCAGGTATTTCAACTAACGCCGAGCGTGTTTTCAGCGGGAAATTTGAAATTCTGCATGCTTCTAAATGAAATGTTACATTTCCGGAACTAAGAACGTTAGAGGAACAAATTATACCTCGTTTTGTTCAGTATACTTTGAGCTATAATCCTGATGGAAAATAAAACTCCGGAATCTAAGAAGAAGAAGAAAAAGGGAAAGCAACATTTTCTTACACAAAATTTCAAACAAATTCATCGGACCCGCCCCCCCCCCCCTCCCCGCAAGCTTCGCCAGAACGCAAATTACCAAAAAGTGCACGGATAATACCAGGTATGTTTGCCATTGATGTAGAAAAATGTTCGCACTTATTTGTAATATTTTCAGAGAAAAAGAATATTTTTCAATATAGAGCAAAAATAATCAAAGATACAAAAAAATAATTTGTTATCTTATCTTGACCCCGCCTGGCTGCCAAAAAATATCACAAATTTTTCGGACATGCCTCCCCCAAATAGTAACAATGAAATTAAACTTTACTAATTGTTAATTTCATACCTCTATACTAATGCAGAACTCAAAACATGTATCTCCGATCATTATCCAAGTTACAGTATGTTAAAAAAGTAACATACTACGAGAAAAAGCTGCTTGTGACACCGGTGTATATATATATATATATATATATATATATATATATATATATGCCTCCGCAATGATTGTGGTAGCTTTTGGCCAGTTACAAGCGCTTTTTTGTAGTAGGTTACATGTTTTAATGTAATATGCCTAGCACAATTCCAGCTATCTATGTTTGCGTTGTACGAGTATATAGCACAACGTTTGGTTGATTGTATGTTTTGTATTTGCAAACAAATACTAAAAATCTTGAAATTATGTTGTAGTAATTGTTTTTTTTATATCAATCTCTAAAACAACTGCAGAAGAAAAACAGTATAAAGTGTAATGCAACTGTAAAATTGCCACGAGGTTAAAATCAGAGCTTATTACAGCGGGTATTATTACAAAGTTTTAGGACCAAATCAAAAGTTCTACTTCGTTCCTCAGCAGATCCAATCATGTTTCACCTCCTTGTATAGGGTTGTAATATTTTTTAAAAGACTGAAAGCTCAGTGATTTTTTTTCAAGAATTCGTGTTTTTCTTTTCGTTCTCGCGGGGTGTAATAGAGCGGGTGAGAAAAATCGCTTATCAAAAGATGAAAACAAGGAAAGATCTCAATCCTGTACACTTCGTCCACACACTTTTGCAAGAATGATTTTAAACTATGCATTAATTATTAGTACGGGGTCTACCAGCTGCGACTGGTGATTAGCTATTTCCGTAGTGTAGGTGGTAACTTACGACAAGAGCATGCGAGCAGTACAAGTTCCTAGTTTTCTTAAGTCAATAGTTTATATGTTTAAGTTGCCCCACTCTTGGATGGGGGTTGTCCCTTGGCTCTTCCTAGAATTTTGGTGTTTCAACTGCCCTCACATGGGCCTACAAAAGAAGCAAAATGCAATCAGTTTCGACCTGAATATTTAGTTATTATAATACCCTAATATCATTAACTGAAGTCAAAAGGAGTGGTATATTAGTGTTAATAATAAAAATAAGATTTATTCCTCGGTGAAGGGGATATATTATTTAAGAAAAACCTGCCAACTATTATAATTAGTGGTAAGATTCCATTAAAACCCTTATTTAATTTCCTTACCATAAAAATTATATATGTGTGGGTGTTCACTTATTACTAAACTGTTCACAATATTAAAATATAAAATTCCTTCTGTAAGAAGTAAGGGCTCTGGCTTTTTCTAAATTTAACACAGGGCCTCCCCGATGGCACAGTGGTAGCGTCCTCTTCTTGTAATCAAGGGGTCCCGGGTTCGATACCCGGTGGAGGCACAAGTGGTTCGGATCCCACTTTAAACTGTAGGTCCAGTCCCGATTAGCCTTACTGTGCATAAAGTGGACTTAAAACTACAATTCAATCAATCAATCAATCAATTTAACACACTTGCAAATTTGGGATAAATCCCTTTATTTATCCTTTGAGGTGCGCATTTTGAATTTTCAAGTTTGACATTTCTGAACTGTCACAAATATTTGTGCCTTCCCGATGGTGTAGTGGTAACGTCGTCGCCTTGTAATCAAGGAGTCTCGGATTCGATACCCCGTGGAGGCATATTGCACAGGGGATCGAATTCCACTTTAAACTGTAAGTACAGTCCCGATTAGCCTATATGTGCTTGCTTAAAACAGCAATTCAAACCACTTCCTCGAAAATGAACCGCTAGTGATGCCTAACCGTAGTGACATATTGTGACGTTAATAATTATCTTTCACCCAAAGAGCATATGTCAGATTGCGTTTTTTGATATCGTAATTGATGATCCGAAATTTTAAAATTAATATTTGCAGTGAGGCTACGAGTAGATACATTAGTATTCTAATGTTCTCTGTGCTATGAATAATCCTAAAAGTAAATATCTTCTATAGTCTATTTTAATCATTTCAATAATGTATATGTGTGTGTGCACTGTTTTACATTTGAAATTTTGGTTGGATGGCGCTCAACTGTTACATAGTTCCTGACCACGCGATCCGCAAAGAATCCACTCGTGCTTAACTAAAATAGCTTTCCTTTCTTGCTGATTCCAGCGTCGCTCTTGGTTATGTTCGAATTCCAAACAGAGGGGAGATTCACGTGTTTGAACACACATGTCCGTTGTGTGGAGTCATCTTGAAACTGACTCCAGTGCGTTTGGAACACGAAGATGTTAGCTGTGACGTTATGTACAACCAGGGAGAGTTATCAAGTGGAAAATGAGAACCATGTTGGTTTCTTGCTTCCCTCCTTGTAACTGTTCAATGAATATTCGTTCGCCAAAACGTAAGCATTCCTAAGAAAATCTCAAAACATAGTAACTAATGTGTAATAAAGAGAAGTATTTGAAAATCTATTTATTTTTATTTAGAAAATTTTACAGCAAAGGTAGGTTACAGGTTGAATGTAAACGTAGAAACTTAACATCGAATCAATCACAAGATAAGTAAAAATAACAGTTATAGAAAATTTAGAAGAGACCAAAGTAGATGTAAGACGTCTGAGACGTGATTTGTCGAGTATTTCTTGAAACTTTTTGCAGGAATTTCAGATATTTTAGTTGGAACAAGCTGTTTCTGTAGCCCAATTTTAAAATGTGGACATTTCACGAGTTGTGATTTGTCGACCTGATACACACACACACACACACACACACACACACACACACACACACACACACACACACACACACACACACACACACACACACACACACACACACACACACACAATCATCTCTTAACTGTTCTTTCCTCCAGTGAGTATACTTTGCTGGAAAGGGAAGGGAAAAATCATAATCTTTAGTGCTCCATTCGCTGTGTGCTTGCAGTAGTTGAGAAGTCGGCAAAGGGAAATTGCAGGTTCAACTACATAATTTGGCAAGGCCGCCTTTTGGGAGCAATCTCTCGCTGTGTAACTACTAATTATGGTCTATTTTAACGGAAAGTACCCTATTTTCAACTAGTTGCTTTTCTAGTAGAGGGCTTATTATTTTATTTCATAATTGTTCAAGTTCTTCGTGCAAATTTATGATCTCTTTCATGTAAACGTACGACCAATGTTACCTGCGACTGATGGAAAAATTTCAACCTGCTGGTGTTGCCAGCTAAAGGTATATGCCCCTAAAATGGCACTTTTTTACTTAACCCACTCCTAAACTGCCAGTCCTAACTCATGAAATGCTGTACTTGACCAATATTGGTCGCAAATGACAGATTAACATTTCATCATTCATCAGACGTTTAATTCTGACCCTTGGGTATGTTTCTAATCTAAAAGTGTCATTCTGGGAAAATATTGGCGCTGTCTTCCGCCACATATTAATTTATAGAATTCTCTGTGTGGAGTAAACTGATAATGTTAAGCATTGAACAATATGTGAGGCTTTATAATGCGGAAAATGCAATGTAAATATATTTGACTGTTTTCTTATTACAAGCCATCGAAGTTTGGTTTGTGTGACTGTTGAAACACTCTGTATTATGAATGAAGAACAACGAAATAGACGAAACAACATTAACGAAAATATTCATCCTACAGTTTTAACTCTTTACTGTTGATTTCTTCAGAGTGTTTGAAACAAACGGTAAACAACAGTATTAGTATTTAAATATATAAACAGACCATAATACCATTAAATTTAATTTTTTGGGTTAAGACACCAAAATCATAAGCATCGCGGGACAAATATTTTCTTCATATTCGTATTTCGAAAAATCTTTTACTTTGAGTTTTGACATTGTTTGAAGTAACATTTTACATAAATGATAATTTCTGACGTTGCAAAGTTGTTGCAGCAAACTTATTGATAATTTCCTAATGTTGCAACACTTTAATTGTTAGTGTGCTGAACCTTATTCTTAAAAGTTTGTCTGCTTGATTAACCTTGTATTAATGCGAACAGCACATCCTCCCCCTTTTCAAACCGATTCTAAAGGCATAAAGAGGTGGTATTTAATTTCAATCCCATCCCCGCCATCACTACAGGCGGAGAACAACTGTACATAATTACCATAACTAAATATCAATAACAAGTCAATCAAACGAACCCCCCCCCATTTCTGTGTGAAGATATATGGAATTGGTAGCTAAACTATAAAATTTTGTCCCCCCCCCAAAAAAATTCCCATGACGCAGGCGCGTCATGAATCCCCCTGTGGGCACCCGTGTAAAGCATTAGCGTTTATAAACTTATTTACCTGTTATTTAGTGATTTATTATTTCTTTCTTAGGATCAGAATATTTCGATTTAGCCTTACTCAACGCTACAACACAATCAAGACTCAAACGGAGTCAATTCTGATAGCGTTAAGCAGGAAAACCTGTTCCTTATATTTAGCATAGACAGCAGCTATGCACATTGTTTTCAGTTCGCGTTTTACGCCTGAGGTCTCAATGAATCAGAAGCTTGTGACGGCTTTCCTTGTTGGATAGCGTCTTGTTATTTACTATTATTATAAGCGATTGAAACTTTTTCAAATCTTGGAACAGAAACGCTACAATACAATGCAGACAAGAATCGGGTCAATGCTCGCTTGTAGCATCACACATCTCCAAGGAATTTAATTTTAGTTCCGGCCACATAAATATAAAATTTCTCAAAAGCAAAAATAATTGCTAAACATTCGATTTCATGTATACTGTAAGATAACTCATTACCATTAAGAACTCTACTTGCATATTGAATAATCCTGGGATTATCATCTGGTGTCTCTCTATTTTGCCATAAAACACCTACAATACCTTTCTTTGAACCATCTACGTTTATGTTAAAAGGTTTAGACAAATTAGGTTGTGCTAAAGCTTCTGGAGATATAACCAAATCACGTAACCTTTCAAAAGTTTCTACATACACTTCCTTCCACGTCCAGAGAATATTCGACTTTAAAAGTTCATAAAGTGTATGGGCAACTTCTGCAAATTTATTCACGAATTTTCTTCTCCAGTTAACTAAACCCAAGAATTTTCGAAGTGACCTTTTGTTATTTGGTGTTGCAAAATTTATTATAGCAGAATTCTTGCTACTATCTACCTTAATTTCATTTCCAGAAACAATGTGTCCAAGAATAGCAATTTCTTTAGAAGCAAATTTGCACGTTGAAAACTTGATGGACATATTAACATCTTTGAGTTTTTGCAGAACAGCTTCCAGATGTGTTAAATGCTCCTGCCAAGTTTTACTGAAGATCAAGAGATCGTCTAAATAGCAAACAACAAAGTCGTTGAATTCTCTCGTGAAAATTTTGTTCATCCTGTCTTGAAAATTGGACACAGCAGATCGTATGCCGAAGGGAAGATATCGAAATAAATACTGTCTACCACGATATGAGAAAGCAGTATAAAGATGTGATTCTGGAGTTAATGGGATCTGGAAATAGCCACACGATAAATCAATAGAAGATAAATATTTTGATCCCAAAAATCGTTGTAACATTTCATGAATTGGTTCAACTCTAACTTGAGGACTTATGACATGCTTATTCAAATTTCTAAAATTAACTACTGGTCTCCATAATCCACCTTGTTTTAGCACAATGTGTAGAGGATTTAAATATGGGGAAGATTCTTGATATATGATACCCCAACTTTCCCATTTGACGAGTTCTTCTTCTAAATTCTTTCTCCTAGAAATTGGTATAAAATAAGGTGCCGTGGCAATAGGTACGTCACTGTCTAACTGTATCTTATATGGTTCTACTTTGGCATGTCTTGGTTTGTCAAAAAATTGTTCGTGATAATTCCATAAGAGTGAAAATAAATCACGTTTCTGTGAATCACGGATATCTTTAATTGCAAATACTTTCTCGTGCATATCGCTCTGAGAAGTCATATAATTTGCTTCAATATCCAACATATGTACATATTTTAACATCCTGCATGACTGGAATTCATTCTCCGTTGTCAGTATCATGCTTCACGCCAGATACATGCTTTTCAGATTCAACACTTATCGAACTAGAATCCTTATTATTTAATGTTGTACACACTTGATTTCCTGATGAAGTTATGAAACTTATATTCTGATTCCTAAAATCCACATTTGCTTTGTACCTTCGTAAGAAAGGAACACCTAAAATAATGTCTGCATTAAGTTCTTTTAAAATAAAAAAAATCCATTGGAAAGTTATCGCTGTCAATCTGAATATTTGTCGTCTTACAACCGACAATTTTGCACTTTTTATTTCCAGCAAATCCAGATAATCTAATGTCATCCACCTTGTCCAACGTAAGATTACCAATACATGATGATATATTAAACAAAACCTCATAATTCATAACATTTGCTTGGCTACCACAATCTACATCAACATCAACATCATTCGGATTGTTCACTAAATTACAATATGTGGAATGTGTTTTTAGTGCACTTCGGTCGTATTTTTGATTCCTTAAAACAGCGAACTGTGACTGTAACATTTCAGGCGAAGCAAACTGTTGAATAAATTTGTTTTCAAAATCATAATAACAAAAGAAATATCTCCTGTGTGTTCTAAACCAATAAGCTGCTCTATTTGTAAAACAATTCTGAATGCTCTGCAGTCGTTTATCAGCAGGCAATCCTATCAGATCTAACGTTGAGTTTAATTGCTCCAAGAATTCTCTTGCAGATTGCGTTTCAACTCGATCTGAGAACTTTGGTAATAAAGACAATTCATTTAACTTTAAATGTCTATCTTTCCTCATGTACGGTGTTGCATTACAACCTTCTTGAAAAAAATTATGTGCACCATTACAATTTTCTATTCCATTCACAAATGAACTATTATGAATGTTTGGTGACGGTTGATTACCAGCAAAATATGTGCAAGGGTAAGAACGATTAAACAGTTTCCTTCTAGACTCATCGTTATCATTTTGAGAATTAAATGCTCTCTCTGTGTTATTCATTCTTGAATCTGTGTTATCAGACCTCTCTGGATGAATTTGGGTACAATTAGTAGAAACGGAACACCAAGTGCAAGGATATTTTGTGTAATTCAAATTACAATATCCTCCATAACTGCGGACGTCCTCTGGTTGTCTGGAAGTCCTCCTTGATGTTGGTTCAGGAAATGCGTTATTCGAGGAAACATCAATGTTATTCTCAGTTCGTTTAAAATATGTACAACTAGATCTATTCATACTTGAGCAATTAGAATTTACTTGCGTCTTCCGTCTTTCTAGCATTATGTAAACTAGATTGCTTGCGATTTTGCTTCCAACTTACATGTTTAAGATGCGGTTCCCTTACATAAAACGTCTTTACTTTAGTAGCATCCGTAGAGTTAATAGAACTTCCATCTGAATCACTCAAACCAGAAGCATGCTTATGACCAGTTTAGAATCACGCCTTACATTTAACATTCTCGATTGGCGATTTGCAACATTATCAATACCATGAACTTGAGTGTTCGTATTAGAATATTTGTTATGAGAAGTACAGTCACAGGAAGAATTACCTGCGCCACGGGACCTAGAATTTCGTAACATCTTAAAGCCTGTTGTTTATGCAACCCAAATAACAAAATATTCGCTTAAGTTTGCCTGGAGGATCTGAGTTCTCGGGAAGGATTGAGTTTTGATAGGATGAGTCTCATGACTCATGCCCCAGTCACAACAAACAGCTGGGTGCTAAGTGGCCTCAAAAAGAACGTTTCAGCAACTGGTTTCTTAACAAGAGCTCCTAAGGAACTATTCTTTCGAGTGATACTAGAGTCATTGTCAAGAAGGTTCACTGAAATGATGGTTCTCATCACAGACCACATGCCACACGTTAATTGCTTAAGTCTAGTTTATGCACTGGACCTCCACATTAAAATGGGATCTGAACCATATGTTCCTATAATTATCTGGAATTGAATTCGGAAGCCTTTCATTACATATCGAAGACGTTACCACTACGCCATCGGAGAGGCAATGGAACCGCCTTGAGAAAGAGACGAGTGAAACCATATTTGGCGTAAATTTTAAAAATAAGACAATATTTTGTGGCCACACGTTCGAACCGTGGGAGAGGCATAGATTTTTTGTGACATCGTCCATTTCATGAGTTTATAATTCTTTCTCACCGATACGATTAGCACGAGTGGTAGAAGAAAAGCGAAGTAAAAAAACTTAAATAGAAATAAAAAGAAAAAGCGAAACAAATTTTATCCATAATATTCTGCAGTCACTTATTCAACTGCACAAAACAACATTCCAATTGTTTTCGAATCGGAAAACAATTGAGATGCTGTAAAATAAAGTAAAATGCAGTGATAAAGTGGAAATTTCGTACGGTATAGAATTAAATCGGTGAAGATGTTCGATTTGATTGGATGCTTGTTATTTTGTGTCGCTATTCTTTCACCGTTTGGCAAATAGCGATGATGAAGATGAGTAATGAGTGATGATATGATTACATTCATTAAGGGACATTCACCAAGAACACCCATGGCCAAGCCGAGATTCGAACCAGGGGCCCATGCTGTGCTAACCACTCCGATATGGAGGTCAGTTAGGAGTGGATATTTTACCATATTTTTTTGTGTGCAATTGGGATCAATCAATGGAGTGACTAGGCATATTATATTATTAATATATTCATATCATTATATCACGTCATATTATTCGGCACGAAGTAACATTAGAGACATTCAATCTTACATTTTTGCCTTTCAACTAATTCTTCGACTTCAGGTTAATCACATAAATAAGATAAATTATGAAACAAATGGTAATTAATGTGGGATATTGACAGTTATTACGAATTACCTGACACAAGCAACATTAAGCAGACTCGGTGGGCAAGCTCATTAAGTGGTCGACATTCGATCTCGTCACCAAATTTTCTGGGTTTGAGTACCGTCCTTGTCACGGGAGTTTGAGTATTTTGTCATTAATTTCACGTAATGGTCACTCGTACATAATTGGAAAGAAAAGTGATGTTACGTAACAAAAATAATAAAAATAAACATTACCGAAGATTACTTATATCATCTCTCACGAAATCTCCTACAAAACCGGGATATATGAAATATATGTATCTTCACATACGTTTTCGCTTTCTATATTTAGCTAGTTGAGACCGAGAACGGGAGAGCAATTTTCAATTCGAGAAACCGAGAGACGGAGACACTGTCAGGTCTTGTTTGTTTCTTGACATCTCCCTAATTGAGTTATTGTTCTGTTCGTTATTGGCTTTGTATTGGCAATTGTAGGTAAACCATAACGACGATTTATGATGAAATAAAGCAGATGAAAAGGCAAGAACAAGAAAGTCATGCCTGCCCGGACTTCAACCTAGAACCTTACGTAACGAGATTTGAAATTCTGGATAAGGCATCTGTGTTTCGCTTGGCTTTCTCTTTCCTCAACTTCTGTTATTCTATCATGCGCGTATAATTAAAATGGATCTGAGAAAATTCGTTGCGATCCATAATTGTGTTGATTATATGCTATAAATGTGAACTCCAACATGAAATAAATTATTCCCTTTTGTATGTGGTTGAACATGAAATTTTCTTACACTGTCACAATTACTTTTTTTGTTTTTTCTGCACAGATAAGCTAATCTGGACTGGACCTTCAGTTTAAAATGACATACGAACTACTACGTGCATCCACCGTGTATCGAACCCGGGATCCCTTGATTATAAGGTGACGACATTATCATTACGCCATCGAGGAGGCCCGTGAGAAAATATTATTCACTCGATCTATACAATAATTTATTTAAACATTTACATTTTCGTTTTCTTCTTTCCTTTTTGTTAACTACTCTTCTACGACTCTTTTTTTGTCTTGGAATTTCTTCTTGTTTCAGGAAAAAAATAATACATGCCAGCTGTATTCCCCCCCTCCCATACAAATAGATAGAAAGCTCACTCTCGAGAACTAATTTATAAATAACGTAACCATTAGGAAACAATTCGAACGTTAACTGATATAACTGCAGATGAAACACTACTTACAGACGCTAACGAAATATCTATTCTTGTATAAGCTCACAGGCAACAGGTATCTGGTGAGTCATTCACTCTTGCTAACTACGAGCGAAAGTCACTGAACCATAGAGTGGCAAACAGGCGTCTGCTCTACGAAACTAGGGTTAGCAGACGAGGCCTGTGTTTCTGTTATCAATGACGTACGAAATAAGTAGGAACACAGCTTTCATATCAAACTAGACGTGTGTTTTGGTCCCGTCATTGCATGTAGAACACTTTCTCGTCGTGGCCTTGAAGGCCTACGTAAAGGCGTTACTGCAAGAAAGATATCTTACCATTGAGGGGAGGAAAAGTGTGTGTGTGTATCGAGGTCCTTCAACTTTCGTATTTTTCTTCATTTCAGAACGCGTGCTGTATCGTCGATTTAATCCAATCTAGCTGTTCTAGGTTTTAGGTTCTATTTCTGTTCGGTAATTTTACATCGTCTTCCTGCTTATGTTATTCGTGACGAAGCTTCTGGTTAATCTGGACGATAACGGGATTGTGTTGGATGGTTGATTTGGTGTCTTAAGTCCACTTTATGCAAAGTAAGACTAATCGGGAATGCATCTACAGTTTAAAGTGGGATCCAAACCACTATGTGCCTACACATTACTTTGCTACTAGATATTTGCATGCTATAAGATGTAGGAAGTGCTACATTTTCAGTGTGTGGAATTGATAGTTATTTTAGATACGAAGAATCGGAGTAGTGGGAAAGAATCACCCCACATGTTTGAATTATACCCCCTCCCCCAGACACACATACACAGGATATCGGCCTTGGTTTTTATAACGAAATATAACATGGATGAATTGTGTCAAGAAAAACTGGAGCCTATTCACATCCCTACGGAACTTGGAAGACCGTCCACGTAAAAATTAGAAAGTTCTGTTCCGACAGAACGTACAGTAAATGAAAAAGCAAAGTGCTACCTTGTGCTTTGAACCAAGCCATGAAGGCGTGTAGGGGGTGTGGAGTTAGGGACCCACACTTTCTTGTTACGGTCGAAGGTGGGGATAATGTGATCAGCACCACGCCCCTGGCCGCCTTTACCCCCCAAGTTTCCTACAGGTACCCACTTTATACGACGCTGGGTGGGCGCCGGAGCCTCTTGAACAGGTGGACAAAATTCCAATTCTCGTCGGGGATCGAACTCAGATCTCTCGCATGGTAATCAAAGTCCCTAACGACCGAGCTACCGCGGCACATATAGTATAGTAGCCTTTGTAATTAAGGCAAGAATTATTTTAGCGTTTCGTTCAACGGTTTTAGGGAAATCATTTTCGGACATAGGCTATAACTCTTGTCGGTTCTGCGACCTGGCTTGAGAAAAGGCGATTTATGACGAACAACATTCCACCTGATAAGTCACGTGACTTTCCTACATTTCCTGTGCCTGTTGGCTTTTGCATGGAAGACGAGTTGCTCCTTGAGACAGGCAGAATCACCCGATCACCTAAAGATGCAATGTGTGTTGCCTACCTTTCCGGCATTATTTACTGCCATTAAAGTCTTATGGGGAATATTTTTTTTCCACCACTGTACTGTACCTGTAACATTACAATCATTACCACCATAATTTACATTAACTGGTTTCTGTATATTATTCTCAACGACATCAACACGCAATGCAAGCTGTTTCAAATTATTATCGTACTGATTAACAATTTCGAAACGCTGTGAAACCTTAGAATCGTGCAACGTTCGAAAAGACGAGAACGGCAACCTGGTGCAGGCGAACGGTGCGCCAATGGCCGCCGCTGTTGCATTACCCATTATTGCTACTCACATTTGTCGGGAGTATGAGAACTTTTATACACTCAGAGCTTGCTGGGTGAAAATAAGGGAAAACTCGATTATGAAACATTGCATAACTATTTATTTAAATAAAGGCTCGTTGAAGATGCTTTAGTCAAAACTTGCTTACAAATTTTCATAATTTACAAAGTCCAATTTACAATAAAAATTCCTTTGCATAAATCGTTTACAATGGCAGAATGAGAAATA
Source organism: Lepisma saccharinum (assembly GCF_977018435.1). NCBI lineage: Eukaryota > Metazoa > Arthropoda > Insecta > Zygentoma > Lepismatidae > Lepisma > Lepisma saccharinum. The sequence goes on along the minus strand of NC_139236.1, from coordinate 16,970,246 downwards.
TTGCCTAAACCAAAATTAATAACAATTCTTAAACAATTTAAAATTATAAAAATTTGCCCCTTATTAATTCTAAAGTTTCCCTACCTTGGCGCTACTAACTTTTAATCAGGTACCAATGACATTGATACTAAAATTTACTTATCCTGATTATAGTCATGGCCTCGTTAAACACCTTATCTCTCTCAGAGCGAGGATTAAGGGGGGGGGGGCTATATATAAACCAAATGTGAAACGTTCTGGCACTTTTACACTCAGTATATACATACTGGTACGTACTTACGTTCGGGTGCCTTCCCACGGTACGCGGGGATCGAACCAGTCGGTATGACAGAGTACCTCCTCACAGCACGAAGCCGGGATCGAATCTGGTTCGTTTACCTACCGCTCAGTTATAGACTTAGGGACGAGCCAACTAAGGCTCGGGTACCTTGTTCCTCAGCACGAGGCTGGGGTCGAACCAAGGTTCGGATACCTCTCCTCAGTCTTAACCGGGTTCAGACCAGGCTGTTAGGGCTGGAGGTGGATCTCTCAGTATAAGCTGAGGAGCATGCCCTCGATGTGCTTCAGTCAATGTCCACAAACCAACTGAATACTAGTAGTGATGGGTCGTTCCGGAACGAATCGTTCCAAAGGAACGAACCCAGCAAGCGAACGAATCGTTCCGATTCCGGAAGTCAGCTGGAATCGAATCCGGTTTTGTTTTGCGGCTTCTCTTGTCCTTTTGTTCCCTTACCCGTTATCTGCCTCAGCATTGAAAAGGCACTCCGAGGAGAGGGAAGAGGGGGGGGGGGAGTAGGAGGAAAGTTGTATTTTGCTCATTCTGAGTGGTCTGGGCTAAACAGCAAGGACAATGTGAATTCTGCAAAATTCTTCCCTGGCTCAGAGGAAAATTTCCCTCCCGGGAATCATGATTCCGAAAAGGAACGAGTGAACGAAATCATGGTGGAACTGGAACGAGACGGCCGGAGTCGGAACGAAAGGAACGAAGGAACGAGTTTGAGGAATCGATTCCTTTAGGTGAGCGGAAAGAAAGGAATCGAATCCGCAAAAGAAACGACTTTCCCATCATTAAATACTAGGGCCACACGTAGTTTGTCTATGGGCCACACTCAGGCTTCTTTTATAGCATTGGGAGCCCTGATCGCAGCGTAAGCATGTGGCGATTCTAGGAACTACTTAGATTTACTATGGTTGCACTGACCAGCTGCGCACAGTAATAACAACTACCGAAGCGCCTCTAGTGGCACACATATGAAATCGGTGCTTAAGGTATATTGAATACCACCAAAGTTACCAAAACATACAGATCAGAAGTGCCATTACAAAATAAACTAATGAATATACAACCTTAATAATTTATAAACTTACAAACTAGGCTGACAGCCGGGGACGTTACAATCGAATGTTTCAACTTGCGAACAACAATTATCAAATCCACATTTGAGTTTACCTATATCGTCTTTTGCATCTTGCAAATAACCTTCAATTTCATTTATTTGTTTCTCATGAAGATCTTGTGTACCAATAATATCTGATATTTTACAGTCATAATTTCGCATGCTTTCTTGCAACTTCTGGTTTAATTCTTCATTTGAACTTACACACGTTTCTGCTAAAGATTCGATTCTTATTGCTACATCAGAAGCCAACATGTCTATACGGTTATTAACCTGCTTAAAATCAAAATTCATAGATTCAATTTTAGACTGTAATTCGACATTGGAAGCTTCAATTTTGGATTTGAAATCTTCGTTGGAAGCTTCATTCTGAGATATTAATTCCTCGCTGGAAGATTTCAATTCCCTATTGGAACCCTCAAGCTAAGATTTTAATTCTTTGTTGGAATCTTCAAGCTGAGATTTTAATTCTTTACTAGAATTAACTACCACGAACTAAATGCTCTTGATTGTTTCTAGCAAATCGTTAAAATTATGACTAATACTCTCTTTGTAAGCTGACAATTCATATGGATTATAACTAGGTTCACAAGATTTACAAAAGTAATTCTCTACAGTAGTAGAATAAATAGACCAATGAACAACTGACAACTTAAGACAAGAAAAGTGAAACCATGAAAGACATTTATAGCACTGACCAAATCTGATGTCAACTTTCGTATCACCTCAACATTCCACCTTGCGAGTACTGGTATCAGTCTTATCATCAGAATTAACGTCTTGACTTTGAACGTTTGTAAACGTTGCTAGATATGTGTCCTCGTATTGCATAGCAGTAATCTTTCTACTACGAGATTTAGATGAATCTCTATAAGACATTTTTCATTAACGAAAAAAACTTACACATACACTTAAATACTTGAATATCAATCAAATACAGTTAGAATCCTCTTCAATACCAGACCTACTGAGATTATATTTCTCATAATTTATCCGAAGAACTATTAACTTCAGAGTCTTGTCACACGGTCGCCACTTTTTGCTAGTGTCGTAGAGGCTTGAGCATTTTACTTTATGCTCAGGAAATCACTATTCTACTTTACAGCAAATTATAAAATAAGAGTAATGTAAATAGTTCAAAATCACAACACCGTTCTCTGATGAATATACTTGTTCTTTGCACTAAATTAATACATTAGTTTATGCTCGATTTGAAGTGATTCGAACTACTCACAAACGTTCTTGTTATCTCTTTTCACTTGTTTCTTACAACTAGTTGCTACGCAACAAAACAGTATGCTATAACATTTATTTCTTTTTATTTTACACAAGAAGTGATTATACATTCTACAATTTCAAAACAGTCACAGGTTGCCAGCTTAAGAAGACTGATGATTGTTTTATGTTTAGTTGGAAATATATTCCTGACGTACGAGTTCAGAGAAGCAAGCCGAACGCAATGTACAGGGTGTACCAAAAGTCCCATAACCCCCTTTTTGATTTGTAGACAAACCTGCAAAATGTTATTTTAACTGTATGTATATGATGAGAGGATGGTATACCATTAAATCAGACCAATGGCCACCATTTACTCTGTGTGCACACCGCCATTTTCATGGCACAGTATTATTCGCCTCCAGGTGCGATGCGATGTGAAATCCTCCATAATTTGGCTGACGTGAAGGAAGCGAACGCACTGCGAACAGCTTCTTGAAGTTCCTCAGTTGTCTGATAACGATTATGGGCGACTTTCTGTTTGATCTGTCCCCATAGCGCATTATCACAAGATGTCAGATTTGGACTTCTGGGTGGCCATTTTAAAGGTTCTGTTAAAATAACATTTTGCAGGTTTGTCTACAATTCAAAGGGGGGGGGGGTAAGGGAACTTTTGGTACACCCTGTACATGAAATCCAGTTCACTGCAAGAGGATCCCGCAAAAATCGTAGTGAAGAGAGAGAGCTGCGAGTATGCCACCTCCATTCAACAAAGGACCTGTGAAGTATGTGGAGTTATTGTCAATATGTGCTGGTTCTTTTCTCGTGGTTCGATAGTGACTGCAAAAATATTACACAAATATAAACCACTGAAATGATCTATTACAGAAACCACGTGTTTCAGGTCACTACATTTCACAAAAAAAAAATTCTTGATGCTAATGTCATGTAGACAAAATATCTCTCAATTTTGTGGTATTGTTATGAAGTAATTTTTCTCTTTTAGTTATTTACTTGTACTTAGAAGTGAAACTTGTCTATTGTATTTAAAACGTGTAAACCTAAAGAAAACAAAAATGACCATTCACTTTGAAAGGAAATTAAAAACAAATAAGCTTCACAGACAATAACATCATGAATATTACATGTATGAATTTAATCCCATTTTGATTTAAAAAAGAGATTTGTCAAATAGTGCAGCTGCAACTTGATACTCATTTGCATGGCGTATCTCAAAGATATTTCTGAGTGATTAATAATTACGATCTGGCACACCAACGTATCTCAACAAATTATAACATTTCACGCATGTAAAGCAACACCTGCAACATTCGACCACTTTATTTGATTGCAGAAACAGTTTGTCACTCTTGTGACAAAATGAAAGTTCTCAGGGATAAATAAATAGTATTCTCATAACTATCTACCAAAGTGTGTGCGAAAACGTGTTTTGCTTCTCCTGACAACATTAGAAAACTGAGATACGTCGTTAAGTCATCCTACGGACGATTTGTGAAAAACGAACCAACCAGGACGGCAACGAAGAAAGCATAACGTGTGTTCTAAAAGCTTTAAAGAAATGAGTTGAAATTTCAAGTTACTGTGCATGCGACACTTTAAGTCCGCAGGCTCTGTTCTTTAATAACGTCAATAATTATTCGCAGTTCACTCATCTCAGTATACATATCTACGGGCGCAAATTTTATTAACAATTAAAATATTATTTTTCAAAATGAACATTAAGATTTTTGTTTTCAAATTACTATGAAAATATATCTGCGAGTTTTTTATTATTTTTTTTCGAAAATGTTCATTTCCAATTACTACAAAATGTTGATTGCCATATGAGTGTTATTTTTAACATAATGCATGGTGATGCAGTTATTCTCAAGGTATGAATGAAATAAAATTATTGCACATTAAGAATTTGAGATTATTCATTATCTCTGTGTACAATTTGTAAACTGTAAGTTATACTTTTGAAATGATCTAAAATGCTATACAGGTTTGATAAAATGTTGATGCAATTTTTCAATTACTACAAAATGTTTATTACACCAATTGGAGGCTTCTGGGCGGCCAAAAATGGGCGTATGATAAGCTCATAATGCTTACAGTCACCGTCAATAAAAATTATATCCTGAGATATTCACTTATCTGTAAAGCGTTATGTGTGTTGCCTAACTCTGCGGCGGTGGTAGATGTTTCCATTGAAAATGTGTTGTTAAAATCCACTTCTCTCGCCGTACAATTAGGCAACACACATAACGCTTGCAGGGAAGCGAGTATTTCAGAATCTAGGTGTCCAATTGTTATTGCCGGTGACTGTACATGAGCTCCGAAGAACCCTCCTTATTGCTTATTGTTTACATTGAATTCTCTGAAGTATTGGAATAGTACTGTATTCCGCAAAATAACAATGCTTTCAAATTTTCTTTATCGTCTTATACCAGCACCATTGAAAAGCCATAATGATTCTATGTTTAGAAAATAATATATTTATAAATTAAATGATGCGTGAACATTTCGAAACACCGGGACAGGGACTAAAAAAGAATAGACTGTTCGGATTGAATCTAGACTTCTGGTAGCCTTGCATCAACGGCTGTAGAACTAAAATTACTAAATATTGCAGACTGCAGACTCCTGGAGCCTGCCTCTTTAGAAATTATGTAATGACAAAATCAAAATTCTTGCAAAATCTTAAAAATGGTCAATGGTGTTTTCGTAGGTTTTTAAAAGTTTATATTAAAATATTTCATGGCTCGATGAGGGGGGAATTGGCCCCCTTGGCCCCCTTGGCCCCCTATGGGTACGGGCCTGGCAGCGGTCCCGACTCTCCCTTAGGCGCCATTTTGAATATATAAGGTATTGGTGAATCACATTTAAAAGGTAAGCACCAAGAAGAAGCAGCCTCCTTGTACAGCTTGGAAGTAGTTCCATGATTGACCAGAGATGGCAGCTCTATATATGTGATATATATTTCGCAATATTAGGTATTCCACAATCGAGGGGTTTTGTTGTCTCCATTGCCTTTGTTTAATATTATTATTATTATTTGGATTACTGACTTTTTACGCTTCTCTCATGACTATTTATTGTACACTATATTTCATATTCCTATTTTCTTGTTCACATTATTTATAACAAAAGCGTATTTTAGAATTGTCAAATTACATTTGCTTCAATGATTCCACATTTTCTAAAAAGAAAAAAGGATAACAGTATACTGTATATACCAACCACGGACCTAAGTGGCGGAGTGGTTAGAACAGCGCGCAACGACGCCAGGTGTCCCGGGTTCGAATACAAGCCACGGTATGGGTGTTCAATGTGATTGTCCCTTCATCAATTTCATCATATCATCACTCATTCGCATCTTCACGATTAGCCAAAATTGGCAGAAAAGCGATGTAAGATAAGTCAATTCAATCAATGAATCAAGTAAGGCTAGGTTCAAATATCAATGACTCTGAACACTGTAGAAGTGGATTTTTGCAGTTTTTTAGTCTTTTATAGAATGTCTTTCTTTCTTGTATATATCTATCGCACTCAAATATAATGTGATGTATATATTTTTTGTTTGCACAAATACAATTAGGATTTCGTAAATTTTGATCTTTTGTAAATGACTGTTTGTACGTAGTTGTATGTCCTGACGTGTACTTTGTCTAGTAATGAAACAAGAACATCATGATCATGTGTAGGGAAATTTTTAAGTTCTAGAATTTTTTTAAATTTCTAGCAAGAAACCAAATATAGATATAGCATCACTATTAATCAAGCGAGGAATTTTCTGTAAGAGATTCTGCATATAGCTAGATGCTGCCTGCGTTGATATTTTAAATAGTTCTGGTCCCTTGAATATGGTCCCTGTATTCGCAACAGACGCGACATTTTCTTGACAAGAAATGGGTTGAAAGTTAATCAAATCCCCCACACTCGAGTTACCACGGTTTACACACGTTAACTCCATTGCAGATAAAGGATTTAGTTCATTATGTAACGCAGATCTTCTAGTTGAAGACATTCCGGCGAAGGGAATTCCCTCTGGAGTATCTAGTACACCCGATTCGTCTACAGTTGCAAATGGGTTTGACAGGTAGTGCGCCTTTATACCGAAATTTTAACTGCCCCATACAATTTGACAGAGAACCACGCACTGCATCTGTATGCACGTTAAACTGGCTTGTTTAATGCATACGAACTTGAAGTAAGCGCGCAGTGGAAGATTTCCGCCTTAAAGGTCTACTTATTAGGTATGGGGCAGCTATGCTATTCGAATGTACAGATACAACAGAGATACAACAATGTTCCAAATTATGCGAGTTTATTGACGTAATGTGTACGCGCAATTAGACTACACAAAGAAAGATTGTTCGATGATAAACTCGCTGAAATAAACATTTGTCTTATCACTTGGGCCAGTTTGATGGTTTAACTAATTAATAATAATGAACTAAATCTGTCTTTTGACTGTCAAGTCACTTCTTCACGTAGTATAGACGAGAAAGTTTATGACAATATATAATTGAGTGAGTGAGTGCAAGATCGGAACTTAAAACATCACGGAAAGTACTTATCCTTCTCCTCCATATCGTGGTTCCTCGGATACCTTCACAAAGTGTCTACCTTGAGGAAAACAACATCCTCTCTCTGGGTCAGAATACAAAATGCGCTGCCTGAAGGGCTGCGAGGTTGCACCGAGGCTTCCTTATTACGTCATTGCGTAACCGACTCTATTGACCTCTGGTGGCAAAATTAATAATGATTCCATCAATCTGGCACAAATGAAGCAGAAATACTATTACAAAGTGACGTCTCCGCCAAGACCATCTTAGACACTCAGGCCGCAGCGCTCACCCCTGACGTCATCTGGAGGCGATCATCTTAACGCTGTACAAGGAAGACAATATTTTATCGTTAAGTATTTAAGTTCGTTTGTTTCTTTTTTGGAAGGACTGGAATCTCAGAGGAAGTTACATTTTAACATTACCCTCACAGTAAATATAGTTAGAAAAGAGAGAAGAAAAATATTGAATATTTACACCAACATTTTCGTTCAAGAAGCCACTATGACCAACACAAGAAAATCCCTAATATTGCACAAATTCATGTTGGATATCGTTAAAACTTCCTGGTGGATTTTTTTTAAATGCATGTATTTGTAAAATAGTATCCGTAGTATTCTTAAGATTTATATAAAACTCGTTGTAAGAAAAGTAAAAACAAAGAGAATAAGTTAAACCCCGCATGTTACATTGACAGGAAAATCGCCAAGTTGCCTAATCAATTAATAAACTCACAATAGCATCGCTAGCACTTTCATTATTATTATATAATTGTCTTTCCGTTCATGAAAATACTACCACAGATAGCACTTTTTAGTACCAATAATAGGCAAACAACAAAACATTTAGGTGTGGAGATTTTCCTTATTTTGTGTCGGTCTTCAACAAAGTTATTTACTCTTTTACAATAATTATTTAACAAAGTATTTGTTGAGGACCACAAAATTATTCTTAAAACCTTTTCGCATTCGTGTACATTATTGCAGGTCACCCACCACTTATCTTCATCTTCTCTCAACTTCACAAGACTCAGATTGAATGCCACTTCCAGTTGGTTTTCTGCTTTCAAGAATTCTACTTTATATTCACAGCTTAACAGTTTTTTGACAACATAATTGATAAGCACAATATCCACAACCACCTCTGAAGGACACAACAATCCACCTCTATCCAAACATTTTATAAAATCCAATGAATCATTTGGAACATCTTGCATAGTCTTACTACAGTATGTTGCTACAGTCATCGCACGTCAATTTTTTCTTACAATGTAAGAGCAATAGCCTGCTAGATACATCAAAATGGGAAGATCTTTCTTCGCTTCTTCAATATCCGGAGCACACATTTTCAAACTCTGAAACATAGCCAAGCCTGTAACTGCCAGGGTTAATTCAGATGTTACCATGCTCGTCAATTTGATTTACAAAGATGTCACCATATTTTAGAGCCTTCATTCTGCTGGTAACACGCAGTTTTTGTTCCTTCTCAAAAATCTGACGGAGAGATATGTTGTACTGCGCACCAGCCATCTGTCGATATTGGCCAAATCCCGCTTCAAGTTTGTCTGTTTGAAATTTTCCTTGCAAAATATATTGCATTCCTAACTCTTCTCTACAATATCTGGTTATTTCAATCAGCCCATGTGTGGATATTTTCAGGGCACTGGAAGTTTCTCTGGTGAGTTTTCCTGACGGGACGTTCAAACTTTCCCAACCATTCAAGGAATTTATGTAGATACAAGACACACTCATCTCAGGATTTGTTTGTCAGAGAATACTGTAAACTGTTTCTTAACCTCGCACCTTTCCATGGAGACTTGACATTGACTACTTCCCACCAGTTTAAAACAATCTTATGAACTCTGCAGTGTCTTCATAGTTCGGCAAATTGTGTTGGCCCTTGTTCCTTTAAAGCTTCAATGACCATATGGTTGAAAACGTGAATAACTAGTTTTCATATTTTGTCTTTCTAGGGAAGTTGGCCACGTATATTTTAATGATAATTTATGAGCATTTCTTGATATTATCACTTTCTATACTAAAGAGTATTCTTAAAGTTGCAAATGATGCAACATTAATATCACACAGGTTTTCAAAATCTGGGTAAACAACACTCGCATTTTCATTTTTCTGATTGATCCAGTTGTTTCTAATACACTTAAATAAATGCACAGTGTCCACAAGATAAAAGAAAGGCCTCTTCTTATCACTTGGATGGATATACACAAAGTTCTGTTTATGTTCAACATTAAATATGGACATAGCTTTCCTATTTATCATGTTGTTATCTGAAACAACACATATAATCTTAATGCAGAATTATCAAGGCCAAATATGACATTATGCAATGACTGAGCAGTTAAAGTTTGCACGGGTAATATATGCACAACTTCCTTGTATGTACTTGGAGGGCACACCGTTAATCATAAATATATGAGCACTTTTTGCAGCTTCAGAACTATCATAGGCAGTGCCAACAATTGCACCTCCCTTATAATCGATGTAAGATTTGATGTGGATTTCATCCAATGTCAATGAGCAGTACAACTCATGATCTTTAAGGTGGACCACTTTTTCTTGCTTATTCATTAGAAATTTATCTTCACTTTGCTCTGGAATTGGACTTGCGTGGATATCTGAACATAATTTATTCAAAGTATTTGGATGGGGTAAAATAAAATATCCTGAATCACAGATGAACATACTTATATGCACATGGAGACATAATATTCAACAATGGTGAGAAAACAAAAATCTCAGAATCATGTCACACCCGTTCTTTGCGAACATTTAACAACCGTATTTGTGATTTTATAAAATGAAGCACTAAGACTCTGCTTTCATGCACAGTCTCTTTTACATTATCCAGAAGGATTTCAATGGCTTTCAAAACGTGGCTGATATTACATGTTGATTTAACACTGTCGAATATACCCGGTGGAGGCACAAGTGGTTCAGACCCCACTTTAAACTGTAGGACCAGTCCCAATTAGCATTACTGTGCATAAAGTGGACTTAAATCAGCAACTCAAACTCAAAACACTGTCGAATATTTCCAGGAATTGTATTGCATCTTCAATAGCATGTGTATTTGAAATCTTATGTGAAAATCTCTTCGCATTAATCTCAGCTCCCCGATAAAACATTGACAAAGAGAGTGAGTCATTAACAACAACATAGTTAACTTCATGGGATAAGAAAATAATGCAACTTTCCTTTTGCAAAATACCCCACTGTGAAGAGAGACTGATTTTATAAATTTGATCCTTCAGTTCATTTAAGGTCGAAAATTTGTGAGTTGCGTCATACTCTCTTTTTGCCTCTATACTGTCTGCAATAGTTCTTCTTAAAGCTTCTGCCTCCCTCTTTTCTTTCTTCTTTTCTGGACATTCTCGGGCCTCTTCATTTTGCGTTCCAGAAGACAGGTATGATGGACATCCAGGAAAAATAGATGGGATTGCACTTGGATGGATCCGAGGCCTTGCCAAAGCAAATCTGAAGATTTTTCCTGTACGGTCATCCACATGCATTCAATTTATTGAGTCTTGAAATGTGCTTGGACCACCTGGAAATATGTATGCATAAACACAAATATCGTTATAACTGGGAACATAAAGGTAAAGTGCGGGCTTTAGAATGAAGTGGGCTATTAGGTACTTGCTTTATACAAGCAGAACTTAAGTTATAAGAGAATTGATATCTTCAGAAATTGTGACCGTCAGTACTTTAGCATTATACGGACTACCTCATTTGTCTCCTTAGGTTAGGTTAGGAGACAAATGACAAATGAGGTAGTCCGTATAATACTGAAGTACCTGACAGTCTTTGAAATATAGAAATACAAGTGTGTGGTTACCATGAAAATTTTCAGAAAATCATAACGTGAGGTTTAAAATGCCAGGAATTAGCAGTAAAAAGTCCACATGCGGGTATGACATTTAATTACTTTACCTGTCCTCAAGTAGACATGTAATACTTTTGTTGAAAATAAAATATTCTCTCCTGCAGGTCACCTGACATCCGAACCGACCTTCGTGGCTGAGAGGTTAGCACTACGTGCTACAACGCAAGGGGACCCAGGTTCGGATCCGGCCGGGTCACGGATGTTCTTTGTGAGTGCTCCTTCGGCAATATCATTATATTCTCATTCGTCCTCGTCGTCATTAGCCAAAAATAGTAGAGCAGCGACGCTAAATAACAAAAATCAAACATGACATCAGCAAGTCTCAATTGCTATTCTTACAAAACGGTTTAAGGATTCAGGTTACGATTGGTACACAGAAAAAATATCTGCTTATACTAACGGAAAAGGTTAGGTTGACGGTTTGGCGAATTGTTTGTTTCCAAAATCCAAACATCAGTGAAAATTTCTGAATCATTTTGTCTAGGAATACAAAAAAAATTGTCAATCAACAATTTTGTAGAGCCAAAATAATTTGTACACGTGCAAGTAATATACTCAAGAATAACCAAGTTAAAGAAAATGACTATGTTTGCTTATTCACATAGCTCGGTAAAAAAGTATGCTTTTCGTGTGAAAACGTTTATTTGAAATATAAACAATATATTCTTGTATTATTATACAAGGAAGCATTCCATCAAAGTGCTTCTTCTTACACAATGTATTTTGTATTTCAATGCATAACGTAAATATCAACTTGCCTTCCATTATCTCCGATTAACCTAAAGAGGCACTAAAGCGAACTAAAATGAGAATATAAATGTGCAAATTTTTCAATCTTGCTCACTTCTATAATTTTCTTTCCTTAAGCATACTTTGAAACTGAACATTTGTATATATTACATGGAAGTCTTGATAACGAACATGCTAACGAAGCACTAGACTGATTTCGTAGATGTAACAATATTTTATAACTTTGAACAATTCATTTTGCAACGATAAACAACTTTGTAACGTTAACCAAATTTGGTAATTCAGGTTGAATTATTTGGCATTTCTAAAGAAATTAGCTTGGTTAGATTTACCGATAATTCGATACTGGTGATGAAAAATGATTTGCAAAAACACGTAAACTTGACAAAATCTAGAAGTATGTTAGATGGCTATTTCGTGCACATTAAATCTTTACATTATGAACTAAACTATTTCTCTCGTTTATTTATAAGTATAAAGTCTGTGTTACTTACCCTAGAGTTGATCGTAAGGACAAAATTACGTGGAATTTCGCTAATCCATTTCTCTTTTTCAGTAAGGTTTTGAGGAAATCTAAATGCATTACTGTTCTTATCATAATTTCCTCTACAATGGACATTTCCACTTTGACATGAAAAATGTTTTAAATCCATTCATTTTACAGATAATGACACAAACATGAGATGTGCAAAATATCTCGGCGATATTTGTTTCGGTTCTCGAGAAACACGCCTTCAAACACCGCTGAAATTCACCTACTACGTCACGGATTTGAAAACGTCCTCTCCACAGACAGGAGGTCCTCTGACGTCATCACTTAGAAATGCGTGCAGGCGGGGCTTCTGCTCGTCCCGACAACTTAGCATGAGCCGCGGAAGCGACAGAAAATTCCCTTGCTACCGTGTAAAACAAGTATCTTACAACTTCCAGTGCAAAAATCTATGCTCCATTTATTGGAGATGAATTATGCCCTAGCAGTATTTAGTATTTACTATAATTCAGCCACTCGGTAGAGGGTTTTCCCATTAGGGTGACAAAGCAAACCTTGTAACAGTCAATGGCTGAACACGTGAACAGCCTTGCTCATTGCGAATACATAGGTTAGTTCTGACTGGCAAGAACTAAATATTATAGGAATGCCTTTTCTGGAATTACAGTTATTTTCGTCATAATATTTTCTTCACAAATTTTAAGATAATACTTTTAGAACACACTGGTTTACACGCCAATTTCTGCAATATAAGAGGTGATACGGTATAAAAAGGTACGGTGAGTTTTTCAATTTCCTGTAGTAAATGACAGTTTTCTTCAGTTAATATATATATTGCAAATGTTTGTATTTAGCCTACTTTTACGTCGCTTTTCCGTTCACTTTGTTTAACCGCAACGATGAGAACGCATGGTTAATTTATTATAATTTATTTATTAATTATCATCTCTAACATCACATTTCTTCCCACTTTTGGCTAATCGCTACAATGAAAATTAATAACTACAAGCTGTATTCGAAGTCGGGGTGCACTACCACCAACTGCACAATCTAAGTATCACCCAAGCTGCCATGATAAGAGACGAACTTTTTCTTCTGTCCCATCTCATTTCGAAAACATTCACTTGCCCCATCTCCTTTTATGAGACGAGACGGAACATGCCTCGTCTCGTGAGCAACATTAACATTGACAATAGAAGCATCCCCCTAGCTGTTCCCAAAGTCTCGAGCAAACATCCTCCCATGTAACAATTTCCAGTTCAATGAAATGTCACTCACAAGGAAACAGTCATGCCCAGGTCGAGAGTCAAACCTGGAACATGCGACTTCCTCAGATAAATCATGAATTTTGTGTATAATAATTACAACGCCAGTTCATTCCTGGTAATTCTGAATCTGCAGTTTGGTTTGCATATATAAGCAGGATAATATTTAGTTTTCGAGGGCTGTACCGTCGAAACGAGTAGTCAATAATAATAATAATAATAATAATAATAATAATAATAATAATAATAATAATAATAATAATAATAATTAAAAAAATATTAAGAAAGGTTTTCTTTGTATTTATAATGATAAGCCTCTGCATACGTTGTTAATTCTATATTTTTCGAGACTTGAGACGAGAACGAGAATTGCCCTCCCAAACCGAGACGGATGTTTATAAATTGAGACGAGACTGTCAATGAGACATTTACAAATAAACACGAGACAGACATTTACAACTCTCAACGAGAACGAGACCAAGGCTGCCATGTCTCGTCTCGATAGGATCCTTAGTGGTGAAGTTGTGAACCAACCAATTAATGCGTTCGGGGTAACGAGATGAGGCGGCTTTTTTCGCAGTACAAAATTCAAAATAATTATATCGTACTATTTCAGTATGGGATATTGTTATACACATGGGCGTATATATAGTTCACGGGGGGGGGGGGAGGGATGGATCAACTTTTGGTATGATTAGGGTTGCTTTATTTCGTAAGTGAAAACCCAGGACACTGCTGGCCGGAAGCTTGCTGGGGAGCATGGGGGGAGGGAATGTTGGACCCGACAAAGTTGTGTGTTTGTAGTCACGAAGTCATGCTACTTAGTATTGATACTTTTCTGTTCATCTTGTGTCACTACGTTTTTAAGAACAAAATTTCTTTAATATGATTCGAGGGGAAAAAATAACTGATTTGATAGTCTCAATGCAGTTTCTTATCGCAGAAATTCCGAAACTATCAGGAAATTGCAGATATTGGTCTGCAGTCCCATCTGGTGTGTGGAATTACGAAATTTCCTTCCCATCCGTATCCCGTCCTATACGTCTCTAATTTAAGAGAATGAAATAAGTCCGAAGGATTTTTTTTATGAACAAGCGGATAGAACAAGGAAACTGGTAATTTTAGTGAACCAAAAAAAGAGAGGGGTTGGACCCGTTGAATTCCCCTTAAATACGTCCATGGTTATACACATTATTTCCTTGTAATAATTATATAAACTAAGTATAGATGTGTACTGTGCAACTAATGTAATCTTCTCAGTGTATTTTCTCTTATCTGCACAAAAATGTTTGATCATAATTTGCGCAACAGAAATGGAACACAAACTGAAATTGCTTTATGGAAAAGAAAGTTAAATAGGCTTTATAAATAAAGTGAAGAATGTGAAAATTCTTATTTTGCACTACATAGGTTACGGTAAATATCGATAAATATAAGTTTAAAAAATATTTTTGAGTGGTCAGCAACCAATTTTATAAGCAATATTTTTCGCATGGCCTGAGAACACACACGCAGCTGAACCCTTTCATTTATCTTGCACGTGAGCAGCACGGATATTTCATAGAAGAATGATCATTACAAAGCATAGCTTTCCTTTCTCCCATCGCTCCTTCTTCCAGTATTTAAATCGGTACAGATTTGTAAAACTGCTGCACGTGTTCGCTCACCGTGGGCTACCCATCCGGAACTGGACGCTCAAAGCAGACGACAAACGAGCTCTCCCTAAGGAGTGACGTAGTAACATGGCGGCGTTGTGTTTTCAGCGCAACGCTAGCTTTTCAACTTTGGAAGTCTCATTTCTGCCTTAAACTGGACGCAGAGAAACGCGAGAACTTGCAGGGGTCATTTTTCCAGGGTGTAGTTTTTAAAATTGTTGTAAAAAAAATTGAGTGGAAATGTCCATTGGGAATACAACACTTATAGACCATATTCCTTGTACGCTCCCACTTCACTTATACTTCATTTGGAAAATTAACATTTGGGATATTTCCTTACACTGTGTTTACACACTGTTAATAAAATCGTGAAGGATGTTAGAGAATTATGAAACACAATTAAACATCATCACTGATTTAATGCATCAAAATTACGAACATCGAAGCTTCACAAAGACGAGAAAATAATAAGAGACAATTCACATAAATTAATCTTATAAAATGTACATGTATAGTTCATATTAAAATAACTCGGTAAAATTGCTTTTTGTGTGAAAAGTTTGGAAAAATTTATATAAATTACATGAATATGTTGTTATCGAATGCTTGCATAAAATTTACACTAACAAACTGCTTTGGTAGATGTGACTGTAATATTTAAAACATTGACTATATTTTGAAACAAATTATTTTGCAACCAGAAGCAACAACGCATCTTATCGTTAACCAAAGGTTGTAATTCAGGGTAAATTATTTGATATTTCTAAAAAAAAAATGTTGACTAAACAAAGAAAAAATATCAAATTAGATGCCTATTCCGGACACATGAAATCTTTACATCATGAACTAAACTGTTTTTATTATTTATGTATGAGCATAAAACCTTTGTTACTTACCCTGTATCTTTTAGTAGGGACTGAATCACATAGGATTGCCCTAAACCTTTCTCATTTTCAGCAACATCTTGAAGTAATGTGAACGTTACTGTTACCTTTTTCATCATAATTACCCCTGCAATTGAGCACACAATACCTCTTGTACATTTATGCATATTTACACTTCATATAAACTCGATTACAGTTCTTAAAACTGCATTGCAATTCCATATTCACTAAAAAGGTTCAACATTGATTCCAAAGAAGCAAATCAAACATGGCGGCTAATATGCGTAAATGTACAAGAGGTATGGTGTATAAGTGTTGTGTGCTCAATTGCAGGGATAATTATGATGAAAAAGGTAACAGTAACGTTCACATTACTTCAAGATGTTGCTGAATATGAGAAAGGTTTAGGGCAATCCCATGTGATTCAGTCCCTACGAAAAGATACAGGGTAAGTAACAAAGGTTTTATGCTCATACATAAATAATAGAAACAGTTTAGTTCATGATGTAAAGATTTCATGTGTCCGGAATAGGCATCTAAAATACTCTTTAATTTGATCTTTTTTCTTTGTTTAGTCAACATTTCTTTTTTAGAAATATCAAATAATTTACCCTGAATTACAACCTTTGGTTAACGATAAGATGCGTTGTTGCTTCTGGTTGCAAAATAATTTGTTTCAAAATATAGTCAATGTTTTAAATATTACAGTCACGTATATACATACGAGGAGTGTGTGGGGTAACGCAGCGCATGACGGTAGAGAAGGAGAGAAAACGAATAAGCGGAGCCAAGCAGTGAGCGAGTCACTACTTGCGCAGAGGAGTTGTTTTCATTCGCTTGCTCCACAGACTCCTTGGATAGAAAATAGATTCCCCGTGCAATCCACACCTAAATTATTTACATCAAATACAATGCAAAATTGGTAAGACAGTTGCATATTACACAAGGGATAACAATATGAATATTTTTTTCACCAAGATCATGTTTCATTCCGAATTCTGATTATGCTGCATATTTTGTTCTCATGTGAATTTATCAAGGTAACCTGTCACAGAAATATTCATGTTAGTCTTATACAGGGTGATTCTTATGAAACCGGCCTGATGAATTTGCTAATAATGCTGCAGGTGATGCATGTAACAGCTCAGAATAACTACACGAATTCGTGGGGTGTGTTGATAGTCTTACAGGTGGCAACACTTATGCTGCACGGTTAAAGGACACAAAGTGGTGCACGTTTGAACGTGATTCCAGTGTCCTGGCATCAGGTCCCCAAGATCCCCCCAACCCTAACAGCAGGGATTTTTTTCTTGTAGGATTCACTGAAGGACAGGGTGTATGGAAACAAACCGCGTACGTTACAAACCGTAAATTATAACATTTCGGCTGAAATCCGGAACATCACCGGAGAAACACTGCGGCGAATCACGGCGAATATGCAAATGGAGGTGGATACGTGCCTTTCTTGAAAACGGTGGACACTTTTAACACATACTCTGATCACAATGAACAATCAACGGCACACTATCCAAGGTACGTCATGTATAAATTACGTTAATATCTGCATGGTATATTCCATATTACAACTTATTTTGTAGGGCCTGTTCAATAAGAATCACCCTGTACTATGAGCATATAAGACATTTCAGAGACCTGAACACACGAAATCAAGAAAAGATGCATAATTCGCGACGCGATTTGCTTTCTTCTTCTTCAGCAAGAAAGCCATCTAGGGTTTCTCGCTTCAGGAAAATTGAAAATACTGATTTCTAAATGGGAAGCTGATGGGGCTACACACCACCCCCACCTCCAAAATTTTAAGAATATCAAAACTTTCAAATGAAATCGGTAGACAACTCGGAAAAATCAGATTCGTAAATGTACCCCTCCCTAAAATGATCCCCGATTACCATGTTTGTATTTGAACAACTGTTAAGACAAAGGAATAAAAATAGTAATTACAAAATATATTCTTGTTCATTCAGCCTTTCTCCCTCCCTGAGAAAGTGATTCTCTCCCAACTCAAGAACTACGGAAATTCCAATGAAAACAATGTCATTTCAGAAACTGTACTTTCCGGTTGGATATTTCAGTGAAATGTCTTCCCAACTCAGGAAGTCCCACTCATTGAACTATATTATATATATATATATATATATATATATATTATAGTTCAATTGTCTCGTGGGGAAAGGAAGTTAAAGGTAAACTATTCGAGATCGTGTTGGGATGGGTATGGTATACGAAGAAGAGGATGTAGACCAAGGCACGCTTGAACTTGTTAAACAACGACCAGAAGATATAGACCGCAGAGATAAAGTAAGAAACTGCAACTAAAATATCACTAGACTTCCAGGCAAGGGACATCCGGGAATGGGGACAAGCAAGTAAGCAAGGAAGCAAGAGAGGGAGTAGTATTGCTGAGATTGGGGGCGGGGGGAGGGTTGGATACACAGTGCGGTGAAAAGAGAGAGAGGGACATATGAATGTAGGTATGGAGGGAAATGATAGTTAGGAGCACCTGTTTTGCATGTCTGGGAGCGCATGCCCTGCAGGACAAATGGTTGGAGGGTTTGGAAAAGGAAGGAGCGTTCAAATTAGTTGTGGAACAGAGTGCAGCAAGTGTGGGGAAGTTGGAGAAAGTGGGAGTGTTTTTAGCGAGAGTGAAGAAAAAGAGAAGCGAGGCGAGGAAGAAGGAAGAAAGTGGAAGAAGAACGAGTGGAGTGAATGATCTGCTAGTGAAGGGGATGAATGTGTGTATAGGGAACAAACTAAGAGACAGCGTAAAAGAGAAACTAAATGTAACAAAATATTGTAGAAAAAGTCAAAATTATGTAATGCGTACAGCCTATGGCTCGCACATAAAAGGAAATAAATCTAATCTAATCTATATAGTTCAATGCTCCCACCAATTGCCTCAGGGGAGAATGAATTGACGTTTGAAATAGTTGATATTAAGCACACCAAAAGATCTGCAATATACTTAAAATACATTAGAGGTTTAGTCACGTGGTTTTAACTTCGGCGGTGTTCGGAAACGGAAGGGGCAGTGGCGTGCGGTGCTAAATCAGACAGGGGAACAGGTGACCTGCACTTGCCCCCTCCCCTCCCATACCCGTCGTAATATAATACAGTAGACAAAGTAAAATTCAACCCTTATTGAAATGAACTAAATACAGGGGTGCCCCCTCAAGGCCAATGGCGCATCCCCTCCAAATCATATAATTTGTGCCCTTAAACCATAACGTAATCCCCACAACGTATTTAATTACGACAGCGTGTCTACTGAAAGTAACTTCTTTCTTAGCTTTACTGAACACCATACTTGATCTGCCCCTCCTTCCTAAACAGGGGTGCCCGCCCATCACTCAAGACCACCCCTAAAATCGTTCATCATAATCGAGAATATATCTTGTCTTGTAATGCAGCTATAGTACATAAACTTCACATTCACCTCATTCAAGCGCCATGCATCCTAGTAACATATCATTGCGATCGAAGCGAGCAAGAAAATCTTTAAATCCATTCCTTTGCAGGCTTTCAAGAATATTAATTTAATGGGATGTCAATACTTTCTTAAGATCCCGAGATATTTAGTCTTTATAAGCTTCCCCTTTGGCACGTTCGGGGTCGAAAACGTGTGGATATCATATCGCTTAATACAGTCTCCAAAATTTAATTTTCGAACTCTCTCTCCACTACAGAAATCTGGGGCCTCACCGATGGCGCTATGGTACCGTCGTCGCCTTGTAATCAAGGGGTCCCGGTTCGATACCCGGTGGAGGCACAGAGTGGTTCGGATTCCACTTTAAACTGTAGGTCCAGTCTCGATTAGCCTTTAAGTGGACTTAAAACACCAACTCAAACCAAAACCAAACACTACAGAAATCTCTTGACAATCTGAGATTTCACCAAAGTTTCCATGCCAAGTTTAGACTTACTGTTGATATTGAAGATTGGATTATGCCTCCTCCAAAAAATTTCTCAGTCTCAACACCAGAATTTCCGCTACTAAAATTAACCGATATGTCATCTGGTGGGATTTTCAGGAAGTATTCTAAGTAGGATACGTTGTGTTGAAGTCGATTAAAGCATGGGGAATATGCGAGGGAGTAAGGTATACTGTTCAGTTTTTTTTTTTGCTCTAAATCGTTTTATGGGTCAAAACAAATTAAAAGTTTTCATGTGTTTCCACCTCGTGCAATCAACAAAATGAAATTTGTTAATATATCAGGGAAAACGTAATTGACAGAAGATTAGTATGGGGGATATAACACTGCAATCCGGCAAGGAAATTACGAAGAATGCACGAGTCTGCTTACTTTATTTTTCGAGAGATAAATATATATTACCATGAGAGTAAAGTTTTAAATTGTACTGTATAAATAAAGCTTTTTTTTTTCCGAAAAATCATGAAGCGTCTTACCCAATGCGTCCATGTATTACCGGTATTACGTATGTGTGAAATTTGGGACAGGTGCAAATCGATTAAGAGAGAAGATGAAAATAGTTTGAGAATTAATTAATGTCAAATGTAACCAGAAAAAAAGTGGACATGCTAATGTTATTGTTTCATTCAGTATGATGTCCTTTTTCAGTGAGTATAGCCTGGTCATGAAATCGTGAATATTATTATTAAACCAGCCTTTCTCTTTTGAGAAAGAACTACAACGATATGTTCGCAATTTTCTCCTGTCCCAGCTTTTCAAGTACAGGTCAATTTCAATTCCTTTATTTTCAAATAATTTCCGAGAACTTCAGTTACAACATGACGTGCAGATGATACAGCACTGCTTTGGACAACCAGTGCGTATACATAGTTTGGTCTGCATTTTTCGTGTCATTTTCACCTATCATTATTAAATGCTTCGTTCTCAGTACAGCTTCACGTTTGTTAGAGTACCTGGAATTCACATCGCATTCCCAATATTTAAAAAAAATGCGTAATTTAAACGTTTTCTACCATACCAGTCATGGCAACACGCTGCTATTTTGTACTACTGCTGAATGTAAACAAAGATTTATCCTACTTAGAGCTGCCATATTGGAAGCGACACTAGCGCTCAGGTGGTAATTTTAATCTAGAATAGTCTGTCTAAGACAATAGTAATACACAATAATTGTATAATTGCCCTCAATTTAAGGCTCAATTCCCCTCTAACTAAAATACCCGCAATAATCTAAGACCTAGAGTTAGATACTGTTCTTTCCAAAGTTTAATTCACAATCCCCCCAGAACCCCGTGTCAATTAAGGCCTAATATGTAACAGTTGGATATTTCTCCCCCCCCCTCCCCTTCGATAATACCCTTAAATACTTTCTTTTCTTCATCTAATGGATTAAATATGGTGCATTTAAGGTGTAAAATTTTTACATATATTTTGGAAATAGATATAAATGTTGAATTTTATATTATTTGAAGGGAACCCCCCCAAAAAATCTAGATAGCGCAACCTGTGCCATAATCCCCCAGTTGGCACTCCTCCTGACCAAATAAACATACAATACATATGTTACAAATTGTCAGAAGTAACATACATGAAGCACGTTAAAATTTGGACAATAACAATGTTAAAGCATATATGATACTATAATGTAAAAATAACATTAAAAACAAAATTGTTGATGCGCAACAAAGCAAGTAATAATAAAAGCAATTTATGAGTGATCAGAAAAAAAAATGTTTTGTCGAAACCTGTTTCATCTCTCTATTTGTAGATTAAGTTGACTTTTTTGTAGAGTTAAGCATTCTTGTAATTCAAACGTCCTCAATGCAATAATGGCATTCAGATGGCCGAGTTTTTTCATGACGTCCGCTAGATTTGTAGAAATTGTGACAAAACCCGAACTGTTCCAAACTCCCTTCTCGTGAACAAACAAGGACAACAATAATTTGCCACTGGAAGAGTATCCAGTTAATCATTTTACAGAGTTGTAGTAACTTTGTATAAAATGCCTTGTCTACGATTTCGTTTTTGTTTTTAATTCGGTTAGGGTAGGTCTTGGTTTGCTGTCTTTTCTGTAAAGTTCAATGAACTAAAGGCTTTCGTCTTCAGCCTGTCGATTATACAACATTCTCAACCCTACGCTCGCAACAATCGCTTTCTTGTCCTGCCTCTGCGTGCGCCTGGTCTTGGGGCTGTTGGAACCATGTGTTGGAACAGGTGGATGCGAGCTGTTCCCTCGGAAGCTATTTCACAGCATTTAGCCAAGGCATTTAGCAGACGATTAACTGTAGAAGATTTTTCCAGTTCGTTATGAATGTCAGACGCAATTTTGCAATGAGATTAGGAAACTATAGACTTACTACCCTCAAAACTATCACTACGACGCAATTAAACTTTAGAACATAGCAAAAACTCGAAGGAAAACGAATTCGCTGTGTCTCGTAGGGAACAGCTATAGAGTTCAGCTTCCGTGGTGGGACCACGAGGATCGTTTACCTTCGCGCCTGGTCGGAAATACTCGGCGTCAGGCACTGTTTTTGTAGAGGGTGGAACGACGAGGGTGGGTGAAGTAAACAAACGTCCAGTCACGGTGAAAGTTATCTTCGGCGTGTTGATTTCGGGAGAAGGAAGTGTTCTTATTATGTTAATATAGATAATTAAAATAGCTTCAATGGGCGATAAGTAGGAGGGAACAGCCTGTTCCCTCTGTTCCATGGAGGGACCGCCACTGGGAAGGGGGTTATATTATTCCTTCAAAAGCATTGAATTTCCTTACTCCAGTTATTCTTTGTCTTATGCTGTGTAAAGCATATGTAATATATCGACATATTCTCCGAATATACCCTGAATATCTCATCTTTACATTGACGTACGATACACATCGCAATTTTGTTTCATAACTGCTGTCGCAGTACTTAAAGCTACATACCTCTTCCGATGGGACATTCAATGCTTTTGATTAGCAGAAACGCACGTGTCACATTTGTTTGGACTCAAATCGTAACTAGTCGTCTGCTGTGACGTAAGCACTAATATGGTCCATTGGCAGTAATTCCCGAGTTGAGAACATTCCACTTCAAACTTTCTACTTGAAAATATCAGTTCCTGAATTGAGAATTATTGTCGCAGTTCTTGAATTGGAACTTTCTGAGTTGGGACATCACCCGAGAACGCAGCTATGCAATCTTCAGCTTTACAGTTCCACCCCAGCCAAGAAGAAAAAAAGACTTTAAGAAAGATAATGTTACCGACATAGATTGTTAATAGCTGGCACCCATGCTAAATCAATGAGTCATAGGTGAGGCAGAAATAATAGGAAGGATGCCACTAAATAGTAGTGATATGTATGGAGGGGAGAAGCAACCTTGGTCATCATAGTAAAAAATAAATCCTAGTTTAAATCCAAGTTTAATTTCATAAATTAAATTAAAGGTGTGTAACATATATGAAGTCTTATACTGTAGCAAGGTTCACTAGGTAAGGTAAGGTAAAGGTAATGTTCCCCTGCATATAGCACCGTGCCTGAAGGCTCATTTAGGGGATGTAGAGGCAGAGCCTTATTGCCTATATATAAAATTTAATAACCTGTTTTCAAATTTGCTGAAATCTAATCACATACATCCTGAATCAGGTGATCTGGACCAGGAATTTTTCCAGTAATTTCCCCGTTTCTGAGCATCATTCCAACTATGGCAGAGATCAAGAATATGCACCCCACATGCATTTACGGAATGTGATATGTATTTGTATTTATAGATTTCATTATGACGATCGTCGTTCTACGACCCTAATCACAATTATTTTTAAATAATTTTTAAAAAATTCCGATTAATATTAAAGGGGGAAATTATAACAAAAGAACAAGTTAACGTAGACAGATTGACATCAGTAGCTCTCCTGCCATTATTTTTGTGACGATTGTGGTTACATGGCAGTAATCCAAATTATTTTTAAATAACAGGTAGGTAATCCTTCTGCACCTGCTATTATTTTTTGGACCACTTCATCATTCACTTTCTTATACGATATAACCTCAGACTTTGGTATGGATTTAAAGGAGGGGCAAATAGTGAAAACAAATATATAATTAGAAAGCTATAACAATTCAAAGGAATGCCCTCCCTTTATTCGCATAATATTCAAAAACCAACAATACCCGTGGATACTACTGAACTAACATTAAGGCTCGGCTGAACCTTAGGCATGCGAATAAGCGATTCTTATTTCAAATTTTCCTATCCATTTGAAAAACCTCTTGGATATATCAAAATATGAAAAATTACATACGCTTAGAATTCCTTCTAGAGCATTGACATAAATTTTCGTGTAGTTTTCTTTCACTGTTGTCTAGATATTCTCAATGGTTTCATAGACTTACGTAATCACGAAACTATTGATAATATCTAGACAACAGTGAATGAAAACTACACGAAAATCTACGTCAAGGATCTAGAAGGAATTCTAAGCGTATGTAATTTTTCATATTTTGAAATATCCAAGAGGTTTTTAAAATGGAGAGGAAAATTTGAAATAAAAGCCGCCCATTCTCATGCCAAAGGTTCAGGCGAGCCTCAGCGCTAATTAATCTTGTCAGTAGACGAGAGTGTTGGATGTACCAGAAGGATCGCTTAGTCCCTCTGTGTGTATCATCCAAGAGTCTCGAACAAAAATATGTTGAATAAAAGTAAGTTAAATTGCATTTCCATTGTTTTCTTGAGGATTTATATAAAAGGGGAATTCTAGGGATAAGTAAGTATTCATGATATGTTCTCTCCCGAGGGATAGTCACCACGAGGAGAAATAAATGCTAAATTTACCTTTTATTTTTAGATGATGATAATGGTCTAAAAGGGAACAATTTACTAACTAACTAACTAACTCTCTAGCCTTCTTAAACCCGAAGGTCCATGGCTGCAGCAACACAGGCCTTCCATCTGTCCCTATCTTGAGCAAGATCTATATATCTATAGATTTACTTTAGGTTCATCTCAACGTTGTCCCTCTATCTTCGTCTTGGCCTTCCTACAGGTCTCTCTTACCATCAGGTTTCCCAACAAGAATCCTGTAAACTCCTCTTTCCTCTCCCACTCGTGCCACATGACCTGCCACCTAAGTCTTCTTGATTTAATTATATTAATAATATCCGGACATGAATACAAATTATGTAGTTCTAAATTATGTAACCTTCTCCACTCACCTGTCTCCTCATCCCTTTTAGGTTCATATATTTTCCTAAGGATCTTATTTTCAAATACTCTCAATTTATGCTCCTCTTTCAATGTAAGGGACCAAGTTTCACACCCATATAATACTACAATCAAAATTACTGTCTTGTATATTTTAAGTTTATGAAGAAAGAAGTAACATGCATTTCCTGAATTAAGCCTACTTTTTATTTCCTCTTTAATATAATTTTCACTTGTTAATATTACTCCTAGGTATTTGAATTTGGGAACTGGTTCAAACGAGTAGTTATCAATAATTAGATTTTGATTATTACCTAACACTTGGTTTCGGCCTGTAAGCATATATTTAGTTTTCTCTGCATTAACTTCCAAACCTGTCTCTTTAGCAGTTTTGAAAAATCGTATCTTAGCATTATTCTTAATTGTATTTATATCATCCCCTAATAAGTCTACATCATTGTAGGGAACAAATTCGTTTTAACAATCTCAATTAATCTATAAACGTCAACAGGTAATATGACGACGATTATCTAGCATACAATAATAACAATTTTAAATCTCAACGTCCTATTTTTCACACTCTCAGATATTCTTAACAAGTACGCACTTTCATGAACGCACACAAAGGTATAGCCGTACACTGATCAGAGTAACTATCACAATTTCTTACGTACGTAAATCACACTTACACACGTAGTTGCCGTAATAATCCTGGTTCTTTGTCACTTTTGGAAATTAGTAAAATGCTGGGAAGATTTTTTTCTTGGAGATTAAACTAAATAAGAGCGTAATGAATCTATGAAACAAAAACCCCATTCATTTTCAGGCACACCTCGTTTTTTCACAAAGAAACTGTATCGTCCGATACATTGGGTTCACTCGATCACGAACTCCATGTTTCCGTGTAGTCAAAAATAGCTGTTAATTAACCCCATAATATCCACTGAAGCATGGACTGACAGGGTCCCATGGTCGTGCTCCAAGTTACGTATTCTAACTCCAGCCGATAACCGGCAAGCACGTGTACTGTACTGATAAGCATTCGGTTGTGCAGAGTTGAAGGCAAAGTTTTCAAAAACTGCCATTAGAGGGCAGACAAGAACAAGTTACGTTTCTCGTTAGCAACCTTCATTCACAGCCTAGAGTGGAAGGAGGTCTGTGGTGAAATTATGATTTTTATTTATGAGTATTCGTAATTCAACGCATGCACAGGGATACATTTAATCCTCATCTTCTCAGGGATGAAGCCACTCATGTCTACATTTGATCCCTGCATTTTGAAAACCTGTTTTGCACATAACAGAGGATGAAGCTTACGTCAACTGCTGTGTCACCATCTGAGGAGAATTACTTCTGTGGAGTGAAAAATAACCAACAGTGCAACGATCTGTAACAGCTTTTAATGCTGCTCTTGTAAATACAACGTGTTTCAAAATGATGTGAACGATTTCAATCCGTTATATGTATTTTATTCATAAATTGTCAAAATGAGATACAACTTCCCTGTCCAAGTTAAAGTGTCAATGGTTATCGTGAAGTTAACTCACAAATGCTCAATGTGAGCACCCTTCGTTACTCTGCACTCTGCACATTTCAGTACGGTAATCTACCTCCATCCAGCATTCAGCATGTTTGAGAATGTGTGCATGTCAATAATTTGCACCACGGTGCTAATGAATTGATCTAATGGAATTCTCTGCTAGTGGATATTTATGAAATCGTGTACGAAACTGACGTTGCATGCTCACGAATGTATTTCATGGGATATTCCATCGGTGATTATGTTGTATTCCTCATGGAACGTGTTTTTATAGTTCCGATCAATTTGAAACACCCTGTAGATTATCTTTTTACAAATGTAAAGAGGCAAATTGTGAGGTAGAAGTTGTGGATCCTTGTCCACTTTTGAAGAATTTGAAAGAATTGCCCAAAACAACTTAAAATTCTATAACATAAGTAGTCGAGTTGCGTGGGTGTGGGTGGTGAGGGGAGGAGTACTTGGAAAACGTGGCATCCTTGAGTATTTGCTTTAAGTTTGCTTTATGCACATGTCATCAGGACTCACCTATGGTACAACGTGGGATGTGAACCTCTACGTGCCTCCACTGGGTATCGAACCTGGACATAAAAATGTTACCAAATTGTGATGTGTGTGTAGGAAATAGGAAGACACTCACCATACACAGAGAAACTTTAAATTTTCATGACCACAGGATGGATAATTATTGATAGGAAAAAAAAGGGGGAAACATTGCCAAGTCAAGAGCGAAGATATAGTTGGTAAGGGAAAATATAATTCTCTCACCAGACTTGTCAAAATTTGTGAGTTGTGCTGTGTAGTGTATGTGTGGAGATAGGTTTTGTTCGGAATGTTACTGGGTGGACTTGTTCCGGTTAGGGGGTGGGGTTGCACTTGTGGCTGATATGTAGGCCTTCTCATGTTTTTCATGCTGATTTATTTATTGGTAGATTGGTTTAAGAGGTATGGACGGTGACGGTGAAGTGAAGGTTTTGGTGGAGTAGTGGTTGATCCTAAGGTTCAGGGCTGCAGATGTATCCCGCAGGTAAAGACTACCACGAAGTTGCAGGTAAGAGCATAGATGGCAGGTTCCTATGGGGGTGGAAGGTGAATTTGGCAGTGGCTGTGTGAATCTGTTACGTTTAACCTAGGACTGAGATTTTACATGTATATATAATTTGGTTAAAGAAAGAAAGAAAGAAAGGGAAAAAAGCAAGCAATTTAAGTGTCCTTGAATAGTCCAATTAGCAACAAGTTATTAATTCCTGTTCAAGGAAAATGTGAATTCAAAAGACGAGGTATTTTGCCGCAATTTTGTGCCCAGAAGTATGAGGTCGTCTTGCTTTCGCGGCATGTGAGATGGAGTTATTTTCTTTACTGAACAAAACCACCACCATTGAGCTGTAACTCTACCCTCTGCAAATTCTGTGAACCCTTCCAGTGATGAGGACTAATTGGAATCTGTATCTGACTAAGGGATGTATGTATCTGATTTTATTTTTTGTGTACAGCTACTTTTATTGTATCCTTCAGTTACTTGTAATAAGGTAACCATTTGTAAGTGTTGAAAATACTCTTTCTGCAATCTCTTTTTGTAAAATGAGGGGTCGTCTTGGATTAGCAGATACGGTATGTGTTCAAAGTGAAATGTTTTGTATTTTGTTTGTTTTCGAAACAACTACACAACAATGTAATATTGTGATTAATTCCTTACTAGTATTTCTTGTAAATTGCTAAAAGGATATTTAGGTGTTGATATTATTACTTTGTAACTATGTCTAAATAGTAAATTCAAAATTGATTGCATTAATTGGAACAGTTTAACATTCAAATATAGAATTTAAATGATAAAAGCATATTTCTTAGAAAATAAAGTTGTTGCAGATGTGTATAGTGAAATGTCATTTTAAAGATAAACAGATGTGGAAACTTTTGAAAGGATTTTCTTTTTAGACATGAAATGGGTAAATGCAATGTTGCTTATAAAAGTGTATTAAGTACTAATGTTCTCAACAAACTGTATGCAAGTAATTCACATTAATCATTGTTCTTTAACATACCATTGAAAGAACTACCAACATATTTAATTTAATAAGTGTAGAAGAACCCTGGGAGGTATTCCCTGTGTACATTATGACATTGGTGACAATTAAGTAGTGCATATATGAAATTTGAATTTATGCAGGTTTGATTGTCTGGGAACCGACAGTAAAAAGGTACGACATAAATAGTGTTAATCTTTTTCACATGTGTGAGAACCTTACACAAACAGGGATGGATAAGCTCACAATTCTATTTTGGGCAGGTAATAAGATGAAGGAAATGGCCAGCATTTAACAGAGAATATAACCTTAAATATTTTACTGAAAACCAATCAAACCATTTTGTTTGGTTAACTTTGCTATTTGCTTCCAATTGTCTTTTTTATAAATAGTAGCTCTTCCAGTTTTATAATTTTGTGTGTGCTTGTATTAACAGATTTTATTAATGATGACGAACAACCAAATAGCAGTTTTGCACATAATGGAACTTAAGAAAGGTATTTTATTTTCCTAAAAGAAACTCGATTAATCCTTGTTTCCCAGTGAGAGACCTAGTGCCCAACAGTATTTATCGAGAGGCCTGCGAGAGCTGTAGCCACTTGGGGATGGGATTTGCTGTTAACAGAGACTGTTAGGACATCACATATTTATTGTCTGCTGTGCAAAACATGCTCACAACACTAAACTAACCTGCCTAACCTATCCACATGCGTATTTGTGTTATTAGATGCATAAGTGAGTAGGTTATGCATGTCAGCTTTGGTGCTGACATATATATCTCTAAAGAACTGTAGCTGTCGCTAACCGCTCGTCTGTTTACGTAATAAATGCTTTACCATAACTTTTCAATCCTATTAAGGGTATTCTGATATGAACCACATAGAGCTGAGAAACAAATTAAAAGAAATCCTTCAACAAGGCCCTGATATAGGTTGAAACATTGCATGTAAAGTATTTTTTACAGAAATGATATTTCAAAAGCATTTCGGTGCCAGTTGCATTGTAGGTTGTACAGTTGACTTAAGACCAAATTAATTATCCATAGTCGAATAATTCGTATTATTTATGTGATGGAATGTTACAAAGCAACACCAAAAATCTAAATTAATAAACCATTTTCAGTATGCCTGGTATTATATGCATACTGCACATTGTATTACGCAGCCGGCGGAACATATACTATTAATAATGTATTGTTGTTATCATGGAGATATTTCTCCTTCGTTAAAAGAGTAACCTTTCTCAACTAACTGCAAACCCATAACCAATATATACAAGAACTGCTGCACCACAAGTTGAAAATAGCAAATAATTATGTTTCATACAACTTCAAAATAATTGCATTAAATGGTACTGGTTTATGTAGAAAAACTTTGAATGTGCTTGATTTATATGAAATTGCATGTTTTGCCAACTAATTTTATTTAAAAAGGGCCAAGCAGAATTTTCTATATGTTGGTTGAAGTATTTCAAATTAGTTGGGAGAGAGCTAGAATTTTATGCTAGAGGAAATTTCTCCTTCGTGACAAAAATACATTCGTCTGAAAGGATAATGAAGAGTTCGAAACACTAGCGACATACATCAATCTTGGGTGTCCTAAAAGTCTTTCCATGATTTCAAACTTTATTCATATCGGCTATATGCAAAGTAGAGATGTGAAAGTGGTGCCAAAATGTTGGAAAACAAACCAAGTTTTTTTGTTGCAGGTTTGAGTAACGTGGCTGTAGTGTACCAGTGACAGTGCCCAGAAAACCGAAAATGTTCACAAATCAGGAAATAGCTCAGCATGTCCTCTGGTATCATGAGACCCGGTTACCAATAACAGTGCAGAGGAACATTAAAATGCACAGTTTTCTCACGTCTAGAATATCTGCCATGAATAAGTTGGTATTTAAAAAATGGAATTTATCTTCATTCCCAAATCCTGTCGAGTCCAAGAAACATTGTATGGAAAGATGCCATCCGATGTCACTGACACTGCTACACTATAGTCACATTTCTGAAACCTGCAACAAATAAACTTGTATAGTTTTCCAACATTTTGGCACCACTTTCAGATCTCTACATGCATATAGCGGATATGAATAAAGTTTGAAATCAGGGAAAGACTTCTGGGACACCCGGTATTACTAGTTGGCTACGCTGCTAGTAGCACTGCAAGTAGTTCCGTTAGTCCCCGATGTTGGCGTAATTTCCAAGCAAAATTCAATTTAACTTTCTAACTGGAAGCTTTCCGATATCTCACCTAGGGGGACATCATATGAACTGTGGTAGACAAATCGGACTGGACCATAAGGTAGGACGTAATCACCCACGGTGGCCAACCACCCAAAGTGAACGGGTCGTGTGCCACAAAAAGAAGGGATACATCTCCGCACAACTTCTGGCAGAATTGATACATCTTTGAAAATCTTCTATCAAAAGAGGTACCAATTCGAGTAACTTCTAGCAGAATTGGTACACCTCCGAATACCTTCAAGAAAAATAGGTACCTCTGCGATGAACTTCTAGCAGAATTGGTACATCTCCAAATATATTCTAGCAAAATAGGTACCTCTCCGAGTAACTTCTAGCAGAATTGGCACATCTCCAAATATCTTCTAGCAAAATAGGTACCTCTCCGAGTGACTTCTAGCAGAATTGGTACAACTCCGAATATCTTATAGCAAAATAGGTACCTCTCCGAGTAACTTCTAGCAGAATTGGTACATCTCCGAATATCTTCTAGCAGAATAGGTACCTCTCCGAGTAACTTCTACCACAATCGGTACATCTCCAAATATCTTCTAGCAGAATAGGTACCTCTCCGAGTAACTTCTAACCGAATTGGACATCTCCCAATATCTTCTCGCAAAATAGGTACCGCTGCGAGTAACTTCTAGGAGAATTGGTACATTTCCGAATATCTTCTAGCAAAATAGGTACCTATCCGAGTAACGTGAAGGCACTACAAAACCTAAAAATGGTGAGATATTATGGTGCATTTTTACTTAGAAATGTGGGAGATGAAAGAATATTAGGTTACAGTAATGAAGATTCCTATAGTATTAGTTTTTGTACAGATTAATTTCTGAATATCAAATGTAAAATGTATTGACTTATCATATTTTCTTGTCTGTATGGGAGATAGGCCTTCCTCGGCATAGAGGGCATGTCGAGGCGACAATTTATGGACCCTCCACTTAAAATCCTACAGTTTGTAACGTTCAATTTTGCAAGGTGCTTTTTTTTTTATTTTCAAAGTCGTGACAGGGCTTGATCTTATATGCTACCTCAAACGCCGTGGTTTGTATTTAGCACCTTGGTATGAACTTACAAAATCAATTAGGGTGGAGGTTATTGCCACGTTGTTCGCGACACCTCAAAGTTTACTACGAACTTCACAATTACTAATTTCAATTAGTAAAAAGAGGGGGTAAACACAAGAATGTTGCCGACTACGAATTTATCCTATAATTAAAAAAAAAAAAAACGAAAGGAGGTACTGCAAGAACTTCCAAGATGCGTAATGCGTTACAGTAACCTTATTGCAATCTAGTATTATTCACCTCCACCAAAAAAAAACTACAACTACATGCAACTACTAATGCCTATTTCACTCTTCTTTTGGTATTTTCTACCGCGCAATGGTAAAGGGAAAATTAAGTTTATACGAAGTCAAAAACGTATGCCCAATTTTCAACAATTCAATGACACATTTTATTCAACAATTAAATGTTAACAACAAGGAATATATTCTTTTTTACATTTACCACAACAAGATTTCGTTAAGTAAATCATTAACAAAGTTCTCCATAACATTAAGATAGTATAGGTCAACCCCAATCAAGTAACAAGTTTACGCCCCTTTCGACGTTGACTAGAAACAATTTGTTTGAATCTCTTTGTACCACATTTATCACTATACTTGTATTTGTACTTCAAAAATGTTAAGCAACAATTCAACACACACAAAAAAAGGAAAATGTTCAAAATTTTGGAAATAAGCAAAATTTGTGAAACCTACAATTTCGTTATCTTATTT
Source organism: Lepisma saccharinum (assembly GCF_977018435.1). NCBI lineage: Eukaryota > Metazoa > Arthropoda > Insecta > Zygentoma > Lepismatidae > Lepisma > Lepisma saccharinum. The sequence continues at coordinate 16,937,397 of NC_139236.1, read as the reverse complement.
TAGTATATATGCTTCAATCGTTTTCTGAGACGAAGATTAAATCCAATGATTTCAATATTTTAAAACACAGTCATCAATAAATCTAAGCCTTATAGCAAAAAAAAAAAAAAAAACATGCCAAGAAATTGCGACAATTTCACATAAATTTTCTACAATGTACCCTCCTAGATGCTCATTAAAAAAAAAACAAATAATTTAACTATGCCATATTCGCCAGTAATTGACGGAATCCCAAAAAAGGGGTGGGGAGAAAATGGAGAACTGCGTCGTTTAATGACGTCGTCGCGATTAGTTAAGGTAACTATTTGCGACGTGTTCAAAAAATGCTACAAGTCCTTTCGCAAAATAACGAACACACCACGCACGGCAATTGTCAAACAGTATTGTATGGGCATATTAAGACCACCATTTTACTTTCATCCATTTGCTCAAATTGTACTAGGTTCCTAACAAAAACACGTGACGCACCATTGATTTTCCACGTGCTGCACTAAAGTCACGTCTTTGGTATCAATTACAGGTTTCAATCCAGTCGTTTCTCATAGCCATCCCATACACATATATGTACTACGTAAAACTGAACTTGTCCGGCAACAAAAATAGTTATTTTTATCACTTTGAAGCAAACATTACGAAAAATCGAGTAGTTTTTTTTTGTCGAGTAAAAATCGGCATTTTTTTTTACTCACACTCTAATTCACCAATAACTACAAATTCACTTTCCTACCTTCATTTTATGCGTCGCAACGTATAGGTTCTGGTAGAGGACGGCTTCCTTCACTCTTGGGTGAGAAACCAAAAGCACCTCACTCTCCCATTTTCCATATCACCAACTGCATGCAAATTGTCAAATGCCGTGTTCCTTCCTATGCTTCAATTCTGCAACTGGCACTATATTCGAAACGTAGGTACGTCTATTTTCGCATTGAAGACCCTTGATTAATGTTCTACAAATCTCAGCAATTCATCAGGAGTTTCTGAAGACGACAAAGTCCAAACTACGTATTCCGAGATACATTTTGGACTGGAGCGAGAGAATTACGTGCATTGCTGATACCAAACACAAGACTCAACTGTTCTGTGTTCATGCACATACCCACACAACTGCCTTCACTTCCTGTAACTTCCGTGCAGCAGATGGCGTGATTTCCACGAAATATTTCACAAATAGTCAGTGATGCCATCTGGCGGAAGATCAGGGAATTAACTGATAAGTCTTTTTTTTATCGCTATTCTGAGCGGAGCAATTTCCAACACAACGAGTTGGACGTTGTAAGATTTTGCAATGTGAATTGCAAAAAATCGCTACAAGTTTATGGGAACTAAATCACCATTTAAAGGGGGGGATATCCTCAAAGTGTTGGAGGCCTTTGATCCCGACGAGTTTATTGGAAATGACAGGGAACATCACGTCAGTGTGTCACGATACATTGTAATAAGCATTGTAGAATAGAAAGAGAGTACCGATGAATTTAGAGAAATGGAGCAAAATCATTAAAGGACCTGTCACCGTTCCTTATAAAGAAGCCAGTGGACTATGCCGCTAGAATTGATGTCCCTGACATCAAAAAACTGCGCAACGGAAGTCCAGACAAGTACAGATCGCCAGACTAACCTCCTTCTTAAGCAACTTTCCTGTTCAGGTTGAACCTCACTGTCAACTGAACATTTGTAAAGGTGTTATATGCCACTGGAATGTATCCAAATATTTTAAATAACTTTACAGTGATGATGAAAATATTATAATATCATCCACATACACTATAAGAAATTAAGTAGTATCATTGCCAAACACTTTATGCATTCTGCCGACAAAAACACATTCTTAAAATTAAATCCTGTAAAATTAGTGTCCGGACATTTTTTTCATAATCTTGTGTAGTAGTAGTTGTGCGTTTGTTTTTTTCTTGTGTAGTGGTTGTTGTGTTTGTGTGTCTTGTGCAGTAGTTGTGCTGTGTAGCGTATGAGTTTGTCTTGTGTAGTAGCTGTGGTGTCTAATGTGTTTGTGATTGTCTTGTGTAGTAGTTGTGGTGTGCTTGTATGTGGGTTTGTCTTGTGTAGTAGTTGTGCTGTCTAGTGTGGTTGGGATTGTCTTGTGTAGTAGTTGTGCTGTCTAGTGTGTTTGTGTTTATCTTATGTAGTAGTTATATTGCCTAATGTATTTCTGTTTGTCTTGTGTAGTATCGGTGATGTGTATGTATGTGTCTTGTGTTGTAGTTGTGCTGTCTAGTATGTTTGTGTAGTAGTTGTGCTGTCTAGTATGTTTGTTTTGTCTTGCGTAGTAGTTGTGCTGTCTAATTTGTTTGTGTTTGTCTTGTGTAGTAGTTGTGGTGTGTAGTTTGTTTATGTTTATATTTCAGTGTACAGTTAATGAGATAGTTAAGTATAAATTAGATGTAGTAGCTGTCCAGGAAGTTAGGTGGCCAGGAGAAGGGAATTGTAAAACTAAAAATTATACTTTTTTCTATGGTGGTACTGAAAATCATAATTTTCGAACAGGCTTTTTCATAAATAATAGAATTATCTCGGCTCTTAAAACAGTAGAATTTATTAATGACAGGATATCATATTCAGTTTTACAGGGTAGGTGGTGTAAAATTATTTTAATAAACATACATGCACCAACGGAAGATAAAGATGATAATACTAAAGATGATTTTTATACATAGTTAGAACAGGTCTTTGATAAATTTTCTCAGTATGATATGAAAATTCTGTTAGTTGACTGTAATGCACAGATTGGCAAAGAAGAGACATTTAAACCCACGATTGGTAAAGAAAGTATTCATGAATTAAGTAATGATAATGGTATAAGATTGATTACTTTTGCAACCTCAAAGAATGTAATTGTGAAAAGTACCGTAACGAACTGTAACAGGTTCCCCTGATTAGAGAAAAGTAGCAAGCCAAAAGCAATAAGACCCCAAGTCGCCCGTTACACTCTAACTTATCCTTTCTTCCACCACCTGGTTATTGCTCCCTAATGCCCCGCACCTCCACCACGTAACGAACTGTTGCTCGTTGGGATCTTAGCAGAATCCTAACCATTATGTTTGGGTGATGTAGCTTCGTCATTCATTCGTCCTCACTGGTGAGCACTCGCCCTTTGGCAGATAACTTGATGGTAATAGGCGAGAGGTTACTTTTCACACTTGAAATGGCACAACACTAAGAATTTGGGTTTATATCTTCCAGTTTAGATCAACATGGTTAGAGAAGGATATTACCTGTCTATTCGATGATGAAGAAATCCTTCGGAGAAGACTCCTGATACTCCTGATACTGACTTAGCATTCTTTGAATGCTTCAGAGAGTAACGGCCGACGAAGGAGGTTATTGCTTTTGGCTTGCTACTTTTCTCTAATCAGGGGAACCTGTTACGGTACCACTTTTAAACACAAAGATATCCATAAATATACCTGGTCTTCTCCAGATGGTAAAACTCATAATCAGATAGATCATATTCTCATTGATAATATTTTGATTTTGATTTTTGATTTGATTTAGTTTATTTTACTTCGCGTTTTGTGCCTCTTGGCTAATTTGCGAAGATGGGTATGAGTGATGAAATGATGAAATTGATGAATAGACATTCCCAAACAACCAAGCCCGACCGGGATTCGAACCCGGGACCCTTGGCGTCGCAGCGCGATGTGCTAACCACTCGGCCACAGGGTCGGGCTCTCATTGATAAGAGAAGGTACACTAGTATAATTGACGTTCGTACACATAGAGGTGCTGACTGTGCCAGTGACCATTATTTAGTAATTGCTAAATTAAGAGAAAGACTCTCAGTGATACATCATAAGCAACAAAATCTAAAAGTTCTAAAATTTGATACAGGAAAGTTTACTGATGAAAGAATTAAGAAAGATTACCAAATTAAACTGTCAAATAGATTTGATATTTTGCAGGATTTAAATGATGATGAAAATATAAATGAAACAGACGTAAATAAGAATTGGGAGCATATACGTAATGCAATAGAATCAGCAGCTAAAGAAAGTATAGGATACAATAAACCAAGAAAAAGTAAGCCATGGTTTGATAATGAATGTTATAATCTAATAGAAATAAGAAATCAGTCTAGACTTAGGTGGTTAAATAACTCTGATTATACAAATCTAAACAATTATAATAGAATAAAGCGAGAAGTTAACCGCACGTTTAGAACTAAAAAAAGAGATTACTTGAAAAGCAAAATTAACGAAATTGAAACAAACAGCAAAAATAAAAATATCAGAGATTTATATAAAAGTGTAAATGAGTTTAGAAAGGGGTGGCAACCTAAAGTAAACTTGATAAAAAAAAAGACGGTGATTTTCTAGCTGACCCAAGCGATATTCTAAATAGATGGAAGAACTACTTTAATGGCATTTTAAATGTTCATGTAGGAGATAAATCAGAAGTAAATGAAGTCCACACAGCAGAACCTTTAGTTCCAGAACCTAACTTGACTGAAGTTAAAGATGCTATTAAAAGGCTAAAGAATAACCAAGCACCTGGCATTGATTTAATACCAGCTGAGTTAATTAAATATGGTGGAAATTCATTAATATGTCAAATTCATAAATTAATTTGTTTAATATGGAATAAAGAAGAAATCCCTCAACAGAGGAAAGAATCCACAATTGTTCCTGTGTTCAAGAAAGGTGATAAAATGAACTGCAATAATTACCGTGGAATTTCTCTACTCTCAACAACATATAAAATATTATCTAACATTCTTTTAATAAGACTAACCCCATATGCTAATGAAATTATAGGTGATTATCAATGTGGATTTAAACGTAACAGATCAACTACAGATCAAATTTTTCACATCAGACAGACACTTGAAAAAAAGTGGGAATATAATCAAAATGTCCATCAGCTATTCATTGATTTCAAAAAAGCATATGATTCGGTCAAAAGAGATAAATTATATAATATATTAGTAGAGTTTGGAATACCTAAGAAGCTTGTTAGTATGATAAAAATATGCACCAGTGAAACAGAAAGTAAAATTCGTGTGGGTATTATATGTCTGACAAATTTACAATTCATGATGGGTTAAAACAAGGAGATGCTTTATCTCCATTGCTCTTTAATTTTGCCTTAGAATATGCTGTAAGGAAGGTAAAAGAAACTAAAGAAGGACTAAAATTAAATGGTGTGACTCAGTTGTTAGCATATGCAGATGATGTAGACTTACTGGGGGATGATGTGAATACAATTAAGAATAATGCTAAAATATTTTTCAAAAGTGCTAAAGAGATAGGTTTGGAAGTTAACAAAGAGAAAACTAAATATATGCTTACAGGCCGAAACCAAGTGTTAGGTAATAATCAAAATCTAATTATTGATAACAACTCGTTTGAACCAGTTTCCAAATTCAAATACTTAGGAGTAATATTAACAAATGAAAATTATATTAAAGAGGAAATAAAAAGTAGGCTTAATTCAGGAAATGCATGTTACTTCTCTCTTCATAAACTTTTGTCTTCTCGTTTAATATCTAAGAAACTAAAAGTTAAAATATACAAAACAGTAATTTTGGCTGTAGTATTATATGGATGTGAAACTTGGTCCCTTACATTGAAAGAGGAACATAAATTGAGAGTATTTGAAAATAAGATCCTTAGGAAAATCTTTGGACCTAAAAGGGATGAGGAGACAGGTGAGTGGAGAAGGTTACATAATTTAGAACTACATAATTTGTATTCATGTCCAGATATTATTAGAATAATTAAATCAAGAAGACTTAGGTGGGCAGGCCATGTGGCACGAATGGGAGAGGAAAGAGGAGTTTACAGGATTCTTGTTGGGAAACCTGATGGTAAGAGACCTGTAGGAAGGCCAAGACGAAGATGGAGGGACAACGTTGAGATGGACCTAAGGGAAATCGGTAGGGATGGAAAAGAGTATATAGAACTTGCTCAAGATAGGGAAAGATGGAAGGCCTGTGTTGCTGCAGCCATGAACATTCGGGGTTAAGAAGGCTAGGGAGTTAGTTAGTTATCCGAGTAACTTCTAGCAGAATTGGTGCATCTCTGAATATATTCTAGCAAGATAGGTAGCTCACCGGGTAACTTCTACCAGAAGTGATACATCTCCAAATATCTTCTAGCAAAATAGGCACCTCTACGAGTAACTTCTAGCAGAATTGGTGCATCTCCGAATATATTCTAGCAAAATAGGTACCTCTCCGAGTAACTTCTAGCAGAATTGATGCATCTCCGAATATATTCTAGCAAGATAGGTAGCTCTCCGAGTAACTTCTACCTGAAGTGATACATCTCCGAATATATTCTAACAAAATAGGTACCTCTCCGAGTAACTTCTAGCAGGATTGGTACATCTCCGAATATCTTCTAGCAAAATAGGCACCTCTCCGAGTAACTTCTAGCAGGATTGGTACATTTCCTAATAACGTCTAGCAAGATAGGTTCCTGTCTGAATAACTTCTAGCAGAATAGGTACATCTCCAAATAACTTCTATCAAAATAGGTTCCTCTCTGAATATCTTCTAGCAGAAGATGTATATCTCCGAATAACTTCTAGCAAAATAGGCATCTCTACGAATAACTTCTAGCAGTATGTGTTACTCACCGAATAACCTCTAGCAGAATTGGCACTTCTCGGAATAACTTCTATCTGAATGGGTACTTCTCCGAGTAACTACTAGGAGAATGGGCAAATTCGAAATTCTTACAGCATTTCAACTAATCTAATCAGAACCAACTTAAATGAACATATTGCATACAACAAAATTACGTTTGAGAAAAAAGTGTATAAATATCAACTTCAATAAATAATTTTGTGTACTGTATTAACCTCGTAATGATTTCGATAACAGTAATGAATAAATTTTTTAGTTATTTAACTAATATAAGTTGTTTCGTATCCTAATTTTTTAAGAGGAGTAAAAGTAACGCTATGTTACCACAGCAGATTAAAACATTTTTCTGCGGCCATTTTGATAGCAAGATACCATTGAACTATACACTACTGCTACCTAATGAAGGACACTTAAATTAGTGCATAATGTATTCCTCAAGGCGACTACGCTAACACTGCGTAATAATCAGGGAGGCCCCAAGTTAGGAAAGAAGAGTTTACAAAATTCTTGTTGGGAATTCTGATGGTAACAGTCCTATAGGAAGGCCAAGATATAGATGGATGTATGTATAACGTTGAAATGGACCTATAGGAAATCGGTAACGATGGAAAAGATTGGATTGATCTTGCCCAGGATAGGGTTAAATGGAAGGCTTGTGTTGCTGCAAATATGAACCTTCGGGTTTATGAATGCTAAAAAGTTTGTTAGTCAGTTATAATAATAATAATATCCCGTGAAGCAACAACCCGTGAGGGCTATGGATGGCCCTCTTACCTACCAAATTCCGACCTCATTCTGAAATTCCTCAGCAGAGGTTGGCGGTCATCCAATCAGTAGCGGCGTTAAGTGTGGTCAGCACGACAAACTCCCAGTCGTTGATGTACGTTTCCATCACCGTTTTGAGGTACTAAATTGTAGCCCCCAACTTATTACGCTTTCCCACAGGAGACTCGAACAAGCGTGCATCACGTGACACGAAACCATTGGCTGACGCCTTAGACCGCACGGCCACGGTGCGATACCACATTATAATAATTGTTTCTGTAAATATATTACTTCGGTTGTGTTATTTAATGTGAAAATTGGTGCTCTCTTTTTTAAATAAGTACTTTCGAAAGCATCCTTATCAAATGAAGAATTTTGCCTGGTTTTCGGCTTGTGTATGTTTTAACATGTCGTTCTTATGTGCGGCCGCACACGGCAAGAAATATGTCACTCAAATCACGTTTCGACTGTTTGCGACAAAAGAACGAAGGTTCGTGGAATTTGGTCTTGCGTGGAGCAGCATACGACCAAACGATCTGTGCATGCGTAAATGCATTGTCTTCAGAACACTATCTGCTTTTGACTCACCACTGTATCATTTGAAAGCAGAGATTATATGCAGGTTTGTGCTGGAGACAATCTCTGCCTGTAGTTTACGTCTTGCTTGTTTATCTTCTCTTTCACGAATCCCAGTAAAGAATGGATGCTATTTATGCTTAATCTCGCGAAATTAAAGAACTTGTCTTTTTCTTCACGTAATGCAGTTTAAGAGTCACGCAATTCTTTTCTTCTGCAACTACGGGAGGTTATTTAATTGTCGAAATATTTCGAATAATATGCCAATACTCTATCAGTCGCATTTACCTTCTACATTCGTTACAATTACTTTTATTTGTGTAATTTGGCCATTACTCCAGTGAGTCAGTCAAACTCAAATACTTCTCTTGTCGTGATTGGGAACATTATTTCGAAAGACGCATCACTTGACCAGTTCAAGCCTCAGAAATATGTGAAGATGAGGCTTAACCTTCCTGCAAATGGCGCTTATTCTAGGGTTCTTGCAAACCGTTCTGGTGACAATGTGGCGACGTGTCATAGGACACACGTTGTAGGTAGAAACAGCTACAGAAGAAGACTTTATTGCTCAAGATATGTAGTTGCGGTCTTGAAAGTATTTTTTTCCAAGCTTATCATTTTTTAGTGTTATTAGCATTATTATTAAAGTTATTAACAGTACACAAAAGCAATAGCAATAGAAACTATAGCTAATACAATAAGTGTTGTATAGTATACCTTTGTTCAAATTAAATCACTAAATTACGCGTTTCATATTTTAAAAATACCTTCTGTATTGTAATATAACTTATTTATACATCATCATTATGATCAGTATTCTACAAAACTAAAATTAATTGACTCGTCTTGCCGCGTCCTGTCATGTGAGATCAGGGTGTGCGGCTGGCCTTAACCCCCTTTTATCATGCAAACAAATAAACGACAAATTAATGTTGATAATGAAGTATGGCATACCTATAAATATTTCAAACACTTACCAACAAACATTTAAACATTTAGCAGAAAATTCAGAATCATATATTTCTTGTGTACATTAATTTATAAACGTTTGAATCTTAGACATAATATCCACACTTCGATGGACTACGTCGATCCTTATCAAGGAACACAGAGTATTATTTGTTTCGACTATTAATATAATTTGTGATTAATTTTTCAGTTTATTCACTTGCTAGGCTTCGTTGACATTCAGACAGGCAATAAGGCGGTCATTATTGTACTAATAGTATATAGATTTATATACTGGTTTTATGTGCCGTGTCTGTAATGCCGTTTTAAATGTTCGTCACATTAGATCTTTTTATTTTGATTTGCTTTATTTTACATTTCTTTCTGTGCCACGTTTGGCTAATTTGCAAAGATGAAGATGAATGATGGCATCGTCACATTAGCCTTAGTTCATCACAAGGACACCTGACTTAGAGCAAAGGGAAGCATTGGTCGCGTCCGAAAGGTGCAAGACCTCACTTGAAGTGAGCTTCCTCCGGGAATGACCTTGCACTTCGGACTTGAAGCCTTGAACTGGAAGCGGAAATATTTCGAATTGCTCTTCGACTGGAGCGCCAATACATAAAACTAAGAACACATTGTTTTCCCGCGTTATGAACACTTATTTGTCACCATAGAAATCACAGAGCATTTGAAAATCTTCTTACACTTTCATTTAGACCCATTGGAAGAACTACAATCAGATTGACTTTCGGCTTGCGTGATTTCAAACAAATCAACAACGAGTGCACAAGTAAAGCATTCAAGCCTCCAACGATGCGTGTGCATTCAATGGTCTCGATTGCTCATTTAATTGGCACTTTTGAATTGCATTAAGTGACGTCACTTCCGACAAGACCGCACTTTGCCAATCTAAAGTTATATATTTCACACATATCATTAAATTTCAGTCAGTAATTTATGTTAATCAGTGGGGGCTATTAGGGGTGCAGCTGCACCCGCTTTTTGCTATGTTTATTCCGCATCGTATCTACCAAGGGAAAATAAATTGACCTTGCCCCCTCCCCTAATTTTAACACCTTTGAAAGGTTGCATGAGTGTTTCATGTTTTTTACATTTTCAGCATCGCACCCCCTAAATTTCTTTCCGCACCCCCCTCAGAACCCCTAGATGATTAATCCTGGCGCCGGCGCTGAGGTAAGGCCCAACACATTCTCGATCTCTGGAGTAGTTATGTTCCCGGATATGGGTCGATAAATCAATTGATTGGAAAAGATCGATGAAAGATCAATTGATGATAAAGGGCAGTGGACAAGCAAGCATTGTTTGGATTTGGAGAGAGGCCAGAAATGGGCGGGGTTTGAGATATGGATCTGGGTTTTGATTGGTTGTTTGGATGAGGAGATGATGACGTCATAGGTGTTTTGAGTTTTGATTGGTTGAAGAGTTTTTTGACCCCAGAACGGGAAATTCCCGAGCTTTATTTCAACAGGAAATTACTGAGTCAGTTGAATGATGATTAAAATGTTGTCTGAGAAAGGTGAAAGGTTATAGATAAGAGGTTGAGGTTTAGAAAATGTTGTGTGAATCACGTGAAAATCACGTGATAGGAAATTGTTGATTCGGGTCGATTCTGAGAATTTCCCGCCAAAATCACGTGAAAGTCACGTGACCGGAAATTCCCGGCTCGGGTTAATGTTCGAGTGAACAAGCAGACATTGTTATTATTTGGCAGGGTTCCAAAAATGTGTGGAGTTTGAGATAGAGGTTAAAAGGTCATAGATAACGGATGGGGAATGTTTTACTGTTGTTTTTTTATTTTATTATGTTTGTTTTTCGGTACAGAGGTTGATTTAGGTTTTCGAACTTAATGACGCATTCAGTATAGAGGTCAATAACCTGTCTTTGAGAAGCCGGGAAAATGTTGCTGACTCATTTGATTCAAAGATCGTTGTATTAATTTAAGAATACAAAAAGTATTTATTTGGACATGTTTAAGGAAAATGACGTAATAGGAAGAAGGGTATATATATGTAGACGGTATAAAAGAACGAGAGTGTGTCACAATGGCAGAGTATTGCATAACGTTCCCGGAGAAAGCTCTGAATTTCTGCGAGATAAGTTACGAAGAGTTTTGGGAAGTCATAGAATCCTGCGGCGATATCGATACCGATCGTGAGGCTGTACAGCGAGTGTTGAAACAGTTCCCGTTTATGTATGTAGCACTACGTGAAGCTCCATGGTGCGGATGTTACCTGTTCAATAGATCGGGAGAAGCAGTCCATCATTCCTGCGAGACGTTGAAGGAGATAGTGGAAAGAAAAAAGTTTACGGATGGGAGAACAGGATTTCCCAGTCACAAATGTTCGTGTGAACTCATTCAGAGGAAGGATGAAGATGAGATTGCTGAAGCTTTAAAACAAAGAGTGAAAGAGTGGCTTGCCGTGTTAGTGAACAAAACTATTTTGTGGTGTACTACCTGCAACCGTTCTCTACTACGTAAATTAGAAGGACACCCCTGTTTTCCAGTGGTATCTTCGAATCGTCTTGGTTTTTCCAGAGCCCTGTTCGATAGTGATGTAGAAGATACTGTGCCGGTACCGTTATCACCAATACCTGGAACCCCATCACCTATTGTATCAGATTGTTTTTCTTTGGCTGATTTATGAAAGTGTTCAGTTACCCCTGCTACCGATTTTCGGGGCATTGTAATAACTACCTATCAGTCGATTCTCGATACAAAACTTACGAAAAGTGGCCTGTAGGATTACAACAGACACCTGAAGAGTTAGTGACTGCAGGATGTTACTATTCAGGCCACGGTGATAGAGTACTGTGTTCATATTGTTTTTATGGATTTTGTGATTGGACACCGGAAGATTGTCCTGTTATAAGACATCTGGCAGCAGTGCCCCATTGTAGTTTTATACAAAGTGTTGCATTACTACATTATAAGGTCGAATGTAAATATTGTGCTAATAGAGAAAACTCTGCAAAAAAAGTTATTGAAAAAAATGCAGATTCTGTAATGATTTGTAAAATCTGTTTTTTGAATGTTTGCGATATAGTGTTTCTTCCGTGCAGACATTTTGTCAGTTGTCGATCCTGTGCCTCACAACTCGATAAGTGTGCTATATGTCGTGGATCTATTAAAAATACATTGACAGTTTTTACCTGTTGAACAATGGATGTATGTTTTTTGGACGTTGAAGGTTTACGAGGAAAAGACGGTGAATTTGTGTGGAAAGAAGTCGGAATATTGAAGTCTCCTTTTGAATGTACATTTGATTATTTAGTAAAACCTCCATACGGTCTACATTTGTTAAGTGAAAAATATCGTCGTGTGAATTATTGGCTCCGTGCAAACAAACACGGACTCTCCTGGGAAAATGGTTGGGTACCGTATGAGAAGTTAGGAGATCTTTTATATTCGTACTTGTAAATGAAAATGTGTATGTTAAAGGTACTGAAAAAACTAAATGGTTGAAAAAATGTATCGGAGAAAAACGTATGAGTACGTTAACCGTAGATAATATTGAAGAATTTGGGTGTCCAAAATTGGAGAGTGTGAAACTTTTGGTAGAGAAAAAGAAATGTAGAGAACATAGTGAATCAAAAAATGTGAACAAAACCTGTGCAGTTGAAAATGTTTGGAAAATGTACCATTTCTACTGTAATAGAGAAAAATAAAAAAATGTTTAACCTTTTTTCAAATGTTTTATTTACAATTTAATAATATACATATAAAGATATACATTTACAGTAAAAATACATAATGGATAATAAAATTATTTATAATATCAATGAATGTCCAAGATTGTGTTGAAGATATATTTCAATCACCAATTCGTTGTACCAGAGAACGTGAAAATGGCTTATCAGGTTTTCCGGTACTTCTTTTCTTTCTGAAAACATATTCTTTTCGATACAATGCACAAAAGTCTGTATATGTGGCTGTAATTTATGATAACGTTCGTTCGTTAATTTTCTTAAGGGTGTGAAAAGTTCACAAAAAAATAAATGTAGTTCCGGGGGTGTAAAAATAAAAGCATCCGGTGAGGAATGTTGATACATGGAAATACAACGTTTTCCGAAAAAATTTACAGCACTGACAGTAACATTCCCTGTGACGAGATAATTAAATCGTCGACCTGTTTCGATGTAATTAAGTACATCAGATTTCAAAACACACAATTCTCTAATCTGTGAAGAATTAATTCGTACGGGTAATCTTCCTTGTTGCGAAAACTCCCATACCAGATTGAAAGGTGTTTGTTTTTCGAATCCTACTGCTACATATTTGGTTTTTCTGTGTTCAGAAAGTATATATTTGCAAGATAAAGATCCAAACAGACATCTATGTTGTGCAGTTCCGAACATTCGGTTTTATTTTGGGAAGAACTGTTTTCTTGACGTATTTTCATGAAATCACAATCCTTTGTCACATCCGGTTCACTCTCGATCGGTTCAGTTTTTATAACAGGAATCTCAATTTTTGTAGGGGGCAGACGTCTACGTTTTCTACATCTAGAAACACCATCCTTATGAGTAATACGGTCTAGAAGCTGATCATGTTTTTCCATTGTAGAATTTTTGACCGGTTCCATGATGTTTTCACTAAAGGTGTCAAGATGATACTGAGAGTGAGCAGAATCATCATACATATTTTATATAGAAATCACCTTATACACTCCCGAACTGGTTTGATGGAACGACACACTTGTGCTCCTTTAGGACACTTTGAATGCGGTAAACATTTGAAGATCTGACGAAAACGGTGTAAAATATATTCATCTTTACTGACACCCGGTGGGAATATCCGGATGAAATCTCTGGTTGTGACGTGATGTGCTTTATAATAAGCATATACACAACAGTAATGTCCGCAAGTTGTAGCAAATATTCCTTGTAAGGGGGTATTATTGTGAGTCCAGATAGAGGAATGACGGTTCAAGAATGTTATGAATTCTGGGTAATAGGGGTGGAAACCGTATGAATCAAAATATTCTGCCTTATTGTTTTTGTCGAAATAGAAAGCAACCCAGTGTGTTCCTTCGGAATCGGAAGTATCTGTGTTTGCGATTATCAAAGCAGGAGTGGAGAACGTTCGAGGCAGAAGATCTCTCGGGTAAACACCACAAAAAATTGTTTTGGTGGAACAGTTGTGAGATAAAATATGTCTGATCTGTGATGTGTTCATGTCGGATACGTTTATAATAAAGTACACAAACACGGTAGTCTTTTTCTATTACGATACAGGTAGGTTTCTGTGGCAGAAAACAGGAACACACCAAATTTATGGAGTAAAATTGTTAGGTTTATTAGTGAAGGATAATACCTCTGTCTTTTGTCACATCCAAGGCCACTTCGAATTCAGCATAGAGAAGACAGGTAACATTTTCCGACAGTTGTGGAGAAAACTGCATTTCTACTCCTAAGGTACCTTGTTCCTGTAGACTGATGTGTGTATCGTTTCCTGAAAAATCTGGTGTAATGTCGTAAATTAGAAAAAATGATCCGTTTTCAAACATCTTCCTTGTTATCTGATGTCCATAATTATTGTGATGGATACCTGTGCCGGAAAAGAGAGTTTGGTAGGCACGTGTTACTAAACCGCCATTTCCTCCTGTACTGATTCGTAAAGGTTCAGAAGGTGTGAGCTCTCCATTTTTACAAGATGGAAAGAAGATAGGTTAAAACTTCTAAAGTCGAACGGATTTTTTTTACTGTCTCCGAGAAAGCTGGTGGTGGATACCATAGTAAAAAGAATAACATTCGGAAAAGGACCTTGAAAAGCATTGTCGATAGAAATCTGTTGCGTTCCTGCAACGTAAGAGTATGCCTTGATAATACTTCTTGTGAACGGATAATGTGCAGGAGCGTAAGAAAGTGCTCTGTCTATAGCCAAACTGGTGCTAGGAGTAGGAATGACGTGATTTATTTCGAGAGCAGCTTTTAAAATTTTTATTTGTACGCTAGGTGAATCTTGATCTCCCCAGATATAAAAAGCATCACGTGACTTGATAAGTTCGATACGTACTTCCACACCATTGAGTAGATATTTAGGCTGATTGAAAAAATCTATGTGGAGTTTTCCCATAAGTTCCATTTCGGCTGTTACTTCCATAGGATTTCCTGATGACGGAACGCACTGGAAAATTTTTTTTCGGGTGGTGAAACCTTCATTATTGGTTGTGATTTTATCTTGGTTTCCAGGTGTGTCCAGGTACCATAAAGCATTAGTAAGATGTGTATTTGCAGCATCAGTACCGTAATTGAGAAGTACCTCAAAAATCGATTTGTATGCATAATTGTTGTCAGCATTTGTTACAGATATACCGTTGATAGCAACGTTACATTGTGAAAATATAGTATTGAGGAGATAATTTACTACCCCACAATTTTTTGTGGTTGCATTATCGGTCGGCAAAGCACTCATACGACTCCCATCTTGTTTGACCATCTCCACCTGTAAACGAAGATAAACAGATGCAAGATCCAGAAAATCTGTTGCTGTTGCAGGTATGAGAAATGGTATCACGTTCTGGTTATCGATGGATGCAATAGGTTTGTAGGTAACAGTGTAGGTTTTTTCGACATTTTGTTGAATAGGTTTTTTCCGAAAAAGATCGAACTGTGAAATCATACACGTGTTGTCCTGCATCATTGTGTAAAAATATTTTTGACTTTGATAGTCTGTTTGATTTTTCTGATCCTCGAGGTTCTAACACGGGTACCTGAATGTTTTAACATCGAATGAGTATTTTTTCTTGTAATTCTTCTTCTTATACCCGAACCTGTCAGAGAATCGATTTTTGTAGTGCTCTAGTTTTAAGATTCTGACCAGCTTCACGTATTCGCTGACGAACAATAGTTTTCGGAGTCTTCTGATTTGTTGCAATCTCGGTAACAATATTAGCACCAGTTTTTAAAGCTTTTTGTTCGATAGTTTTTGTATCGTTCCAGAGAAAAGGTTTTATCATTCTGAAGAGTCCAGCAAAAAAAAAATATCGGGCGGCCGCTGTAAGCGAAGATAGAGAGGTTCGAGAAACGAAGTTACATTCTGGTTATCGAAGGAAGCAATAGGTTTGTACGGAATAGTATGTTTTTTCTGAAAAAGGTCGAACTGTGAAATTACCCAGGTGCTGTTCTGTATCATGATGTAAAAATATCTCTGACTTTGATATTTTGTCTGATTTTTCTTTTACGTGTTTTCCTAGATTTCGATGATGTTTTTGGACGTTTTACGGATGTACGTTTTTTCTTGATTCTCGAGGTTCTAGCACGGGTACCTGAACGTTTTAACACCGAATGGGTATTTTTTCTTGCAATTCTTCTTCTTATACCCGAACCTGTCAGAGAATCGATTTTTTGTTGTGCTCTAGTTTTAAGATTCTGACCAGCTTCACGTATTCGCTGACGAACAATAGTTTTCGGGGTTTGCTGACTTGTTGCAATATCTGTAACAATATTAGCACCAGTTTTTAAAGCTTCTTTTCCGATAGCTTTTGCACCACTCCAGAGAAGAGGTTTCACCATTCTGAAAAGTCCAGCAAAAAGAGAACCTAATCCTCTTCCTTTCTGAATTCTGTTAGAACGAAAAATGGGTCTGATTCCTCCATGTATTTGGGTTGTGTAATATTCTGCTTGCGAATTCATGATGACTCATTCGTTTACCAATATAGACTGAGAAAATAGTGTTATGTCGGGGTTTTTTAAAAGGATTTTGTTTTTTTACGAAAATGTAAAACAGCGATAGTAGGAACGGAACCGTTTCTTAAAGGTAAAAAGTTTCCTTTTTGATCGTTTAAAGTAATTTCTATTGTTTCAAAAGAACTTTTATCCAGAGAAACATAGTGAATCGGATTGAATGTGTGATGAGCTACAGGTATCGTACATGTGGTATCTACTTCTGAACATTGTTTTCGAGTAAGACGTAAAAGACGTATCATTTCTTCACCGACCAACTGTTGTTTTACAATATCTGAATATACAAATATGTAAGGATTTTTATCGACAACGTTATTAGATATTACGTGCGAAGAGTAGATAGATTTTAATATATCATATCGAAATTTAGCATAGTCGTCTGTTAAATCTATCGGTGTTATTGTATTGTCTACAGAGGCATCGGGTTCAGGGTCGAGCATTCCTGTTTCGGACAAGTGTTTATATACGGCAGCTTTAAAATAGAATCGAAGATGAGTAGGAATAGCTACATTTGCAGGGTTGGTTTTCAGGAAAAAATTAAGATCATCTATTGTATAAGTAGCTGCAGGAAAATAAAACGGTTGATCGTTAATATATAGTGTGTTATCTGTAGAAACAGATGACTCGAATGAACTCCATTGCGGGTCAGCCAGAAGATGCCAGAATTTGTAAAGCACAGATTTTCGTATTTCTCGATTATCGGGAAGGGAAGTTACGATCGACGAAATCAAGTCTTCAACATTTGTATATGTTCGAACAGGAAATGTTAGTTGTCCTGAATCTGTTTCCAGAACGTTATCATAAAGAGTTGAATGACATAATTCTGCTAAACCGACTTCCCACAAATCTGGAGGCAGATCGATACGTTTTGCCAATTTTACAGTAAAATGAGTTAATGTGTTGTTTGAAAAATATTTTTCTGATGAAGACGATGGGAGGTAGATATAGAAATTATCATCCATTCTGACTGAACAAGAAGAACTCACTGATTCGAAATGGTGATATATTTCGATATATATTGAGGTTTAGTTGTTTGCTATCGGTTTTAGCGATGATGCCTTGATCCATGAATCAAAACTGGAGGGATAACCCAGCCAACGAACAAGGTATTCTAAATTTTTACCTTTACCTCGTGTTTTTAAAATTTTATCAATTTTATACTCTTCGTCAGGATTCGAATATACTTTCTGAACCTCCTGTTTGTAAAATGTTCCTTTTACAGGTTCACCATTTAAGTCGTCCAATATGTAAACAGGTACCGGCTGCCGTTGAACGACGGAATGAATCTTAAAAAGTTCTCGTGACCACGATTGTTCGTATCCTTTTTCGAAATGTCCTTTAACAACAGAAATTCGCACAATGTCCCCAACTTTCAAATCTGAAATTGTGTGTGAGATACGGTTGTTGTGTCTATTGAGATGTTTCCACACTGTGTAAACATTAGTTTCGGTTACATCTTGAGGTGCCATTCCTATGGAACGATGGATCGCAGTATTGTAACCTTCAAGAAGTTGAGGTAAAATATCTATGTAACGTCTTGTCTGTTTTGCTGTAAAATATTTCCACATTCGTTCTTTTAACGTTCGGTTAAAACGTTCCACTATACTTGCTTTTACAGGGTGGTTAATTGCGATCGAAAAGTCTACTTGTTCATTTTTCAGAAAATTCTGGAACACAGAATTCGTAAATTCTGTTCCTTGATCTATCTGTAATGTGGCAGGTTTTCTTTTGCTTTGTTCAAAAATGGTTCTGAAAGCTTCGGTTACAGAATTACTTGTTCTATTTTTTAGGGGTAATGCATAAGCATATTTTGAAAATACATCGATCACTGTTAGGAGATATTTAAATCCGTCGTTATGTTTTTGTATCGATGTCATATCGTTAAGATCGGCTTCCCAGAGCATATCTATGTTCCATACATTGTAATGGTTTCGAGGAAACCTTTTTCGTGCACTTTTGTGGAGAGTGTATGTTTCCTGGTGCATTAACCAATTTTTTTACTGTCTCACGAGATATATTCCTATCTCGTACAGCTTTCCATAAACGATCCACAGATGAAAATGAGGCTCTGTGTTGAGGATCGTAATATATTCTAGCAAGAATTTTATCATGTTTTACTTTAGGGACTCCCATGATTGGTCTCTCTGTCTACGACTTTTTCTTAAAGGAACGAGTTTGTATGCATCAGGTGTTCTCAAAAATGGTGAAGTTTTTCTGGAAACACGTAAGACAACATTTTTCTTCTTTTTTTCGCAGGTTTTCGTTTACGAGAAGGACCAGGAATCTCCGTTGGTGATGATGACGATGAAAAATTTAAAGATCTCGGTTCCGGAAGCGTTTTTTCCTGACCTTTTTCGATTAGACGTTGGGCTGTAGATTGATACTCATCAATAATATTTTCTAACTGCTGTCTTGTATTACGTGGTAATGTTTCTACCAGGTTTGGAGGAAAATATGTTGATCCTGGTGAAATACTAGAATCACCATTATCCTGGATAATAGGAATCTCTAATGGTTCTTTCGATTTTCGACTCAACCATAAATACTCATCCAATTCTTTTCTATAAAGACGCCATTTTTGGTCATCTGGTATATTTTTCATTTTAAAAATTTCGTTCATTTTTTTATCCAGAACAGATAATTTTTGATTTATAGACTGTTCGGAACCGCGAATACGTGTCAATTGTTCTGGTGAAAGAACAATCATTTTTTTGTAAACAGGTGTCATTATGAATGTGGAATGAGAGTTCCGAGAAGAGCAGATAGTAGAGATCCTAAAAGTAGGGGTAGAAACCCTCCTCTTTGAACAAGATTTTTTCTTCGTTTTTCGATATCTACTTTAGGTTTTACAAGTCTACGTAAAACAGTTTTGTAAGGTGTTAGACGATGTTTTACAGACGGTCGAAGTTTTATATTACCTTTTAAAACATTCAGACAACATTCACTGATAAAACGGATTGTTTTTTTTGGAGCATTTTTCAATAATGTTTTACGAACTTTTGTTGGGGAATTTTTCAATATGTGCAAAAAAGGTGAATGTGTTTTAAAAGAAATATTCTGTTTAGAACGTAAGTTGGTACGTCTCTTCCTCGTTTTCTTCATCTCGAGGTTTCAGGCATTCCTGAGGAAGATATATGGTTGAATGATCTGTATTAAAAATATCTGTTTGATAACGTAAAGGATCCGGTGTTGACTGGGAAAGATCAATATACAAATAACTGTGAGGTTCTATTGTTGCATCTATATATACTTTTTCAAGTTCCTTCATGCGATGAGGTTGAAGCTGTCGTGCAAAAACAGTAAATTGGTTCATATCTCGTGGATTTTTAAATATAACAAAATGTTTTACGTTCAAAGAAATATCTCTACAATTTTTTCCTTGGTGAAAAAGATTTTGTGTTATAAAAACAACTGAAATATTTTTGTGGTGACTACCTTTTGTAAAAAGGTCTGCAACTTTTTCTCCTTCAGCAACCATCATAAGATCATCTAGCACTATAAGTGTGGGAGTTTTTCCGTTCCATGATTGCCAATTAACAATTCCTTTATGATATTCCACATTACCGATATTTTTTGGGATACTATTTTCCTGATCGTAACACCATACTATTTTTTTAACAGGTTTTTCGACAAAAGAAAAAATGGAATTAACAAGTTTTGTTACAAAAGTGGTTTTTCCACTTCCTGATGCTCCACAAACCATCATCGTAAAAGGATGGAAAAGTTTAGGAAACATTTTATGTTAAGCAAAAATTTTACAGATTTGTATCCAGGAACTTGAAAGAAAATGACGGTTTACCAGACTATTACTACATTTTATATTTATTTTGTACAAGATTATATAATACAAGTATACAATATAAAAAACACTGAAACAAAAATTTGAACTTTGGACCTAAAACCTATTACAATACCTATTACAAATTAGGATTACAGACATATTTATAACCTAATCTGTACGGTATCCGAAAGGAAATGATAAATGTCGGTGGTCAAAAAAACGTTTCATTAATACTGGCTGAAACAATTTCTTTTCATTTGTACTGATAACTTGAAACTGTTTTGTTCTTCTAATTCTAAAGATATTTTCTACTGTAACGTCAGATTTTTCATTGTTCATCATATCACACATAGTATCAAAGTTGACCAATTTTGATGTGGAAGTGTTTAAAGTGATCCCTTTAACTTTACAGATATATTGGTGTTCAGAAAGAGGTTTTTTAATTTTCATACTGTAACTTTTTGGTCCTGTTGAGACAAACTCTTCACAAATTGCATCGGGACCGAAATCACTTAATTCATCGGTGAGATCCCCTAATTTATCACCTGTTCGGGGATGATATTCCATTTCAGGACTATCTATGTAAATCACCGAATCTGTGTCACAATAACATACCCTGTCATCCAATTTTTCAAGAAGTTCATACAGTTTCAAACGAGCATGACATGTCTTAAAAGCTGCAATAGGAACGTTTACTTTTCTGTTCAGGGTGATTGCCTCTTCAACATATTTCCAGTTTACTATAACAGTATCCTGATTGATAAATATAACTCCTCCGATAATTATATTAGGATCGGTCATTTTATCGAGGAAATCTTTCGACTCCTTGATAATAGATGTTTGGGAAAGGTTATCTCGTTGACAAAATTTGCCCCATAAAGAATTAAGACAAAGTTTAGCCAAAGTACGTTTCCCAGGATTGATCTCAATATTGTCTTCCTCCAATAGAGTCCCCTCTTTATCAAAATAGTCCTGTAGGTATTTTTCTTTATCCATTCTGTTTTGACACCAAGTAGGCCACCCACTGGCTTCCTGTTTTATTTTCAAAAATGTGTTGACATACTCAGCAAACAGTCCTCCAGTTTGTGTAACAGGATTGTACATAGATGTTTCATATTTCCACACTTCCGACATCTCCAACATTCTGTAACCTAAACTGCAAGCTTTACGTACTTCTGCGATAACCCAAGTTCCTGAAAGTGCACGCTGTTCATCTGAATGTTCACAAATACCTTCACATTTTAGTGTGATAGCACATTCTTTACATAATACAAACATCAGTTTTCCATTTATTTTGGAGGGTAAAACAGGGTGGAGAAGGGTTGTAGGGGGTAGAATTGTACATTTAACAAGTCCTTCCATGTTTAAAACTTCATCGACTGGAGGAATAGAATTTCCTAAAAATATGGTAGGATGCCTTACAGGATAGGTACAATATTTGTTCACATAAGGGTACAAACTTGTAAAATCGTTGTATTGTAATTTCTCATTTTCCTTGATTCTGTAATACGTTCTGACTGTTTCAACTCTTCCGCCATATAAGGCATCTCTCGGATTTAAAGGAATACAGCAGACAATAGGGTGTGTAGATAGATGTCTATCGAGTTCAGGATCAGTTTTTAATATTCTATCAAAATCGCATTCCCACATTGTGACAACATGGTAACCTTCAGAACGTAAAGCTGCAAGTTTACGACATGTTGTTTCGTATCTAAAAGCTGCAGTGTTTAGCATGTCACTATTGGTTTGACCGTCATTTTCCTGGGTGTTTTCATCTTCCGTGATATCTTTAGGATACATATCCCTGTTTGTTGATATGCATCGTCTGCAGTCGTGCCAGAAGCAACCAAGCGCTTCGTACACTGTATTTGTCTCCTCGTGATATCCATCTACTTTATAACGTCCTCCTAAAACATATTTTTCACGAGTACGTCCGCCGTGGAGAAGTATTATGTAATTTTGTTCTTCAACATAGGTCAACCATTTCAACGCAAATTTTGACATTTTATCTGCATGATGGTAACCTCCTTTAGGAATTATTCCTATAGTGTCAGCGGGCATAAATTTATGTCTGTAAATTAATGAACACGCTGATGCTATAGTGATACAATTCCTAAAAATATCTATTTTACATATATCCAGAAAATTCTGTCTCAGTTTCAGACATCCTTGTCTTAACAGAGTAACATCTTTAATACAATATTGGAGTAGTTCTGTTTTGTTGTTGAAAGGCATATTTTTTTTGCATTCAGTATCATACCAAGACATGAAATTTGTCTGATCTTCAATTGTTTTCATATATTCATATCAGTATGCAGAAGGAGGAGGTGTAGGTCCTATGTAATTTCGATTTTTGTATGTGTTCCACAAATGCGGATAATATCCTTTCTGCACTGGAAGACCGAACAGTTTTGAAAACCTTGCAAGATTCGTTTGAACATAATTAAGACTGTCGATAAAGTAGAGATTTTGGTACGTCATACTGATGATTTTGGTTTCATCCAAGATTATACGAGGTTTCATCCCTTTTTCCAACATTTTTCTCAATATAAACGTGCAATCATAACCTCGTGCATTGTGTGCACAAATAGTTATATTGGAAAACTTATGTTGCAGTTCGAGATAGGAGAGAAATGTTTCTACAGGATCATCCCAGAATATAAACTGTCTTGTACCACAGACAGAACACGAAACTGTTAAATCCTCTTCGTTATGACATGCATGGCAGGCTGTTTGTACCACGATTAGATTCGGAACATGAAGAAAAGTTTTTTCTTTATCGCAGTACGGAATATCAGTATAACATTCGAAATCATAAAACACAAATAGAAATTTCGAATTCTGTTTAGCTTTTGGAATGGACATGTAACACATATGATTTATAGGTTTCACACAGTTACAGACAGTACAGTATTTCATGTTACACCTATGTACTTTCTCATACGAATTATTTGTGAGAACAATTCTAAAACATCGAGGACACTGTTGGATTTCACTACATACTGTACCGTTTCGAAATAGTGTAGAAACATGATTTGTAAAACATTTCTCATTTTTGAAAATCCTGTGACATGTTTGACATGTTTTATAAACTCCTGTTTCAGGTACGCATGGAGGGATTGCGCGGCACATGGAACACATTTGTTTGCACTGATGAATATGTGGTTTACAAAATATAAGTTCGTTACATCCCTGGCATTCCTGTTTTGCTGCAAAAGCTCCAACACGGTTCACAATAACATCGTAATGCTGCCGAGTACTGTCGTATAGAAGATATATGTATTTGGAGACATTCTCGACCTCTCCTTCAAAAAGAATATCTTTAACATCACGAAGGTTATTGTACACAGTGATTTTATATTCTGTAAGAACTTGTTGAAATTTTTTGAGTTCAGGAATTCCACTTCCGACACACGTATTGTCTGTTAGATTTACACCTGCCTTTCGCATTAGTTCAAAAACAGGTCTAAGAAGATTTCTATTTCTTTTATATTGTGTATACGATGGATCTTTATCTACATGGGCTTTCCCTATAACCAGAGCTTCAGCTAAACAAAGAGGGTTTTTTTCTATTTGGTACACTGACAACACTTCTCTTCAGTGTACTTAGGATATAATTTGGTAAACAATAGGCACGCTTACCGTCTCCTCCTCCTCCGACAGGTATATCAACACGGTCAGCCCGTAAAATTAGACGGTCTGTACTTGAAAATGTTTTTGCACTTTGTAGTATTTTATGCATAACAGTCCATACCATATCACTATGTAACTGATCACTTCTATGCCATCCGATATAAATATCTTTTACATTTGGGTCGGATATGTTAGATAGTGTTAAACCTATTTTATCTCCGTCCTTAGCATTATTTTTCACATAGGTGAGAAGGTTTTCAACACCTTGACGAATCCAACTGTGAGGGTCAACATTTTCTGGAGGATGTGAGAAACTGAATTCCACACGTTGTCCCTTGGAACGAAATTTAGGGTATTCACGTTCCTGAATATTGTGTAACAATATATTTCCTATGTGTTCACGAGGTATTGTATCACGTTTTCTTTTCTTACCTCTTCTATTTGATTCAGAAATATTCTGAGGTGACTGTTCAACTGTCGGTAAGGGGTCCTCTCTCCAAGACGGTCCAGGTAGAGGTTCCGGGTCTGGTCTGGATACGGCATTCCTTGAAGTTCCTTGAGATGATGCAGTATCGGATGTGTGAATATTCGGTGGCGATGATACTCCTTTTCCGAAAAGTTCGGGTGTTGTTGTTGTTGTTGTTGTTGTTACTGCCCGTAGTAATTGATCATACTCTTCAACTAAAGAGACAGTCTCTCCTTCAATTATCCTTTGTGCAATGTACGCCAGCAGTTTTCGTAACTAGTCAGCTGTTTTGTAATACCCGTTACGATATAACACTAACAATTCGTCAGCAGATAACTGTAAGTCCATGATAGGAGGATAATAGTATTCCAGAAACTACTCACGAAAGAGGGTGTCTATGTTATATACCTCAGTATCACAATACTGATTCTAACGGTTTTACTGTCTGATTTATAGGTTTCCAGGAAATAAGTAACAATCTTTCCGGTATATACGACCCCTTTTGTTATAATGATTTATCTAACGGTTTCCTGGTTGTATTGTAAACTTTCTAGAAATGTGTAACGGTTTCCTGGTTCTTATCTATAAACAAGGTTAAAGTCTTCGATAATGAAAAGATATTTCTAATAAAATAGAACAACAATTGTAGAGGTCGAATTGCCTGATAACCTAAAACTTGGCAAAATTTCAGAAAACCTAAACATTGCAAAGGGGCATAGTCGTGTTGCTGATCGAGTTAGCCTAAAAACCGTTACAGATTTGGAATCTGCACATCGAGACCTTTTAGTAGAGTGGTCGGAAGGGGAGTCTTCGATTGGTAATAAAGGAAGTAGGAAACTGTTGATCCTAGAATGATGAAACCTTTTCCAATAGAAAGAGGACTTCATTCCGAGTTCAACGACATATCGATCATCCTTCTATCTCAATTAGGCACGGAGATATAACGATTTGAAAATTTCAAAAAAAAAAAAAAAAAAAAAAAAAAAAAAGTTCAAAGGTTGGGGTCAAAGGTCATTCACCATTTTTCAAGGGGCCCGGGCCGGCCCTGGTTTTAACATACAGTAATAACTTCACCAAACGTTATTCATCATTTCCTAGGGGCCCGGGCCGGCCCTGGTTTTCGATATACATACAGAAATAACGTTACGATGGTTATTCACCATTTCCCAAAGGGTTCGGACTGGCCCTGGTTTTAACATACAGTAATAACTTCACCAATCGTTATTCATCATTTTCTAGGGGCTCGGGCCGGCCCTGGTTTTCGATATACATACAGAAATAACGTTACGATGGTTATTCACCATTTCCCAAGGGTCCGGACCGGCCCTGGTTTTAACATACAGTAATAACTTCACCAAACGTTATTCATCATTTTCTAGGGGCCCGGGCCGGCCCTGGGTTTCGATATACATACAGAAATAACGTTACGATGGTTATTCACCATTTCCCAAGGGTCCGGACCGACCCTGGTTTTAACATGCAGTGATAACTTTACGAAACGTTATTCATCATTTCCTAGGGGCCCGGGCCGGCCCTGGTTTTCGATATACATACAGAAATAACGTTACGATGGTTATTCACCATTTCCCAAAGGGTCCGGGCCGGCCCTGGTTTTAACATACAGTGATAATTTCACCAAACGTTGTTCATCATTTTCTGGGGCCCGGGCAGACCCTGGTTTTCAATAAATATCATTTGACACAAAACCCGGTTCCATATTTTTAAAGTGTCTGTTCTGTGTAGTTTCGTAAAAGATCGACTGCAAATAATCTTCTCTGGGTTTATTCCTCTTGTAAACCTTTAACCTCATCTCAAGACTGTTGATTACAATTTAACCCTTAACCTTTAAACATTACGTCTACCGACATATTGAAACACAGAATTTATAAACACCGGAGAACGAAAAAGACTCGAGAGTTTATCGACTCCTTCATTATTTCTCAATACTCTCAAATGTAACAGAGAACCTTCTCGAGACTGCTAATTGCTGCGTAAGCTTTAACCTTTAGAATGATACATAGAGATACTGTCAGAGAATGTCAAAACAGCTTGTAAAATATGTTTTCCGATTCCCAATTACAATTTGACCGCTAATCTTTAAATGATACACGGAGGATGTGGATATGGAATATTTAGAGCAACCTTTCTTCACATTTACCGTCTGTAGCAGAACAGAAATGGAGAACGAAAACTTGGTAAGTAATTTGCATGTTTGTCTGTTTCAAACTTATTTTATGTAGAAAGACTAATCACGACTAGACCTACAGTTTACACCGGGTTCGAATTGCTAGGCCTCCCCGATGACACAGTGGTAGCGTCGTCGTCTTGTAATCAAGGGTCCCGGGTTCGATTCCCGGTGCTAGGCCTCCCCGATGACACAGTGGTAGTGTCGTCGTCTTGTAATCAAGGGTCCCGGGTTCGATTCCCGGTGGAGGCACATTTCGGATCCTACTTTAAACTGTAGGTCCAGTCCCGATTAGCCTTACTGTGTATAAAGTGGACTTTAAACAACCAATCAAAATCAAGAGTTCGAATTGCTGTGTATTTTTACCAGGTGTCAAACCCGGGACCTTAATTATGAGACATGTCACCATAGTGTCACGGAGATCGGACCTACAGTTTAAAATAGGATTCGAACCATTTTTATGGAATAGCAGATCCGGAACTCTGATTATAAAACAGCTATGTCACCAATGTATTATGAGAAAAACGTAATTAACATACAGGTATTTCATATTAATATAAAAATAACATATTTTCTGAATATATTTTATTATAAACATTTCATATCCATCTAGTTATATTTTACAATATATACAAAACCGGTCTCTGCAATTATATATATTTCATTTACTAAATCACCTAAACACTTTTTCATTTAATTTTTCGGGTGTAGACAAACGAAAATCGGACAACAGTGTTAGTGTATTAGTGGTATTAGTATTTATTTGTCCAATTTTCTTTTCTTTAGAAGTTCTGACATTTTACTCTCCATCTCCTTTTCATCGTTCTTTTTTGTCTCCTCCGTTTTTTGTTTTCGAATATTTTTGAAAACCTCCATCATTTCAAAACATACACGAAGGGATAAATGAGAAGGCACATACTGTGCCTGTTTTACATTTTCCAAAAAATCCCCAAATACTGGGGACGTGTTCTTTTTTTCTGATATGTAACTAAACATTTTAGTGAGCGTGTCGATTTGGACTTCCATATCACGGCAGACCTCCTCCAGGTTCTTCATCAGGTTCTCTGCTAATCCGTTCTCCTCGCAGAAATCTATGTAGCATGCGATCTGTCTCTCCACTTGGCGAGCTTGGACCTTGCTCCACAGATTCCTTCGTTCCCCGGAATGTTCTGTATCTTTTAGATTCCCATGCAATACATTGAATTCAAATGGTAGGGATGCCATATCTGAAAATATAAAGAAAATATGTTAGATATATCGCACGTAAACTACAGTTATACATTTTTATTTTAGAACAACCGGGGGCTGACCCTTTTCGAAACCTTCCTGTTATATGAGATGTCTCCTGTTGCTGCGCCTCCTTCTCCTGCTGCTGCGCCACCGTCTCCTCCTGCTACGCCTCCCATCATCGATATCATCGATAAAAAGGATGGTGATTTATAGCCTGATCAATAAATATAGGTAATATTTTTCTCACCTTTTACTTTTACGCGTCTTCAACTTCTGATGTGTCGATCTCCTCGATGATATTCTGGAATTCACGGTAAGGTGGGGTCAAAGTTCTCGTAAACTGTTCTTCTACTTTATGCAGACTAGAAATAAAAAAGATATACCTCTTATATCATCTCGTCGTAATGGGTTGTAACAATAATCCAATAATTCTTGCATTAACATTACAAATGGTCTCTCCGATGGCGCAGTACTAACATCGTTGCCTTGTAATCATAGACCCCGGGTTCGATACCCGGTGGAGACACATAGTGATTCGGATCCTACTTTAAACTGTAAGTCCAGTACCGATTAACCTTACTGTGCATAAAGTGAACTTAAAACATTAAATCAATCAATGTTCGGATTTTACTTTAAACAGTAGGACCAGTCCCGATTAATCTTACTGTGCATAAAGCGGACATACAACACTAAACCGATCAATCAATCGATCAATCAATCAAAACATTACAACAACGTAATAATCTTGACGTAGTGGTAGCATCGTTGCCTTGTAATCATAGACCCCGGGTACGATACCCGGTGGAGGCACACAGTGATTCGGATTCCACTTTAAACTGTAGGTCCACTCCCGATTAACCTTACTGTGCATAAAACAGACTTACAACACTAAACCAATTAATCAATCGATCAATCAATCAAAACATTACAGGAACGTAATAATTTGGGCGCAGTGGTAACGTCGTTGCCTTGTAATCAAGGGTCCCCGGGTTCGATACCCGGTGGAGGCACATAGTGATTCTGATTCCACTTTAAACTGTAGGTCCCTCCCGATTAACCTTACTGTGCATAAAGCGGACTTAAAACACTAAATCGATCAATCAATCGATCAATCAATTAAAACATTACAACAACGTACTAATCTTGGCGCAGTTGTAGCGTCGTTGCCTTGTAATCAAGGCCCCGGGTTCGAACCCGGTATTAACCTTACTGTGCATAAAGTGGACTTAAAACATTAAATCAATCAATCAATGTTCGGATTTTACTTTAAAGTTAATACTGTGCATAAAAGGACTTCAAACACTAAACCAATCGATCAATCAATCAATCGATCAATCAATCAAAACATTGCAACGTAATAATCTACCATCATATACTTACTATGATATACCTGTTAGATCACTGATAGTATCTATTCGAAACTGGCTCCAAAAGGTAGTCTCTGGAAGAAGACGATGGCCACACAGGATGCTCACTGTGATGTAAACATAAACAGATCAATCGTCCTTATATACCTCATCCTCCCTGCTTATCACGCACCTATTTTCTCTGCGCATCCTCTCGCGCAAAGCGTCCAACGCCCACGTACCCCTCCTATCCTCTTCCCACCCCGGAATACTATACACACTATCCTCTAACGCAAATTGTACTTTTTTCTATTTACTTTATTTACTCCCTTTTTCTCCACAACTTTTTCCTTTTTCACTTCTCCCTCCATCGGTCGTTACCCTATACGGTCGTTACCCTATACCGACCACACATACAATAACACCACTATCGATAAACACGCACAAACATTTCCCGGAAACATACAACGAACTTTATCTCCAACCTTTACACCTTCCACAATACCTCCTTTGTTCTACCCCACTTCCATATCACCCAACAGCCAAACACTCACATCCTGATTTCGTCATTTCAAACTCTCATCTGTAACCTTTCACCTTTCTCGGGCAACACTCTCACTCATCATCCCACGCCACCATCTCCCCATACCCCAAAAACCAATCAAAACCCATCCCCATATCTCACATCATCCAAACAACCAATCAAATCTCTCACCCATATCTCAAACCCCGCCCATTTCTGGCCTTCCTCCAAAACACAAACAATGCTTGCTTGTCCACTGCCCTTTATCATCAATTGATCTTTCATCGATCTTTTCCAATCAATTGATTTATCGACCCATATCCGGGAACATAACTACTTCTGGCATTTTGGAGATGATGTGATCAGCATCACGCTCCGGTAGCCTTTACCCTTACCAGTGTTTGTCCCAGGTACACATTGGTTTGAGTCTTGGTGAGCCCCAGAGCCGCTTTATGATGGGAAAAGGCCGGAAAATTCCGACCTGAAATCACCCACCCCAGGAATCGAACCCGGGTCTCCCGCATGTTAGTCAGAGGATTACATTATTGTATTACTATATTGTAGAAATGTTGGATATTACTATCAAGTATTTATTTTTCTTTCTTTTGTATACTTTCCCCTTTAAGTAACCCCACAGAAAAATATCTGCAGATGTTAAATCGGGCGAGCGACTGGGCCATAAATCCTTGGATATTAGACGATCACCAAAAAAATTCTCTCAGCATATGAAGAGATTCATTAGATGTATGGCAAGTTGCTCCATCTTGTTGTAGCCAAGCATCACGTTCGTCTTCTTCCAGGAGAGCAACTAATTGCATTATGAGATCCCCGTACACAGCGGTATCCACTGTTGTCTCAAAGAATAAAGGTCCCACAAAACGACGTCGTGATATTCCACACAATACACCGATTTTCGGAGAGTGCAAGGGTAGTTCATGCAACTGATGTGGGTTTTCTGTTGCCCAATGACTGGAATTTTGGCTGTTCACATACCCATCCAATTGAAACCAGGCTTCGTCGCTAAAAAAAACTTTATTCAGTACATTGACACCATTTTGTCGAACGAATGATTGAAACCAATGACAGTAACGCAATCGTGCCGGGACATCCACCGCTTTCAATTCATGAACAACACGAACTCTATACGGGTAAAATTTCAATTTCCGTATAGCCTTGTGAGCAGTTGACTTGCGTAAGTCCAATTTTGGGGCGAGCTTCCGAACAGACTTTTGTGGCGACGTCACCATTCTTTGTTCAACAACCTGCAGAACATTAGCTCCTAACACAGAAGTGCGCCCTGAACGTTGCCTGTCATGTACTGACCCAGTTTGGCGAAACCTTTGCACAAGACGAAAAATTGACGACTTATCTGGAGAGGGAGTAGTCGGAAACTTGGCACTAAATGCTTCTCTTACGCCAGAATATGACGATGTTCGAATATATTCTTCAACAATAACCACTCTTTCCTGTGTAGAATATGACATTCTGAAAACGCACACACGACGTCAGCATAAGTAGACACAATCTGGAATGCCGTTCGCGGCAAACAGCAACCACCTAAAGCACAGAAAACATAACAATTGATACATGTTATTCTGTACCCACATTTCAGGGTTGCAAGGTGTATGTAATTTATTGCATATGTTCGAGAATAACCAACTTTCTCCTTTGTCGTTAAAAGTGCCTTAGTGTGATAACCTGAGGTGAAACACGTCTGTTAGTTACACGTGACAGCAACAGTGTTGCCAGTGTCCCTCGTAATATTGTGAAAACATAGATTTTGGGAACAGCCCATTTATTCCCTTGTGCAATGTTTTTGAAACTTCGTCAAAGTTCTTTTTCTGTCAAATTCAATATATGGCCATCCAAATTGTTCGTTGGTATTGTGAAATGATGTAATAATTTACCTCAGTGAGTTCTGTGAATCAATACACACGTTTTGCAAAAAACATATTTCCGTCTTTGGCAACACTTTGCTTATTTGTTATTAAAACATGCATGTTCTTACATATTTTTGTCTCTCTAAATTTTCCCAATATACAGGGCATTCTCTGGGCACAAAGCGTTTCTTCTCATTCCGTTTCGCTATTCCGTTATACGGTCGTAAACACCGGGTTGCGTTACTTTTCGGACACTCTGTATTAAGAGCCTTCCTGATGGCGCAGTGGTAGCGTCGTCGCCTTGTAATTCAAGCGGTCGCGGGTTCGATACTCGGTGAAGGCACAAAGTAATTCGGATCCCACTTTAAACTGTAGGTCCAGTCCCGATTAGCCTTACTGTGCATAAAGTGGACTTAAAACTCCAAATCAATCAATGTTATATCAAAATTTCTTCACCTCCATGTTGGAGTTATTGAGTTAAGGTGCTATTGAGTTCGTTTCTAAGTCCACTTTATACACAGAAAAGCTAATCGGGATCTGAACCACTATGTGTGCCTCCACCAGATATCGAACCCTGAATATTTGTGTTAAAAGGTTTCGACGTCACCACTATGCCATCGGAGAGGCACTCGGTATTGTAGTGATTGTTATGATTGCTTCTTATTAATTAGAACGAATACAAATCTTATTTTCAATGTCACACCTATCGTTCTTTGAAGATGACAATCATATATCAATTGTCAGAAAAAAACACTTAATATTATCCATGTCTTGCCTAGTATCCCAATGCCCAATGTAATTGATAAGGTCGAAAACGTAAAGAAGATTTTTTTATTTGGTATTTAGTAGATTACTCTAATCATGCCCATTCCCAGCGCTTGAAGAGGAAAATGTTAGCTGGAGGAATGTTTAGTCGAGACTTGAGATTAGCTCCTATGGCTTAACATAGTGATAATGAGACATCTGAGGTTGACGCTTTCCGAAAAATTTGCTAGATTGGGTATACTATCGCTCCGCATCTCCACTCACTTCTGCTTTTATATTCGTATCAGGGACGTCGCTAGGTTTGTCAGTGTGGGGGGCTAACACACAGACACACACACACAAACAAACAATTGAAAGCTGTATACATTGTTCGCCAAAAATTTCAGAACATTTTTTACTAGGCAACCCAACTTACACAAAGCGTTGGTGGGTTGCAAACAGAGTTGGGCTAAATTTCAGGATTGCCACATACAAAATATAAAAATATAATATATGTGCAATATAAAAAGGAAACTTTAAAAAGTATTATGCGATACAAATAATTTAGCAAATGACAAAATACTTTATGAAATAAATAGAGTTAAAGAAAATCGATTTCCAACGACTTCATCGTTGATAAATCTACACAAAAGAAAAGAACAGAGGAGAGGAAAATAGAGGTGAAAAAGAGAGGAAAGAAGAGAAGGGGAAATGAAAGCAGATGCAAGGGGAAGAGGAAGAGAGGGGAGAGAAGAGAAGAAGAGAGGAGAGGGAGAGAAGAGAAGAAGGCAGGAGAGGGAGAGAAGAGCGCAGTGAGGTCGGGAGTCTAAGACAGGACAGGAGGTAAGAGGAGTGGAGAAGAGCGGGGAGGAGATACGAGGGAAGATAACAGGAATGGACATGCGATAGCAGCTTAGCAGAAATAAATTGCATCTTTATAGAAAAATATCATTTTTTAAAAATATTTAAAAATATTTAAAAATGTCATATTACAATTTACTTTTTTGACACTGTAAAGCATAAAAATATAAATAAAAAGACTGACATAGGATTAGGGAACAAAATCAACCCCCTTCGCACAGAAGGTGTGTTGTCATAACCACTGACTAAAGCAGGGTCCACTTAGTTCTATTGTTGTTGTGTTCCTTTTTTTTTGTAGAATATCTTTATTATTAGCTATCATTTTTTACAGACTTTTTTTTCTTTTTCAGATTTTGTTTCAAGTCCACTTTATGCTCAGATCGGCTGATCGGGGTTGGGCCTACAGTTTTAAGTGGAATCCGAACCACAATGTGCCTTCACCGAGTATCGAACCCAAGACTCTTTGATTACAAAGCGACGACGTAAATGCGTAAGTGGACGCAATACAGGCTTCGTAGTCAACACCATCAGCCACTGGCCAAAATGTTTGTAATAATTTAATGGGCAAGTCATCATTAAAAGAGGAACATAAATTAAGAGTATGTGAAAATGAAATCATTAGAAAAAATATTTGGACCTGAAAGGGATGAGAGGACAGGTGAATGGAGAAGGTTACATAATTTAGAACTACATGATTTGTATTCATGTCCAGATATTATAATAATAATTAAATCAAACAGACTAAGTTGGACAAGCCATATGGCACGAATGGGAGAGGAAAGAAGAGTTTACAGGATTCTTGTTGGGAAACCTGATGGTAAGAGACCTGTAGGAAGGCCAAGATGAAGATGGAGGGATAATGTTGAGATGGACCTATAGGAAATCGGTAAGGATGGAAAAGGAAGGTTTGTGTTGGTGCAGCTATACTCCTTTGGGTTTAAGGAGGCTAGAGAGTTAGTTAAGTCATCAGTGCCTCCAGGCATGGTTGTGTTTGCCTGCCAACGTGTTCCTCCAAAACGAGATCTGTAAAAAGTATTGATAGCATTATATATTACAAAAAACAAAATATGTTCGAGCAATCCTTTCTTCAGATAGTAAAATAATAAAACATAGTTTAGAACAAATTCGTTAATCGGGACTAGATTTAATAGACACTTAAATAGGTCTACACCGTAAATCAAATCCAGGAGTTCTTGGTTAAAAGGTAAGGAGAGAATTGTAGATTAAATACTTCCCATGTTTCACACGTTTCGGAGTCTGGAGTCTTATCTCGTCTTAGGGTGCAATTAAAGTCTCCCGTGTACAATATGCGTTGTCTATTTCCGCCTGATACGACAACCACTTGTATATTCAATAATTATTTTTCTTTGCGTGCCTCATTACCGAACGAACTATAAATATTACATATCCATGCGTCACGAATCCATACATAAGTTATCCTACCTGACGGGTGATATAATACATGTGGTACAGGAATGCTATAATTGCCGTACCCTTTAAATTATGATTACTATTACTATATACTACATAATCTAACCCAAATTTCCAATGCTTGCTTCTTGTGCTACACACACACACGATATCCAAATTATACAGTCTATGTGGGCTCTCTGCTTATAAGAGTTTATTAATATTAATTGTTTCCATGTGAGAAATTGTATTCTGCGTTATGTAGTCAACTTGTGTCAACTTGTCAACACCCTCGTGGTATTATTCTCTAGGGTATTGTTTACGACTAGAAATGTAGACTAGAGGGTAAAAACCACAAACTCTGGAAAATTTTGGAGTCCGAATCTGCATTATCTGACAACATAGTTTGTTAGTGTAACAAACCTCAAGCACCAAAATGTTACAGCACAACGTATGACGAAGCCTCCCCGAAAACTATATATATACAGAGTGCTTCCAAAGTTTGTTTTCAAAGCGTAGGAGGTCATTCTACAAGTGAAAATAAAAACAGAAGTTCTTGAGACGAAATGCCGAAAACGGCACCAATTCGGATTTATTGAAGTGGGAAAATGTGCGAAAATTATGTTTTCAAGGAAATAGTGGAAACCATATGACCGCGGTGAAGGGCGTTCCACAAAGAAAGTGAAGTTGATGTGCAAGGAATTCCCCAAAGGAAGCGAATGGGTTTGTTGAAGTCATGGGGGTAGGGAAGGTATTTATGGAGTGATTAGTATGGGCGGCCCGGGCGTGATAATGTGGGCGATGTTTTGAGTCGCGATGTTGTGTTGTCGATATTTATACGTACCCACATGCAGAAAGGCCGAACCCTGACCTTTGATTTTGGCATTTCCCGCTAGGGGCGCTAAGACAGTAGTTTTCTTCCGTTAGGAAAGCACCGGTCGCTGCCTTTCGTGCTTCACGTACTGCGATATCATCATCACCGCGCATCAGTTTACCATCACACGTTTGAGGTTGAATACGTACGAGTGGAAGGACGTGAACTTGACGAATTGGGCAAATCTCGCAATAGGCACTGCTAGGTGTTATTGATAGGTACGGCCCATTGTGTACATTAGCGTTCGTCATCTACGGGTCGGTAGATATCCAGCAATAGGGATGGCTGCATACACGGTAGAGGAGCTGGCAGATATGCATGGCGAGACAGGAAGTAATAGCCATGCAGCACGGAGTTTCTAGGGGGATCGTTTTATAAATAAGAGGCTGCCGTCACACACCTTCTTTCTCGACTTCGGAAAACAGGATCAGTGCTACCACTCCGTCGAGAAATTGGAAGACCACGAAGTGTGTTTGTGGATGCTGTGTTAAATGCTGTCAGGGATCGTCCTGACACCAGTACTCGCGCTATGGCCAGTGCCCACAACACCTCCCATGTTAATGTGTGGCGCGTCCTGTCCGAAGAGGGGATGATGTATCCTTTCAAACTCCAAAAGGTACAAGACGTTTTACATCAGGACTTTGGCCTACGTGTGGTGTTTTGCCAATGGTTTTTGCATCAGATGGAAACTATCCAAAATTTTGCGAACAAGATGTTGTGGACCAGTGAAGCAACGTTCACCGAAACGAGGGTGTTCAATAGTAAAAACAGTCACGTTTGGGATTTTTCAAATCCACATGCAATTCTCGTGGCACACCATCAGCACAAGTTTGCGGTTAATGTGTGGTGTTGGATGGTGCATTACAATTTCATTGGACTGTACATTTTTCCTGTTCGCCGGTGTGGTGGCGCATTTTATTATTTTTTTTTTTTTTATGTTGGAGGACGTGGCCTTGGCACTGAAGCAAGGACTATGGTTCTAACACGATGGTGCACCACTACATTTCGGCCAAAATGTGCGTCACTTTCTCAATGGCTTGTTCCACAATAGGTGTATTGGTAGGGGTGGGCCTATGGCGTAGCCAGGAAGATCGCCGGACATCACTCCCCTGGACTTATTTCTAAGGGGAGAGATGAAACGCCTCATATACGAAACACCTGTCGTGTCAGCCGACGATCTCGTTTCACGCATTAGTGTCGCCGCAGCGACGATAGCAAACACCGCGGGATTGTTTGCTCGCACTAGACAATCGTTGATTCGGCGTTATCATCTCTGTGTGGAAGTTAATGCCAGACAGTTTGAAAATCGTCTGTGATGTGGTTCCCTCGACACCTCCACTCTGCACACAGTGAACATGTCGACACATATGCAACCTAGCGCAGCACCACCACCATCTCTGTTTTTCTACGTATATTCTACGGATATTAACTTTCTTCTTGGTTGTCAGTCTCCACATATCGCTTTCCGTCGCTAAACCCTTCCCTACTCCTATGACTTCAATAGACCCATTCGCTTGCTTTGGGGAATCCCTTGCGCATCAACTTCAAACATCTGCCACAACGCATTTCTTTGTTGAACGCCCTTCGCCGCGGTCATATGGTGGCCGTTTTCCCACTATTTCCTTGTAAACAAAATTTTAGGACTTTTTCCCACTTCAATAAATCCGAATGGGAGCCGTTTTCGGCATTTCGTCACATGAATTTCTGTGTTTATTTTCACTTGTAGAATCACCTCCTAAGCGTTGGAAACGAACTTTAGAAACACCCTCTATGTATATGTATATGTATATGTATATATATATATATATATATATATATATAATATATATATATATATATATAATATATATATATATATATATATATATATCCTATAGTTACCTACACACACACACATACAGCATATCTAAGAAGTTTCTGTGCCCCTACTCTATCCTGTTGCGACCGTGTTGAAAAATTGGTAGGTATTCGGTTGCTTGGTAATTATTTCATTTTCTTGGTTGCCATCCCTGCTCTGAAGATAACATGGGACGCTAGTATTTCGTATGTCAGTTGTTTAGCCATGGCTGATGTGAGTGGATAAAGTCATAGTGCTGAGGAACGACTAGTGACGTGTGTGTGGGTGCACGAACGACAAGACAAGGGGCAAACGATGTACTGTAACGTAATGTAAATTTCGCAAGTGTGTTACAATGTTGATAGATTGATTCATTGATTGATTTCATTTGTTTTTATTCGCTTTTGTGCCACTTTTGGCTGATCGCGAGGATGTGATACGATGTAATGGAGGAAGGGGCAATCACAAACGCATAATGACAGCACACAACACAAGTCTCATGGAGGATTAAACTGAACTGACAATGGGTTCAAACGCATGTTGGAGTCTTGAAAAAGGGTCAACCATTACACCCCGTATGTTACAATGTAAACAAATACTTACCTATGTTATAATAAGTAAATAGGTCATATATTGATTGATTGAGGTGGTGTTTAAGTCCACATTATGCACAGTAAGGCTAATAATGACTGGACCTACAGTTTAGAGTGGGATGTGAATAACTATGTGCCCCACCGGGATAAATAAGTCTCATATATATATATATATATATATATATATACACACACACACAAACAATCTAATACAGTCATGTTTTTTATTCACTGCCTCAGGCAACCTTGAGTGTTGCATCAAATTGCTTAATTTGCTTTCTATAATGTGAACCCCTTATAGGACGTGCTTTGTTTTTTTTCCGAAGACGAGAATTTCGTTTGCAAGAGACAAACGTCGCATAGTACTTTGCAAGAGAAATTATTCGTAGGCATTTTAATTAGATAATAATTATTTCCAATGCGACCGTAAGTAAAACATTTTTCAAGTAGATCCAATTTTATTAATTTTTCTCATTTAATTTAAATAAATTTAATTTTGTTTTCGCTTGAAGCTTAATTCATTTTTCAAACGAAAAATACTTTTTTTCCCACTAGCACACACAAAATGGACGTCTTTAAGAGTTTTCTTTTCATTCTTAATATTAACTATATTTGTTGACCGTATTCTCTATTCTCTCCAATTTCGTCGAATATATATTTCAGTCTCAATCGTGTGAATCCAAATTAGCATTTCGAGAAATGTGTATGTTTAGTTACTGAAAATTTAAACTTTGGAGGCCATTTAGAGGGCTCAACATTGATTGTAGAACCCCGGAGATCTTTCTAACTAAAGTGGACCATCAATTGTTTTCCTCTATTGTTCTCCTTCACTTGTGCCCGAGTACCTCTCCCTTACTTCGATGCCCTTACTTCAACATCTTTAAATATCTTGTCTCTGATTTAGTTGTGTACTGTTTTCTCCCTTCGTG
The DNA here is from genome assembly GCF_977018435.1 of Lepisma saccharinum. Classification (NCBI taxonomy): domain Eukaryota; kingdom Metazoa; phylum Arthropoda; class Insecta; order Zygentoma; family Lepismatidae; genus Lepisma; species Lepisma saccharinum. Next base: position 16,898,505 of record NC_139236.1, on the reverse strand, counting down.
ATAATGCAAACGGTTGACAATGAATAAAGGTGGCGACGCTGTTGAAGAAAGCCGCACAATTTCGCAACGCAGAGGCAGCATTACAAGGCAAGCAGCTGATTGCATCACGCACGCTCACTGCGCTCGCCTACAGTTAAAAATTCGACAACGGTTTCCTCATCTTGGTCATGTATAACGAAAGTTTCGACCTGATAAATTTTAGTACTGATTCTTTCCGGCTTGGTGTATTTTTGTCAGAGAAAATTTATTTAAAAAAACTGTGTTTCGTACACGAATATTGAAAATCCCCACAAATCAGACGATTTTTGTAAAAATTCCATAACGCTTGTAGGAAGTTTCATAAAAACAAAATGCACACTGGGTCGACATAAAAGGGTCGAAATCTTTAAGCTCAAGAGTCCATATCTGTCTGATTTAGTATTGGATCATCCCGTTCATATACTAAATTTGTGATAGATTCTGATTGTTCCCAGGCCAATGGGACTGACCCTCAAGTACAGAGGTTGATATTCGATACAAACTTAGCACCCGCTGTCAATCCCATCACCAGGTAGCCAGGAAAACGCTCTGGTATAAAACAACATTTGAAACGAAAGTTTTCAACTACACAATCAAGAATCAATACTAGTCTCTGAAACTAGCGTGTTACGTAATCCCATAAGACTCTCAGACAATTTTGCGTGATCAATGAGAACTCTCATAATAAATTATGTATGCGTACTCACTGTTTGTCTTTGTGTTTCATTTGTTTACAGTTCACATAAATTATTCTTTGATAATTACACAGTCGTGTGTGTCTAGGGACAGTAGTGAGAAATAAACTTCCCTCTATCCGGTTCCATATCTTCATAATTCACATCAAACACTGTTGATGATGGGTTCAAATATCAAGGTTAACTAGTGTGTACATTTATATTAACCCTTTCCTCTCATCCAAATTACGACTTATGTCATATGCAATTGTATTGTAAACAGTTACTCGTCAGAGAGCAAACAACGAAATAATGCTTTCTGACTCCTACGTGGTACAGGGTCAACGACGTTAGTAATAAGGTGTGTTTTATGCAGCGTATATTCATAGACGTGTAGATTGAATTGTATATATTGCAAATGTGCTGTGTAAAGAAACAAACTGCCGGAGTATTTGTTGAGGCCAGTGTACAAGAGTAATTTCCAATTTGTGAGTAAAAATCTGCATTGTTATATAGAATAATAGTCCTCTAGAAATATAGAATACTTTACTGGTATTGTTTTCTAAAAAAATGTGTCTGTGTTTGAAAGGTTAAAAAAACAAACCTGAAGTACGGTCTTCTCGTAAGTGACGTCACATAGTGGAGTTCGAAAGCGCCAATTAAACGAGCAATTGAGCCCGCAGCATGTAGCACACTAGATTGCAGGCTTGTTTTGAAGACTCGTGCACTTGTTGTTCACTTGTTTGAAATCATGGAAGTCGAAAGTGTTCCATATGTTGATTGTAGTTCTTCTAATGTGTGGAAATGTGAGTATTAAAACTTTTCAAAATGCTGTGTCATTTATGGTGAGAGCAAGATTTATAGCGCGGGGAAAACAATGTTTTTCTCAGTTTTATCTACTGATCGTATTTGGCGCTACAGTCGAAGTGGAATTCTAAAGATTTCCGCTTCCAGTCCAAGGTTTCAAGAATGAACTGCGAGGCCATTCCCGAAGGATGTTCACTTCAAGTACGGTGTTGCAAGTTTCGGACACTGCCTTAGATGTATTGGATCATCTTTACTTAAACTTAGACAGATTTGGAACTAGCAAATAGGCTTACTTACATTCTGAATTAATTTTAAATAGGAGGACATTTTATAATATGTTCTAGCGGAAACAGGTCAAATGTCCAGCCCACATATAGAAGCATGCAGTGGCAGAGATTGAGTTCAAAAACTGTGGGGTGGGCAAGGTGCCAAAACTAGGGGCATCAACAATTTACTTTACCTTGGTACGTAGGATTTAGCATAGTGCGGGGGCAAAAATGGCAAAAACTGTGGAGAACAAGAAGCCGAGATTCGAACCTGGAATACCTGGAATCGTAATGCGCTGACCACTCATCCACTGGGGACGGCAATTGTCATAATAAGATAAAGCAATAATTTATTTAGAAGTTGGCATCTAAGATGAAACTCTGTCACAGTATATATTATTCAAACGCGATTAATAATATATTTCTTCTATTTACAGGAAGAAACAATCGCAGTAAAGAAGATAGGCTACTAATTCGTATAAACGTTGAAATTAAAATTTAAATACAACAAACAACTAAGCACTAAAGACAAGACAAGACTAAAACAATATACTTTAGTGTGTGCGGGCAGAATATGTTGTCGGAAACTTCTACACATGGTCTTCATCATATTGTCAAGAAGAATTCCTGGACTGGCGAAAGGTAAGTAAAGACTAAATTCATTTTAAGCTATCACATGTTGACAGCACGCACACATCGTAATTACATAATTACATACGTAGTTAAATTGGTAGGTGGAACTGCCACTACTTTCGCTTGAGTGTCTGCCCTGCCGCTTGCCCAGCTCTCCCCTACTAGCGTAAAATGCGAAATCCAGCTAAGATCATATATTATCACTAACAAAATTTTAATATCTATCTACAATATATAATGTTAGCACTAACAAACTTTTAATCTGCAATACATAATGTTATGTATGTTTCATATGGCCATACTGCTCTGGACATACTAATTACTATTAGATTGGAGGCAATACAGTGAAGTACCATTATATACTAAATAGTTTTTCTTAAATACAGGAATGAATTAGGACAAAAGTTTCAAGGAGCGTAATTTTGTTTAAATATTACATAAACATAGGCCTATTGCAAATTGTAATAGTAATTTATTTTATAAGATGCATATAAGATGAATCACAATTGTATTGATTAAAGTTGAAGCATGTGACTGAAACGATTACGGATACATAAAGCAACTGATGGGAATTGTTTATATGAATGTTTTATATGAGTTCTACGTACGTGTATATATCTAGGTAGATGGTTCACATTTTCTTTTGTTATGAGACTATTACATAATCGCTTTGTGAGAAAAAAATCAAATCAAGTTTCATAAATATAATGACTTTAATATTAGTTTTCTTAGTAACTTAACGTGGCAATTTAAAATTTTCCAGACTTCTATGGTTGATTCTTCTTCTGGCAAGTATAGCTATCAGCGCATCCCTTATTTATTGGTCGTGGAGGAAATTTCAAGACAATCCAGTGGTTGTGATCATTGAGAGAAATTACGACGAATGGAGAATACCTTTGCCAACGATTGTTATTTGTCCGCCAAGACAAACTCACCCATTGGACAAGAGTATTCTGATAAGGTACGAAGTAGTTAGCATCGTTTTAGTGATTTCTGATTGCTTCCAACCTTCATAGAGTCAAGATACATATAATATAAGAGCCTCTATACGGCCAGCATATTGAGATTTCTCGCAATAGTGGCAATGGGTCTTACAAGATACTTGTATAGTTTCATACTGGTGAGTGGTGCCATCTTTTGAGTTTTTGTAGAACATACAAGGAAGTATGAAATACTATTTGCTGCAAGATGGCGTACAACAATAAAGGCATGCTGCAGCATGCATGTAATTTCCTAATACTATTTGTATGTATTTTTGTGTTGAATATTTAACAGAAATGTGCTATAAAACATAAGAGATAAAAAAGATAGCCGCATCCATTATAATTGGCTAAATTCATGAAATGAAAATTGAACGTATCCGAGAAGGCACATTGCCCATTTTAGCATAATTTGATTTTGGGACCAGTTTGTAATGCATATATTTATTTATTTATTTATTTATTTATTTCTTCTTTTGGATGGCGAAGTTAAGGCACAAGCCTTTTCTTACACTTAACCATCTCTACTTCACATTTTACAAATTTAGTTGAAATATCTAACAGTTTGCGAAATATAAAAGATCAAAATACCAAAGAAAGAAGAAAAAACACAAAAAAGAAAAAAAGACAAAACACAAAAATCCACATATATGCTGTAAGAAACGTAAAAAAATGCACGTACCTCATGAACACACACTTAACAAAAATACTTAAAATACAGAAAAGTCGGTCGGTGTTTGGCCTGCAAATTTAGATCAAGAAAGGTTTCATTTTATTTTATTTTATTGTTTTCAGTACTGGTAAGTTGCCTCCAGAAGATGCTTTCTTAATTTTGATTTGAAATTGCCGAGAGAAGAAGAGTTTCTTATGTCATTGGTGAGGTCGTTCCACGCTCTGGTGGCAGTGACCGTGAAGGAATTTCCGTAAAACGCTGTCTTGTGGGAGGGGATGGTGAGCAGGGAGTTGTTTCGTGAACGGGTAGCAAAGGTGTGTGTTGCGTTTAGGGGTTGAAATCGTGAAAATAGTTAGAGGGTTCTCTTGAATGCACTATTTTGTAGAGCGCTGTAAGAGCGTGGAAGCGACGGTGTGTTGAAAGGTCGAACCAGCTTTGAAAGCTGGGGTAAGGTGGTCAAAATGTTTGATGTTATAAATAAAACGTACACATGAATTTTGTATTCGCTGTAGACGTATTGTATGAGATATTGTACACATACAATATTATGTTTTCACTATCTTTCAATAAGAGTTACTTCAAAACTCTACTTTTTGGTCCGGGACTATATTCTATGCATAAAATCAATTATGTTATAAGATTTATAGTTTTTTCTGTATTACTGAAGACATTAGAAATTGATGTTATTTCATAATTCACTCTTTATTTGTTGGAAAAGGCAAGGAAAATGAAATAATATTGGCTAATTATGGTGCTGAATGTGATTCATGATTAGATGAAATTTATAAAATGACACTCTCAAAGGATCACACGTGACTGACTGGGATTCGAATCCAGATCCTTTGATGGCAAGATAGTGAGTTGACCCCTCAATGGACAAGCTTACAGAAATGGCAGATTTTATATTTCCATACAGGTATACAAAAATACTTTTCAAATTCGAATTATTTTTTTATACTTTTTTAAAAAAATCAACTTTGCATGAGACTCTTAGAAGCCAGGAAAAATTTTGAATATCATTCCACCTGACATATAATTTCTGACATGGGAAGTTCTTCACGTGAAGGTGAAGATACTGTGACCTTATATTAGTTGTCCCCATGTTTTATTTTTGGAAGTCTGTTGCCATGATCCGCTAGAGATATTTCGATGTAAATTGAACACAGGAAGAAAAGAGTCCACCCATCCCTTGAAGACGTTCCATCAGCACCAACTAGAATATGAACCACAACCACCACTTGGTCACTGGCTCATATCCGATATAATGATATGTAGACCAGGGGGGAGAGGGGCACAAAGGATAGATACAAAGCTGCCCCAAAGGACAAAATATGGCACTGAGGGTAGATGTAGAAACTGCCCCAAAGGACAAACATACTGTGTGGGCACCAGGGCCACTTGAACAGGTGGAAAAAGACCCAGTTCGCCCTCACAGGGGTTCGAACCCGGTCCTATTACATGGTACTTAGACACCGTACTGACTGAGGTACCGCGGCTATAATTTTTATTACAATTGGATATAAAAATAAAATAATTTCCAAATTTTCATTTTATGAATAAATAAAAACAAATGTATGTTCTGTTTTTCTATCCTAAAAGATACATTGCGCTATGTTGTCAAAATTTTCCACAAAGGAACTTTGTATCTCTCAGGATACAACAAAATTGGAAACGTTGCAACAGGAATTTACAAATTTTATGTAACTTTCTATCATATTTGAGTTTCAAGTAGTATGATTGTAAAGTATCATATTTTTTTGGAAATTGGAACATGTCTTACTCCTTTAAGGGTTATAATCAAAAGGGAAAACCACGAAAGTTATACCACTATTCTTTTTTCTTAATCCAAGTAACCTTCCTAAGTAACTTATGTACAGTCACCGGCAATAAAAATGGGGCACCTAGATCCTGACTGCAAGACATTAGTACAATTTGTCATTGAAGATTTGCTATTAACATTCAATTATTACCGTAGAGTTGGGCAACACACATACTCGTAACGTTTTGCAGGGAAATGAGTATTTCAGGATCTAGGCGTCCATTTTTGCCGGTGACTGTACATCAGTTATAGTGCAACATCCATACTTATCTAATACTCGAACTTAGTATACCTACTAATGGCTCTTTGCTGTGTGTGTGTGTGTGTGTGATAGAGAGAAAGAGAGAGGGGGGAAAGAGAGAGAGGGAGAGAGTTCGAGTATATGTACACGAACAAACATAATTGAAGGGGTCGGGTGTAAAACATGGTAAGTGACATTCTGGTAATTTTGTAGTTACAAAGTAAAATGTGCCATCCTTCAATTTTTGAGTGAAATTGCTGTCATACAATTTGTACTGGACTCAATGAAGGCTTGTGAAATTGGTAAACACAACAAGAATACAATTTATCTACAGCATGGCTTCTAACGACCTTTTTTCATAATGAACTCAGAAGTGACCAAAATGTCAACTTACCATGTTTTACAATCGAGCCCTTCAATTAATGTAAATGTATTTATAGACATATATTTAATATTTATTTATTTATGTTAGTTTGTTTGGAAACGTATCCAAAGAGAAGCAACTATACTACGAGGAATTCTTCTATGATGTGGCTTTTGTCGACAGTTCCAACATGGCAAGAATGCTCCAGTATGAAAATGATACATCATTGATTGACCTAAATTTGGTCGAACTTCAAAATCAGGTGAGCTCTTTTCTAATTCATATGCCTTTGTGAGAAGCTTCATAGTTTTGTAACATTGAATTGTACGTACATGATTAAAATATAATTATATGTATTATATTAAAATCTATTTCTAAATACGAAGTAGAGTTGTATCTTTACTACCTTGTTAGAATGAACACTGTTGTTTGTAACCATCATTTAAACCTTCGTTTTAAAAGTTTTTCAAAGACAATAATGGTAGTCCCGTGTCACTTTAAGGGAGGTTTTCACTTACTACAATAGTTTCTTCCGATTCCTTTACTGCTTCATTTGGCAATTATGGTTTTCTCAGAATTTCGGAGGGGACTGTAGTCTATCAGTTATGTACAGTCACCAGCAAAACAAATGGAACACCTAGATCCTTAAATACTTGCTTCCCAGCATGGCGTTATGCGTGTTGCCTAACTCTAAGGCAATGAACGAACTGCAATAACAAATCTACAATGGCAAATTCTGTCTTTGCCGTAGAGTTAGGCAACACACATAAAGCCATGCAGGGAAGCGAGTATTTCAGTATCTAGGTGCTTCATTGTAGGTGACTACATTAAGAAGGTTGGATGGAGCGAATCAAAGTGACAATAGAAAGAGTAAATATTAAAACTACCAGGAGTAACAGTTTTAAGCAAGAATATTCCAAACAGGCGCCAAAACCGAAAAAGTAATTTAAAACATTTAAACCTATGCTTTGCTACAAAGGAATAAAAAGGGTAAATAGAACAGTGGCGGATCCAGAAGTTACTGTTGGGAGGAGCGAATTTCAGTCGGCCACTTCACCTCACCAAGAATCGATTCTAACTTACAGTTACACTATTTTATATCAACAATGTTTCATACTATAAAGAGGGACCAAGCTGACATCCATGTTGTACAGATTAGAGTATTGTTTGGCAGAACTAACGGTTCAGGACTAGAATAGATGGTTATTATTGTATATCGTTGTCCTAATTACTTCCATTGCCACCGTAAACTGAGTGCTCAGATATGACGAGTAAATTAAGATACAAAGAAAACCAAAACCTATTCTCTCAAGGGACCTCGGGTTCGATCCCATTTTAAATCATATTGCACAGTGGTTCGGATACAAATTTAAACTGTAGCTTCAATTCCGATTAGCTTATCATGAGCACAAAGTGGATTTAAATCAAACTTTAAAAACATGATTTGTGTAAAAGACAGAACATTCGAGTGTTCAAAAATATTACGCAAAATAATTAATCCAAAAGCCTGAATCCGTGGATCCGCTCCAGAAATAGACATCACCCTAGTGATTACAATGTAGCTACTTCTAAATATTAATAATAATGACTACACATATTATTTACTTGGATTTACTTAGCAACTTAAATTTAAATTAATTTTTAAAGTAAAAAGAAAACTTCGTTCTCGCACGAAACGTACGGGCCAGGAGGCTGGTTTGTTCGGTGAGAATCATCTGCTGCTTGCAGACAACGCGCTTGCATGATGGCTTCAAACTGTACTAGTTTCGAAAATGTATTGTAATTTTAACCGAGAACGGCGATATGAAGCAACATGCGCAAGATGGGTGTTCCTTAACTGTTCTTGCAATGTGATTAAAATTAGTAACAGTGTTCGCAATAGAATTTATTTCTGCCAAAAGGACGTGCCTTCCGCTGGACGACATGCGGAAACTTTCTCTAAACAAAACGTAACGCCTGCGCAATGAAAATTGAGAACATTTTTTTGAGGAAATTGACTTTTAACTAACCCTGTATGTAGATCCTAGTTATGTACTGAAAAATATTTACTTCTCTCAATGAACAATAATCGATTTTTTTCTATTGATGATGATTATGTGAAGTACTTCCATTACAGATAAATATTTATTTCGTTGCAGATAAGAGCACTTCGAATGCCAATTGTTCAAAATTTAGACGAAGACAATATTTCCGAAGGACAATTAGTTCCAAATCTGTATGGGTTATGTGACGCTTATAACTCGGCTTTTCCTGGAATTGTCAGGTACAAGTTTCGAATCTGCGGCCTCGTCATTCTATTTGTCATTTTGATCCATTGCACAGTGTCCACAAATTAAGGGCCACCTTTTGTCACTGTAACTAACTTTCGTATTAATTGAGCTAGTATTTGTATTTCCTTCTTATCTTTTTTTACACGTATTTAAAATCCAACTAACATAGTGGAAGAAGTGGATGTTGTTTTGAATGGCAGCAAGTCGTCTAACTATTGAGCAGCATGTCAAATGTGTACATGTATTTTCCATTACCAATAACGTGTAGCTGATATTCAGCGACGAATACTGCAGGAATGTGGAGCTCTAGCACATGAAACTGACATGGTCTCAAGTTCCAACAAGTTTTTTTGATGCAACCGAAAGTGTTTCAGACGTTAAATATCTAGTAAGCCACGAACAGATGGAAGGAAAGCCAATTACGTCTCCAAGCTTGCATTGTTTTAAATGGAGCTCAAATTGATAATTATGTTTTCCAACAGATAAAATTGCCATTGTGATGTGTAAGTTACTATCTTCAGAAAATAAAAAGTTGTCATTATTATAAATAAGTCCTCATTGTTAAACGTAATTGATGATCAAAAGGAGTTCCCTTAATTCGTTGCCACCCTATAGATTCTGGACTGTTTAGAAACTACCTTCTAATTCTATATTTTATTGAGACTGAAATCAAACCCTTTGCCGCATATTTTCTTTGATATTATGTCCCACACGATTTATACATGAGCAATTCTAGAAAAATGTCAATCTTATGATCAAAATTATATATCACTGTAGAACATTGTTTTACGAGAGAGCACTTTAGACTGCGAACATACAATACATGTGCTTCTAAACTCTAAAATTTGTCTGTAAAAATTATCTCATCATGTACTATTCCACTAAAGTTTGATTCAGAAAATCCCGATTCATAGGTTGCCAATTGTGTCAGTCTGTTACCTTCAAAATTATTTTTATATAGTGCTGGAATTCCTGGAATCGGGACGAACCATCACAGCAGATGTGTATTGCCAAACACTGTCTAATCTGCAATGTGCTATCCAAAACCGGCGAAAAGGAATATTACGGTCTGGAATTCTGCTCATTCATGACAACGCCCGACCACACACAGCTGACCATCCTGTTGCGACATTTCAAAACTTCCGATGGGGACGTTTTAATCACCAACCATACAGTCCCGATCTTGCCCCAAGTGATTACTTTCTGTTCCTTCACCTCAAAAAGTCGCTTCCTTCGAAACGTTTCGATGATAGTGAAGTTCTCAGGACATCAGTTCTCGACTGGCTGAGATCCTAGGCGGCAGAGTTCTACGCAGACGGTCTACGTAAACTTGTTCCACGGCACCAAAAATACTTGGAGCGTTATGGTGACTATGTAGAAAAATAGCCAGGTTATGAACTTGTATAGCATCAAAATAAACATTTTCTCGCTTGATTTTATTCTCTGCAGTAACCAATCGGCCCTTTTTTTACATGCCTCTCGTATGTAACTCATGGCAGAATGTTTAAAATTTATAATTTTTAATTAACAAAGCTTACTCATGTATAAACTACACATTTTATTGTAACCCGCAGTTGTTGGAACGTAACAACTTTCCTGAGCACAGCGCATAGTTTGCAGACTGTTTGTTATGATACCCGAATGGCGTCATACGAATCAACTTGTGAGAATGTTTGTTCCAAGTGTCAACTTCACCTAACAATTACTTGAGAACCACTTGACATATTACAATGTAACAAACGCCATTCTTAATTATTAACGTATTGTGTCCATTAATTTCATGAGCCCCTCTCATACCTATATATCTGCGAAAGCAGTTTTTCAATATTTATTGTTGTTCACGAAATATTTCCGGTCGTACTTTTAGGTGCTCCACTCGGTATATATATATATATATACTATATACACACACACGAGGTCTGTTAGAAAAGTAATTAGACTGGCATAACTGTGCACGAGCCGGCAACGCTGCTGCCTCCACCTTCACATGGCAGTTAGGTTAACGCTTGCTGTTGACTCAGTACAAGTTTCAACTTGCTACATTTGTACACGATTGTTGAGAGCGTCTGAAGTGAAGTTGTGTTTGTGAGGTGCGTTACGAAAATGGACTGGCAAAAGTTTGAGCAACGTTGTGCCATCAAATTGTGTGTAATGCTTGGCGAATCTGCTACTATGACTCATGAAAAGTTACAAAGGGCTTCTGAAGAACAAGCACTATCCAGGGCACAAGTCCTTTTTAGAAGGCCGAGAACAAGTGGAAGACAAACCTCGTGCGGGAAGACCCTTTACCTCCAAAACGGATGATAATGTGGAAAGAGTGAAGTCTCTTGTGAGGTCAGATTGTCGATTGATGGCGAGAACGATCAGTAGTGAGTTAAATTTGAACGTGTTTACCGTCCATCAAATTTAGCACAAGATTTGGACATGAGAAAAGTGTGCGCCAATTTTTCCTATGCACCATGTCACACCACAGTCTCCATCAATGAATTTTTGGCAAAAAAAAGCATCCCTGTGGTTCCTCAGTCCCCTATTCGCCGGATCACAGTCCTTGTGACTTCTTTTTATTCCCTTTGCTCAAAAATCACTTGAAAAGGCTCATTTTGATACTATTGATAATATCCAGAAGAGCGTAACCGACGAGCTGAAAGTTATTCCAGCAGAAGCCTTCCAGCACTGCTACGAACAATGGCAAGGAGCCTCCATCGCTGTGTAGCTGCCCAAGGGAACTATTTTGAAGGGGATAACCTTGACTTGTAAAAAGAATAAAATTCATCGTTTACAGAAAATCAGTCTCATTACTTTTCTAACAGACCTCGTATATATATAAAGAATAATTATATTATCCTAAATATTAGACTAACAGCGATTATGTGTAATACAAGTAAAGCTTTCGTATAAATTGAATGACACGAAATTTCATAAATATATTTTTCCTTTTCTTTAGCAAAGGTTATGAAATGTCAAGAGAGGCAATTTCTAACTCCTCTATTGAGAGCAAAGATACAAATTTAAGAATTGTAGTGTTTTTTCCGGACAAGGGGACCAAGGCAAGTCGTTGAAATAATTATACCTTCTATACATGTTTGTAGGCATTAATAATTAATATTTAGTGACAAATTTAGTCTCAAAAAATTTCCAGAACAATCTCGGAATAGGTTTAATGTTTATTTCTTTAATGATTCACTAAGTCTTCGTTTTACTGTGTGCAGGTTACTTATAATATAAGTGTAGTAAATTAACAGAATATATACAGCTAGATAAAAATTAGCATAGTAACTAGAAACTTTACGGCCTGTGAAAGTAAAATTCCATGGACCATATAATTTTTATCTATGAATGCGTAAGTTTTAAAATCCATGTAACCTAGTTGAGTTTGCTGTGTAACAACATGTACTAATCAGAATAGTGGCATATGCACAGCTACTTGGTATTTAACATACTATTTAAGGAACTGAAAAATGAAGAGGTATTTGATAAAGCCTATATTAATCCATTTCAATCCCCTCCACATGTACCTTATAGTAAATAATATACAAAATTTCAGTTTTGTCAGAAAATATCTCGAATGAATTTTAATTTTTCACCACCTTTCTTCAAACAAACAATATTTTAATAATTCTGTGCATTCATATTGTTTCAAGCTGTTTGTAAACTCGCCGTTCGAATATCCTCAAAGGATCGTCAACCAGTTTGTGTATCACGGGAAGGGAGAGAGAAATACGTATATATTCAACGTGGAGCTTCTGTCGACAGTGAGTACTCCTGCCCTGAGGAACCTGTTGGTGTCACAAAGGAAGTGCCTTTTCCATGACGAAAAGAGGCTCGACGTCAGCCACATATACACGTCAGTGGCATGCAAGGCCCAGTGTATGTACAGGAGTGCCATGGAAATATGCAACTGTACGCCTCTCCTCTTCTACAATACTGGTAAGTGCGTTTTCTTGTCCTCCCTGATTGCTAAGCGAGAATAAAATGGATTTAAAGAATGCTTGGGCAACACGCTTGCTCTTGTGAAGGAAGAATTCTTCTTCTTATATTGAAGAAAGTTTGGTAAATATACAATATTAATATTATCCGGTTAGTTGAATTTCACAAATCCATGATCTAGAATATTATCAGCGTTCAATTCTATCAGCGATTGTTTGTAGATTTATATATTAATAGAATAGAATGGTCTTTATTTAAGCAGGCGTGTTTCGGCCTCGTGGGCCGTTATTTACAACAACCAACCCTTGTCAAAGATACAATAAATGAATAAAAACAAAGGAAGAAAAAAACACATTGATCATGATAATACAATAAAGATAATATCAAGATTATACAATAATAAAATGATACATGGAATTGATTAGTACGATATATATATATATACTGTGGAGTAAAGATAAGTAATAAGTCTTCAGTAGTTCATTGTGTGTGTGCAAGAGGGGGGGGGGGGTTAGGTATTGTGTGATGTGTTTTTTCTTAAAACTTTGATGGCAAATAGTGTTAGTCAAAATGGTGCAAGCAGTTTGTTCCATTGCGTCATCCCTGTAACAATGAAGGACTTGTTATAGGTGGCGGCTTTAAGTTTGGGGATTTTTAGATTGTGTTCCTTGCAGATATTATGTTCGGCCGATGTTCTACGAGAACAGATGTTATCGAATAAGTATTTTGGGGAGCAACTCTTAAGTATTTTGTGCATCAAGATGAGTATTAACTATTTTCTTCTATTGTTAATGTTTAGCCAAGAAAGTTTCTTTAAATAGGGGGGATACATTTTATTTTATTTTTATGGTAAATATGAAACGTATACAACAGTTCTGAACTTTTTGAAGTTTATAATTTAGCCCCTGGGAGATATTACTATACACTGGAGCGCAATAGTCTAATGTGGATAGGACGAGTGCTTGCATAAGGCGATCTTTAACATTAGTTGTGAAGTTTTCTAATTGCACCATGAGTTAATATGATCATGAAGCAAGATTTTGTTGGATTTCATTGAAGAGAGTTTCTCCGTGTCCAATTTGTTATAACATCAATATCGAATTGGAGATTGGTCATCGCATTATCGTATATTACACTGAATATAGATTTGAGAATTGTCAGCATACTGATGGTAGTGGCAATATTGGACAGTTCGGTCGAAATCAGCTACGTATATCATATTGTACCTAATATACTTCCTTGGGGGACGCCTTGTTGAACAATAAACCATTTACAGTATGTAACTTTCGGTTCCCGATATTTCACACGTTGTTTTCTGTTGCCTAGATATGAACGAAACCAATTTAATGCGTTTCCGGTAACGCCATACTGATACAGTTTGGCAATAACAATTCACGATTGATCGAGTCGAATGCTCTTAAATAGACCAACAAGACTAACAGTGTAACTTTATTTTAATCTATTTCATTACTTATATTTTCTACGATATCTACCAGCGCAGTGAAAGTACTAAAACCAGATTAGATTGAAAGTGTGGTAGGAAAGCTTGAATGTGTGGAAGTATTTGCACATATATTACTTTTACAAGTATTTTACACATTGTGGATCAAATGCTAATAGGACTTAGATCTTTAATTTCTGTGTGGTTGTATTTTTTATGTATAGGTGTTACTTTGCACTTTTTTCACTCTTGAGGAAACAAGCTTTGGAAAGGGAAAGATTAATAACGTGCGTAAGAGCTTCTAACCAAAAGGGGATGCAATATTGCAGAACAGTTAGGTTTATGCCATTATAACCGCACGCACTTGATTTAATTTTGTTTATTATTTTATGTATTTGTTCGCTATTTACTGGGGTAAGAAAGAACGGGTCATTGTTGGGTTGCTGCTCACCACTGGACTGCTATCTGAGGGTGCATTTGGGTTAACAAAAATCTCGTTTACTGCATCAGGCCGAAATGTAGCTATCTGAGGAGAGCGTATTACTCTTTTTATTTAGTAAAAGTCCCTGGATTCTGAGGTCAGACCATACGTATTTAGCATTTTTTACATTCATATTTACCGTATCGTTATAGGGTCAATCCATACAACATGGTTGCTTGACCATTTTTAAAAAAAGTTTATTTTTTGTGTGGTGTGAGCCTCATATGTTGACAGTTCAGAACCACTATTAATTTTTTTTAACTATCACCGATTTGAAGATGGCGGGAATTTTTTTTATCATTGCGCGCTTCATTTTCTCCATTCATAATCATCAGCGGCAACATTTTTATCTCAGCTCTGGTAAGGCCTACGACAATAACATAAAATCTGTGTTGTTAAGCACATTACACGCTACAATTATATTTCTGTGTAATTTTCTAAATATTATTCCTTCATAATAAATTTTAAGGTCAAAATTGTGTATGTTAATCGCTCAAAATTATATTTTCGGACATTTTTTGGGGGAAGAAGGCAGTTTGTTTGACACTTGAATTTTTTGTGCAAGTACCTGTGTACTAATAGCGTATGTCAAAATTATTTGAAGCTTGAGACTTTAATATTTTTACAGGGTCAAAAACATGTACTTTTTGTTAAAAAATTCCAAGTTCAGGGTTAAATATCTCTGGTGGGCAGTTGTTTAGAAATCTGAAATTTGTACACAATACAGTACTCCATGATAAGTAACTTCAGTAAAATTTTGAGTTTGAGATTAAATTGGTTTAACAGATACAAAAGTAGTGAAAAATTCAATATTTTGCATTAAATATTGTATGCCTAATTTCATTTCTTATTAACATCTTGTGTTAAAATTCTGCAAACTATAATATGGAATGTCAATCAAGAACATTACAATCCTGAAATGGATCCGCAATAAAGTATATATACAAGGGCGTGCTGAAAAGTAAAGCTTCCTGATTCTTTTATGGAGCGCCTGAAGTAGCGTGCCGTGATCGAGTTGCTGTTTTAAGTCCACTTTATGCACAGTAAGGCTAATCGGGACTGGACCTACAGTTTAAAGTGGGATCCGAACCACTTGTGCCTCCACCGGGTATCGAACCCGGGATCCCTTGATTACAAGGCAATGACGCTACCACTGCGCCATGGGGGAGGCCTTATGTGCCGTGATCGAGTTTCTAACCGCAGAAAATGTGCTACAAATTATCATTCATCTGAGACTGAGGGCATTTTATGGGGATGAATGCGTAAACATCAGTACTGTACGATCTTGGGTTTATCATGGTCGTAAAGAAAGCCCCAGCTGAAGAACTCTCAGCGTATGTGAGAGAATGGAGTGGAAGGCCGCGTACTGCATGCAACTGATGGAGGTCATCGGAATTGTGTTTAGCTGGAGTTTTCTTTACGAGCATGAAAAACCCAAGATTGCACAGTACTGATGTCTATGCATTCATCCCCATAAAATGCTCTAAGTCTCAGATGAATGTCAATTTGTAGCACATTTTATGCGATTAGAAACTCGATCACGGCACGCTACTTCAGGCGCTCCACAGACATTGCATGGTTACATCCTGCCATTTTCATCGCTACGTTCAGCACTCCCTGGCGATAGAAGTTTGAAACCTACAATGGAGAAGCGGGAAAGTCTTATAAGTATGGGTACTCAAAATCCAAAAGAAAATGAAAACATAGGAAGATTTACTTTTCAGCGCGCCCTCGTATAAATACTTTATTCCGGATCCATTTCAGGATTGTAATCTTGTTGATTGACATTCCAAATTACAGTTTTCAGAATTTTAACACAAAATGTTACTCCCTCTGTCACATAATTATTGTCCGGTACACCTTTGTTTGTTGTCTCATAATAATTGCCTGATATTCAAACTGTGACATTGGTGTATACAGAAGAAGAACATGAAACAAAGGAATGAGTCATACAACTTTACTACTCAAGGATCAGTACAAATTGGGATTTCCATCTGCCTCTTCGTCTGTCATTTCGGTACTACCATTTTGGCATACCGGACTATAATTATGGGACAGAGGGAGTAATAAGAAATGAAATTAGGCATACAATATTTAATGCAAAATATTGAATTTTTCACTACTTTTGTATCTGTTAAACCAATTTAATCTCAAACTCAAATTTTTTACTGAAGTTACTTATCATGGTGTACTGTATTGTGTACAAATTTCAGATTTTTAAACAACTGCCCACCAGAGATAGTTACCCTGAACTTGGAATTTTTTAACAAAAAGTAGATGTTTATGACCCTGTAGAAAAAAAATATTAAAGTCTCAAGCTTCAAATAATTTTGACATACTCTATTGGTACACAGGTACTTGCACAAAAAAATTCAAGTGTCAAACAAACTGCCTTCCCCCCAAATAAAATGTCCGAAAATGTTATTTTGAGCGATTAAAATACACAAATTTGACCTTAAAATTTATTATGAAGGAATAATATTTAGAACATTACACAGAAATATATTTCTAGCCTATAGTGCACTTAACATCACAGATTTTGTCTCATTGTCGTAGGACTTCCCAGAGCTGAGATAAAAATGTTGCCGCTGATGTTTACAAATGGAGAAAATGACGCGCGCCATGATAAAAAAAATTCCCACCATCTTCAAATCGGTGATAGTAAAAATAAATTAACAGTGGTTCTGAACTGTGAACATATGAGGCTCACACCACACAAAAAATAAACTTTTTTAAAAATGGTCAAGCAACCATTTTGTTTGACTTCATATGGATTAACCCTTTAGTGGTCATATTTTAAGTTTCGGAATGCTTTTTTAGCTCTGTTTCTGAAGTGTTTGTATGATAGGAGAGGTTCTGTGTCTCCTGTATTTACGTACCTGAAATGAAAGTAGTGGCTCACTTCCAGAATTCCCTTACTTGAGTTGAAATCCACAGGGCGGGAAGTTTGTTTACACGTATTTTTCGCTGGGGAGCGTGCTTATCTTTTAGCCTGAAAGTGTTATCATCCAGGACCTCCACCGCTGCATCTATGTCGTCAATTCTTTCGATTTTACACCATTAAACGTTTTCCCCGTCTTTTCGAAACTTGTCCAAGTCGATGGTTCTGAAATTCCTAATTTTGATACTACCATACTACATAATTTGTATTCATGTCCAGATATTATTATAATAATTAAATTATGAAGACTTAGGTGGGCCGGCCATGCGGCACGAATGGGAGAGGAAAGAGGAGTTTACAGGATTCTTGTTGTGAAACCTGATGGTAAGGGACCTGTAGGAAGGCCAAGACGAAGATGGAGGGACAACGTTGAGATAGACCTAAACGAAATTGGTAGGGATGGAAAAGATTATATAGATCTTGCTCAAGATAGGAACAGGTGGAAGGCCTGTGTTGCTGCAGCCATGAACCTTCGGGTTTAGGAAGGCTAGAGAGTTTGTTAGTTAGTTAGTTGGTTAATTTTGATAAATGTTTAAAATTTGTTTTGGTGCGTATATGTCAAATATGCAGTAGGTTGTGTTGTGATCTGTAATTCAAGGTAACCTGCTCTGCCAAATTTGCTTTACAAGTAGTGCTTGTGAACAAACGAAAAATATCAATGAATGCCTTTGACGTCGCTGTCACTCTGGTTGGTTTAGTAATTAATTGTTTCCCGTGAACTTCCTTCATTATACTCTGAAGAAGTCGAGACCTAGTGCTAATACATGGACATCGCACAAAAATATACTTCCTATTTGTGTAATTTACTGAGATAGACAGCTATTTAAATTTATGCTGATAATATACTAGAATTATAATGCATAATTTTTTTCTTCCCTTTCTGCTTATATTTTAGGACCATTCAAGTCATGCGATGTCAAAGGCTTAGCCTGCATTGCTCGAGTAAAAGGTACGTACATGCAAAAATAGTTTACGTGATTTGTTCGTGACCTTAGAAGTCGATAAGGCACAATTTGTGGACTTGAGAGTAATCTATATACGTATTTAACTAATTATACATACTACTAGAATTCCATCCAGTTACAATACCCAGTAACAAGACAAAAGTCACATTTAAGGTGAAACATCTTCGCGTATGATTTGCAAGATATATATATATATATATATATATATATATATATATATATATATATATATATATATATATATGATTATGTGCTAATAAAGCATGTGGTAATTAACATCTAGCAAATATGTTTCTGTAATTTATGGATTTAGTTCATTATTAGCATAATTTGTATACATGGCAAACATTTTGTAAAGTATGCTTTTTCACTTTAGATCGAGCTCCAGGAGAACGCTGTCAATGCTACGCTGTATGTGAAGAACATAACTTCGAAACACAATTCGCACTTTCCACATTGTAAGTAGTAATTCAATTATCCATTTTTAGTTTCTGTTATGTTATGGAATTGTCCTATCTACAGTACCATGCATAAATTAGATTCCTTACGTAATTGCCATGGGGACTTTAATAAAAAATAAAATGTAAATAAATACACTGAATATGTTTCTGAAAATAATATATGAGATTTTTGAAGAAAATGTTATGGCATAGTTTCAAAAATTCTCAAAATGATATCCTAAGTCATTTTATAAAAATAATACATCGGAAATATTACTGTAGATTAAAAGCCATTGCATAACGTATAATATGAGAGGAGGAAGAGCGTAGTATGACAGTCTAACTGGTCTGCAAAATTCAATCCAGGGTATACTACGTGGAAGGGAGGTTGACGTCTGTTTTTTTTTCGGAAACGGTCAAAAGGAGCACTTACATAATATGCGTAACTTATCAATAGTCAAGATCAAGAAGGATAGTCATACTACATACATATATTAATATGTCAATAAATCAGCACCTCATCAATGTTAAGTCAATACAATTCCACTAACTTGGAATTTAAAATAGTGGTTTGGAGAGTAGTGGTATACTACTCTCCAAACAAGAATGAGGATTCAATAATAACATGTAACCCTAGAACCCTGGGGATATATAGAAAGTAAAGACGATATCAGTAAATACACACACACACACAAACAAACAACCCCCCCCCCCCCCCCACACACCGCAATTTAGAATTAGAACACTGAAACAACTGATCTTTTTTATTTTCTAGTCACGATCCAGCAAGTATTCTGTACCAAATGTCTTCCTTTCCTAAAGTGAGATTCAAACGAGACATTATGTTCGGAGACTTGGAAATGCTTGGTAAGCTAGTTTGAATATTTTTTCAGTTTTAAATATTGTGTAAGGCAAATTAAATATACACCAATGAATGTACAATATTCATTTTTCTAATTTAACCCTCCATTTTCATTAGTTCAGGAGTTGCTTCCATCTTTGCGAATACTTCTATATTATATTATAAGTTTATAACATCAGAAATAGTAATAGAGTGTTGAGAAATGTAACCTCTTATCTTTGCCGTTCTGCGTAAGTTTCCAACCAGTTCGTCAAAAGGCGACATGTCGAAAATTTTGAAAATAACCCTCAGTTCGCGGATAGTTCTCAGATTACAGATCTATAGTTACATTATTTGGTACTGTGCTACACACAGAACACACATATAAAAGACTGAGATACACATGCTAGATGATGAACTTTGCAAACTGTACATTTAGGGATATAGGATGATGTAGTATGGATAGAGTTTGAGATTTTGCCCCATAGAATAGTTTCTATGGGTGTGTTGAACATATTTCATTAAAATCTATCTTAATGTTTACATATCTTGATGCTTTTCAGTTTCATTCGGAGGCACAGCAAACCTCTTCCTTGGCGGGAGTCTCATCTCAATTGTGGAATTGGTTTACATCTTCGTTCTCTGGACAGTTCGGCTTCTCTCTACAAAGTACAGAGCAAAGCAACTGGTTGATAGGAAGGGAAAGCGACGAAAACTGAAATCGGCTTTCATGAGTAGGTTGGAAGCGGCTATGGTGAAATCCAGATCAAAACATTATCTGCGTATCAAACGATTGATTGCCGTGGAGAAGCAAGGGTAAGACTCGAGAGTTTCCTTGTTTCTCATTCTCTGCTATTGAATAACAACCTTTTTTGTTGCACATTCTCTACGACTGATGTTACGACCTTCTTTTGTCTCGTACTCTCTGGTTGACAATCGTCCTTGTTTCCATAGTCTTTGTCTGAATTACGATCTTCTTGTTTCACAATCTATGCGACTGGACCAGAAACGTCCTTGTTTTCATGGTCTATGTCTGAATTGGGATCTTCTTGTTTTACAATCTCTCCGACTGGATCACAATTGTCCTTCCTTTCATGGTCTATGTCTGAATTGCGATCTTCTTGTTTCACAATCTCTCCGACTGGATCACATATGTCCTTGTTTTCATTGTCTATGTCTGAATTGCGATCTTCTTGTTTCACAATCACTCCGACTGGATCACAATCATCCTTGTTTTCATGGTCTATGCCTGAATTGCTATCTTCTTGTTTTATAATCTCTCTGACTGGATCACAACCTTCCTTCTTATCATGGTCTATGCCTGAATTGCGATTTCATGTTTCACAATATCTCTGACTGGATCAAAATCATCTTTATTTACTTTGTCTATGTCTGAATCGCCATCTTCTTATTTCATTCTCTACCACTGAATCGCAATATAGTTTATTTCCAAAGTCTATGCCTGAATAACGATCTTCTTGTTTCGCATCCTCTGCAAATGAATCACAATATGCTTAGTTTCTCATTCTCTGCGAATGAGTCACAAGCTTTCTGGTTTCAGTGGACTACGTCTGAATCACGATCTTCTTTGTTTCACAAAACAATCTTCCTTTAGTCACATGCTCTATTGCTAAAACACCATCTTCCATTCTTCATACTCTACGATTGCAAGACAACCTTCCCTCAATCGCATTCTCTACGATATGCGTAACTGAGTCATGATCCTCATTGTTCACATTGTCTATGACTTCAAAGCAATTTTCCTTCTATCACATTCTCCATGGTTGGATCGCAATCTTTGTTGTTTTATATTCTGTAAAATTGCAAGATAAACGTTCTTCTCTCACATTATCTACGACTGAAACCCGATCCTTTTTGCTTCACATGCTCTGAGTTCTAATCACGATCTCCTTTCTTTCCCTTTCTCTACGACTTAAAAACGAACTTTTTTTTTCATATTTTCTATTAATGAATCAGTTATCTTATTCTCTGACAATTAAACTACATTGACATACGTATTTTTTCCTTGTATATCTTCTTCTTGCTGAAAATGTTATTTTCAGTACAAATTCATTTGAAAATATCTTAACCTTATGACAAACGTTATTCTTTATTCATTTATCTTATTTATGTGTCTACAAAATATAATTCGATAATCTCCACATTTTTAAACACATTCTACTTAACTTTCCACCCGGATTTTTTTTTTAAAAAATTACAACTACCTGATGTTATGCGAGAAATTGCATTATTTTGGTAATTCCTTCCAGTGCATTAAAGAGAATATTTCTGTCGATTGCACTGTAGCACTGTATACGTATATGCTATCTGTATATTGACATATTACAATAAATGTTATTCATATTCTTCTTCAGTTCAAGGATTAGTGTGAAGAAGAGGGGATTATTTTGTGAGTTGCTCAGGGAGTACTTGACCCACACATCACTCGACGGAGTAAAGTACTTCAAATCAGCACCTAACTTAGGCTTTCGGTAAGTTATGGATCTGACACAATTGTTAGAAATGTTAATTACAATAATGGATAGCACTGTGATAGTCGTAATGAAATCTTTGGGTTATTGTAACAACCCATAGTTTATGAATAAGTGCATTGCAGCCAAACATTTATTGTCAACCGCATGAATGTGGAATCATATGTAAATTCGTAACAATCTGTAGAATCTTTAAAATGTAACGTACAACGAACTCCAAATAGCAGACATTTAGCCATAACCTTTCCATACAGGAAATTGCTAGAACCATCTAAGGTATGTCTCAGACATTGCAGAATTTCCTTCATCGTCATCGTTTCAAACAGGTGTATACAATCGCAATCAAGGAAGAGACTACAGGTCTGACTATGCATTTGTTTAGTAAAATCAATCTGAATAAATATATGGGGAGAGAGAGGTCAGTGGCCAGTTCTAACTTAGTCTACAAGTGGAGGGGTGAGTTACGAGCATTATAGAGAGAGAGGCAGGAGGACGATTTGAGCGAGACCGTGTCAAGGCGAGTCGCAAGTCAGACTCTTTGTACAGTCTTGAGCATGACCTCTTATCGCAGATCTTCAGCTGTTGTGCAGAGACAGGTACAGGGTGGGAAATAACCTTTTGCTAGGGGTCCACAGTAAAAAGTAACAACAATTAAGAAATTATGGTAATACCAAATGTTTACTACGACAATTGTGGTTACAAAAACAAAATTAAAAGTTAGTATGTCCGCCGTTTGCTTCTCTCATAGCACGAAGATGATCAGGGTAGGAGCTCAGAAGATTCGCAAACAAGTCCGTATTCCATTCCATGTCACGGAGGACTTGTTCCAGATGTGCAAGGAGTGTTGCCCGGGAATAGCGGTCCGGTCCGCGTTCCACTATCATCAAGGACTCAAGTGCGTCCTTCAGAATAGCCAAAAAGTGCTCCGCTGCATTCAGGTCCGGTGATACACCCGGCCATTCCGAACTGCTGAAGAAGTCAATGCCACTTCGCCGAAGAAGGTCTTGCTTGGGTAGCATTTGCCTTGAAGCAAGGTGCTTTGTCGTGAACTAACTCTTAATTATGTTTTTGTAACCACAACTGTCGTAGTAAACATTTGGTATTACCATAATTTCTTAATTGTTGTTACTTTTTACTGTGGACCCCTAGCAAAAGGTTATTTCCCACCCTGTATACCCTTTAAAATAGCCATGTTGATCCAGTGTTTGGGGGTTTAAAACTCAAGTGTTGTGTTGACCCATTCGTATGTGTTTAGTTAGTACCTCTCGCATCTTACCATCAAGCACACCATGAGTGGCAAGTTGCTCCATCATCAAGGATGAATGATCGGTGAGCCACATCACCCAGTTCATTCCCACATACCGAAGGGCATGTTACGAATTGTCAAATTTACTCGTACACACTTTCTCAGCGATAAAAATGTCATGCCAAGTTATGGGATTTGGAAGTGAAAGGATTGGGAATACGTAACACTAAGATTTGTAATTAATGCAATTTAATTGCATTATGGGCCATTCCACGGAAAGTGGTCCTACTCCATCTAAGTATCAAAATAATTCAATCTGAAAGGTGTTATTGTTTTTTAATGTATTATTGCTTAAATATTTGTGAATGCATACAATTTGCACGTTTTACCAGCAAGAACTCTTACCATCTGTAGTTGATGTGCTTCATAGACAAATTGAGTCCAATTTTGCTACATTTTTAAAGTGTCACACTCGTAACACATTTTCATTAATGTTTTACGTGCTCACAAGGTATGTCATCATATTAAAGTTCTTTTCAGTTGTTAGTACACATCACTAAGTACTTCATAATTGCATAAAATCATTGCAATATGAATATTTTAATCTGATTGCATTTCTGTGAATATCCCTTATATGAAATATTATAAATATTATTATTGATTTTCCCTGTAAGTCGAAAGATCCATGTCATAGTGTGACTTTATATCTCAACGCAAAATAATAATGTTCTAGTGCAGTACGTTAGAGTTCATAATTTTTCTCTATTTCTATCGGACTAATGGGTACAGATATGAAGAGTGCCTTGTGATTATTATGAAGAAGAGTAAAATATACATTAACTTTGTGAAGAGTGAAGTTATCTTAGATTTTAAAAAGGGAGAAATGAAAACTTGAGAAGCGCTTTACTGAAGTTAAGATCCTTAGAGAAATTGGCAACTTACAGGGAGAATACTATCTCCAATTTTTCTATATTATTATCGGTATACATTAACTGATTATGAAACATATTAATTAACATCATAAAATTTATGTTGACTGTGATGTGATAATTATGATCAAGCTTGTTTTTCAAGTGTCTGATGATATAAGTATAATATTCGTCTATGTTTCAACAAGAGCATGTTCTCATAGGGTGGCTTGGCTCCTGGTGTGGTGTGGTTTGGCGACCTTCGCTGTCATCACGGCTAAATCCCTCAGGGAGAAATACTTCTACAGTTCCATGACGTATGAAATTGAAGCAGGGAATGTAGACTGGAACATTTCCTTTCAAGCCATTGCATTCTGCTCGGTTGAAGAGGACTGGCCTGCGATGTGAGTATTAGGTTAAGCAATCAGGAGACTCCAGCCGAACTTCGTGGCGGAATGGTTAGTAAAACGCGCTACAACGCCAGACGCCCAGGGTACGAATCCATTCCTCAATTTCATCATCATTCATTACCCATCCTCATCCTCGCGATTAGCCAAAAGTGGCAGAAAAGCGACGCTAAATAAGAAAGCAAATCATGAGACTCCAAATTGATGAAATTTTTCATGTAACTACGTCTACCATTTCTGTTCAGCAGGCTCTTTCACGAAACGATTGGCCAGCGGTCACAGCCTTTTGTATTACATCCTTCACGAACTAACCTCTGTGGTTGAGTTGTCATCGTAACAGGGTACGATGCGTGATATCTCGGGTTCGAAACCCTTGAATGCAACATTATGTTTGTCAGTGCACCATTCATCTGCACATACACAAACAGGACTTTTTCCAGGGAGAGGCAAGACAAGCAAAGTATATTTTTGCGGGGGGAGCGTCAAAGGAAGGATATTTTGTCCCCGCCCCAAAGAAACGCTCCTTCAGTCTGATATTATCATGTTCCTGCAACGTCCTTATAATAATTAATACAAATTATTGTGATTGAAATGAAATTATATGTGTGAAATATATAATTTAAGGTTGACGTCCATTTTCTATGTGTCCCCTTGCCCCTCTCCGGATATCTATGGACACACACAGGAAGATTTTTTTAAAAAAAGTTATACGTGGTGTCGCGTCGTGGTAGTGGCACAAGAACAGAATGATGTTCATATCCTTGTGACGCTAGTGAGCAGTGACGTGCCCACAATTTTCGAAAGGGAAGGGGGATACTTCTATTCCATTTAGTAGTCAGCCCTCATTTTTCCACCTTTCCATGCCTTTGACGTTTTCTTTTTAAGGATTGATTGATTGATTTGCTTTATTTTACTTCACTTTTGGCTAATTTGCGAAATGGAGATGAGTGAAGACATGATGAAATTGATGAATGGACACTCACAAACATCCATACCCAGGCCAGGGCTTGAACCCGGGACCCCTGGTATAGTAGCGCGATGTGCCTCTTATTTTTAGGAATACTAGGCCAAAGGAAGTGGGATTATGACTTCCACCAACCTCCATTGGGTACGCCACTGCTAGTGAGTCAGTTTTTTTGGTGTCATGCTAGTAATTTTGTCCTAGCGATAGCGCGTAATGGCTGGTCAGCTGTAAACTTACTCCAAGCTCGAGATAAGAGAATTTTTACCATTTGTGTGGGCGAAATGCCTCAATTGTTCATCAGATTTATCGTGAAATAACGATGGTATACGTGCAGGTGCAATGTCGTGTCTAGCACAAGTGATGTGGCGCCAGCAATTCGAACGCAGTCTTACGGTCAATCATTTAATGATTGATTTATTTGTTGTTTTATGTCTACTTCGTGCACAGAAAAGCTAATCTGGACTGGACGTATAGTTTAAAGTGGAATCCGAAACACGATGTGCCTCCACAAGGTATCGAACCCTGGACCCCTTGAATACAAGGCGACGACGCTACCACTGCGCCATCAAGGAGGCCCTACGGTCATTCATTAAGTTTAAGGTTTTTGCCCAAAGCAGTAAAAAAAACAGTGCGCACAATACAAAATTTGCTCGAGAGTTTTGGATAGATGATAGATGGCGTGGTGACATCCGCGGTACAGTCCCGATCTTCTATTGTATCTATTACTGTCTGGTGTCACTGATTTCTTAACTCCCCCTCGTATGTATGTACATACATAGGCTATGTGCTTGTGTGTGTGTGTGTGTGTGTGTGTGTGTAATTTTGGGTGCTGACAATAGCTGAGCTCATATTACGGAAGCTTATATTTTTTCAAACAGAATTGAGCTTGATCCTGCTTTCGACGAATCAGCAGGAGTCTTCATTTAATATATACAGCAGAATTTCTTGCTTATTTCAGACCTACCAATAAATTGATGACCGAATGTTCCATAAATGGCATTGAGATGGACTGTGGAAAAGTCTTCATTAAGATACATTCGGACTTACCGCATTGCCTTATTGTGAATTCAATGCAAGTTGGGTAAGTTCTGATTTCTACTACGTAGAGTAATCGGCAATATAAATGGGAAACCTGGATCCGGAAACACTTGTTTCTCTGCAATGCGTTCCGAGTGTTGCCTAACACCATGGCAATGGCCGCACTTGTTATTGGAAACTTGAAGTTCACTCCCAGCCTCGGAGTTATGTAACACGCATTGCGCAAAAGCGAATATTTCAGGATCTAGGTGTTCTATTTTTATTACCGGTGACTGTCAGACTGCAAGTACTAACATTCTATTGTGGTCCTTCTTTGGCATTAATAGCTAATTTTAAGATAGATCCTGTTTAAAACAAAGAGGGTATGCACGAGGCTAGAACAAAAAATAACTCCGAAACTTTTTATTGAAACATTAAAATAATGGTTGGCATATGGGACAGTCAATAAACACATAATGCAACATACGTAGAATTTAAAGTTAGAAACGTTTGTCTCAAAATAGTCCGATCAATCACATGCGATAAATCATACAATGCAGTGACCATTAAGAAGCAGTATATTTGAGATTGGTAAAGTTACGTCAGTCAATATCGCGTATTGTAGCATCACATAGCACGAGTTGCATGAGAGCGAAGAACCGGGTAGGAATGCTACCGCTGTCGTCTGCTTCAGAAGGCAGGAAGGGTCACATGAACCAATCACGGTAGACCTCTCGTACGCCAGCGTAAGAGAGCCCATTTACGCGCGTGCTGTGGAAATGGAAGCTTTCCCTCCATAAAGGCAGCAAGGAATATAGGAGTCCTGTACGCCGAACCTGCTCGGCGTCCGGCCGGGAAAGGCATTGAAAAGAGATGCTAGAACGAGTGTTGAGAGTGGAGCGTTGCAAGCGGATCGCGAAAAATAGCTATTATAATGCCATGAAGGTCAAACATATTTGAAATTAGTCACGTTTTACTTTATAATCACAGCATTTTAGCATTTTTGAAATTTTAAATCTGGGAACGCCGGGCGTACGGGCGTACTATAACGCTACGCCACTGCTGAAGGAATATTAAAGAAATTCCAAAATATTAGGGGGGCAAATACGTCGGCATTTTCGTTACCCCATTTCCAGAAAATGCGGTAACTTCGTTATCTGACCTTACGTTCCTAGCAGGTCAAAATTACCCCCATGAAGAGGTAAGATCGTCACGCTTCCGCGACCGTTTTTCCCTTTCCGATCAGTCGTAAAGTCTCCTGCACCTGATCGAAGGTATAGTACTGATATTTCCGACCACCTGCAAACAGCGCCAGAGCACAATGCACTTGCACACAACACACTTCCTCCCTTGATGTCCACTCCACAACCGCACGTGTGTGGCTTCACACTCCCTTTGTTCCACCAGCACGTGACTCCTACCGACATCTATCAGTCTCATGACGAACTTACCTTACGGTCCAGGAATGTTTTCACCGGATCAATGCAAGTACGGTCCGGGATCCATTTTTCCGGATCAGTTTAAATAGGGTCCAAGTTTCGCATTGAAATGAAACGATACGCAAGTTGGACCGAACTTAAATTGTGCGAGAAAAAAGTTTCCGATCCTGTTACGGAACCAAATATAACCCATTAGAATTTATGTGTTCCTGGATCTTTAACAATCCCAGGGTTCTTAAGGTCCAGTAAATTTAAATAAATGCAATTCCCGTCCGGGAGTGAAAATCAGCAAATGTAAATGGGTTCTACACCGTAAAGAACCTTTTTATGATTAAAGTATTTCAATTCGGCCCAGGATCCTTTTTTTCGATTGAATTTAAATACGGTTCAGGAACTTTTCTTCCGGCTGAATTTAAATACGGTTCAGGAACAATTTCTTCCGAATCAAATTAAATACTGTCCACGAACCCTTTTCAATGAAATAATACCAACTTGTATCGAATTTAAATTGTGCGAGAAAAGGTTCCGGTCCTGTACCCAATAGAACCCATTAGAATTTATCTGGACTTAAGAACCCTGCTTGAAACGAAACAAAATTTATTGACGGAGCACCGTATTAGTTTATCAGGGGTGGTGTTCTTCTTGGGATATTTATTGAAATTACAAGAAAACGAAATTTAAATTAAAATAGGTAAGTTTAAATATTTCTTTTCCATACGTGTATACTTCTACTTTTGAGAAATTTGATTGGGCCTCATGGAGGAAGTGGATCGCTGTTTATGAAATATTCTTGACCAACATTGCAAAATATATGGTTCTTTAAGTATGTTTCCATATGAAGAGGTTCATAAAAAAATCCAGTACTTTTTTCTTAAAATGGCGTGGATTATTTATTGACAACGTTATTTTGTTTTGCAGAGAAGAATATACATTATCCAGTCCAAGGGTCACCGCCAAAAATAATGTTGTATTGAAATCTACTATATTATGGCATGCGAAGAATATGGAGGTATGTTTCCTATTTATGAAATCTAAAATGTAAGGACAAAATCCTGTCATTTAACTCCAGATTAAATTTCCCTGGAACACATTTGTTAAACTTGTAATAATAAATTCTGTAATTTGTAATTGCATGTTCAGTAATGTACCCTGGATTTTCAAAAGATATGAGCCAGATCATAATTCTCATCTTTTTATTTTCAGTAACTTCTGTATGTTACAATAAGTTCATTCTAGTCCACACCCCACCCCGACCCAATGAATATATGCAATAGATAGAGACATGCAATATATACAAGTCGTGTATGTATCTAGACGCACATATGAGTATTATAATAACCCTTGGCTCAATAGACTGCGAGGGCCAGGGAGCGACCTACGGACTGCCGACCTCACTTCCACATGCCTGAGCAGAGGTGAGCGATCATCTAACCAGGTACGGAGTTATGTGTGAAACCTCTGTCGTTGTTGTAGGTTTCATTCGTACCTCCTCAATTTCCTCATGAAGATAGGTTGCCACGAGTCCCATACACTGGCCGAAATCTCAGGAGATTTTTTTTTTACGTTTCCCCCAGGAAACTCGAAACAGCGCTCGTCTCGTAGCCTGAGTCCAAAACCTGACGCATTCATTCATGCACATTCTGTATTATAATTACAGTAAATGTAATCTTTGACAGACTTCTCTCGTCATCAGCTGATGGATTTGTTTTTTTTAAAAAAAAAAAAAGAATTGAGGCGTTAAAAAATAGATTAATTTATGAATGAGAAAGTACAGTCAAGTAATAATTTTGAACTATACCTACTTCCTTCCTCTCTTCGTTGATCTGTGCTAGTTTTTAATCTCGGTTACTAAACGTAGTGTACGTCGTTCATATTCAATAAGGATTGTACACTACAGAAAAGAAGCTCAGTTTTATATACTAGCACTAGAGGTCTATCTGAAACCTAGGAAAATATGCCAACTTCACACTCTTTGATTCATACAATGGCGTAGGCAAGGGGTAACCTGATGGGGCTACAGCCCGCTTTGTAATTTTGAGATGATCAAAATTTGCAAATGAAAGCAATAAAGAACTGTGGAAAAATCAAAGTGGTAATTGCAACCGCCATTAAAATGACCCCAGATTTCGATTTTCGCCTTTGAACAACTTTCAAAACGACGGTTGAAAATGGTAATTACGAAACTTTTATTCCGTGTACCGCTAGCAGTGGAATGCAGCCGCTCGGAAAAAAAGGAAATATTGCTTACGCTATACTGTTCGCATTTCCAGCTGGCGGCTGGGAAGCAACGAATCAGCGATCAGTTGAATTCTCATCGAGTTACATCGGGCATTTTCGTATCACAAGGCACCGAATGTTACTCATGGGACGAGTCAAATGAGCGTCGAATGCATAGCATATTCCCAAACGTGCTGTAAAACATGGAGAGAGTTGATCAGCGCCGTTACTGAATAAAAGTTGTACAATAGTACACAAAACACCCAAACACGGTACAAACAACTGACAAAACAAACGTACACTTGGCAACATGATAACGGGAGAGCGATGTTACCCCTACAGATTTCATTTCGCAACTGAGATTGGTGACACTCATCGAGGCACCCCCCCGAAAGGCAATTGAAGCATTCCACCGAATAACGTTGTATAGCACATTTTGGAATATTCTGAGTTATCAGTGGAATCATGCTGAACCGAACATGACGGACATATACTGAAAGACTCCTTTCTCTATTGTCCAAGAGTTGGCACGAGTATGCTGGCAAACTGGTCTCTGAGTGGAAGAACGCTGTATGTGCAAGCAAGATGCCGGACCGCAGAGAAGTAACGTTATCTGCTAGCGACGTGCATCGTATCAATAGAAGCAGAAAACGCAAAATAAAAGTTTCTAAATGGAAGGACGTTAAAAGGAAGACGTTAATGGATGCAGGGGAAGCATACACAAGTAGAAAGGTAAGGATGTGATGGCAAAGAGGCAGCCAAAGAAGGCAAGTGGAACAACGCTGTATGGTCAAATGGAACAATAAAACGGTTGCAGTAAACGGTAAGGTACATGAAACCTTTGCCTTTTGGCAGCACAGCTTGTAGAGTATTTGGATTGTTGTCATGTATTATACAATACTGGGTAATATGAATGTCTTAAATGTATTATGATAACGGTTTGTAGTATCCAAAGACAAAAATAATGTTACGTCACATCAGCATGTAGTTATTCTTTACATTCAAAAATACACCATCCTAGATTATACCTTGTACATGAAGATGTACACACTGTTCCAGATAACCTACCTGTCTTGCACTGTGGCCCACTGCCACTCAAGAAGAAGAAAAAGGCCTGATGCTGCAGTACATGGACGAGGAATACAGACAGTTTTACATCGACCTGCCATGTGCAGATGAGTGAAGTGTGTGTTTTGGTGTAACTGAACCATTTATTTTTAGTCTTGATTGAACCACTGGCATCAGAATAACTTGCCAGAGTGAAGTGTGTGTTTTGGTGTAACCGATCCATTACTTTTTAATTTGGTTAAAACACTTTCATCAGAGTAACTTGCCATGTGACGATAAGTTCAGTGCATGTTTTGGTGTAACACATCCAGTTTTTTTCAATACAATTAGATTTCGGTACTGTTATCGTACCTGCTGGTGTCAATTTTCCCCATAGTACTTCTGCACATACAGCGTTATTCCACTGGAGATATTTTTAGTGGCCTGCCAAGCGGCTACAGGCTACAAACTGGCCACTCATAACGTCGGACATTGCTCAAACATTGATATTGTGGTTGCATTATGATTTATTTTTTTTTACTTTGTACTCCAGTAACATACTACAGTTTTTTCGTGTTTTCTCGCATTCACTGAAATATGCCATACAGTGTTATTCGGTGGAATGCTTCAATTGGTGGACAGATAGAGCTATGTAGTAAAACGTAGGTCAGCCACCAGTTGCGCCTGCAATCAGTATAGTGGATATACACGATTGCGTGGACAAGAAAATAATTATAACGATAATGTTACACGGAGAAACTGCATTAATTGGACATTCTGTTCCAGGTTGCATTTCTCTCCAATTACGAAGTCCCACTGACACGAGGATTCGGATCATTTTACTCTTTAACAGTGGAAATGCCGTTGAGGGAACACCTGATGTACGTTCTGGTGTCTGAGGAAGTGGCTGATGAAGATGTCCGCTTAATCCCAGAGGAATCCAGAAAGTGTAGGTTTCCTGATGAGACGAACGGCCTGTGGACGTTCAAGTACTACAGCTACTCCGCCTGCATAGCACAGTGCATAGTGGAGGCCAAGATGAAACTTTGCAACTGCACCGATGTCCTTGTAGGACAAAACAGGGGTACGTACGCATCCGTCACTTTCTACTTCCATACGTTGCAACTTGAAGACAACTGAATGATTCAATACCTCAGTTAGTTCGCTATTCTTTTTGATACTAGGTATTAGATTGTATTTGATTGGATGTTTTCAGTCAATTTTACAGAGAAAGGCTAATTGAGTGGTATCCGATCCACTGTGCTATGTGATTCCACCGTGTATCGAACCCCGATTAAAAGGCGACGGCATTATCACTACACCATCGGGGAGACCCAAGGTATTAAGTGTGCTGCAGGAAGAGGATTTCGCTCGAGCGCCAAATAGTTCGCACGGACAACGCTAGATAGCGTACGCATTGAGAGCTTCTTCGCTCAACCAGGCAAAACGATAGGAAGTCCAGTATTACCAGTATAACTGTACTTCGTCTGTCATAGTGGGTCCTAAAATATGGATCGGCAAGTGAAAGACGCAGTGAAATTGAAACGTAAGTTAATATAGTCATATCTCGATGCTATGTGATATATGAAAATCAAATAAGATAGGTGAGCAAATGGAGGCCATAGTTAAGCTTCTATGGCAATTTAAAAATCTCCAATGAGAGATAAATTTATGAAATTTTAAGAAATAACTCTTATAACTAACAAACAACATGTACCATATAAATATTTTGTAAAATTGCTTGTAACGTTTTTTTAAAAAGATATTTACAAAACCGTTACATCTGTTCCCAAGGTAGCCCACGGGGCCCACGGGTACCAAAGATGGCCTACTGCTCATAGTCTCGTAGAAAATGTTGCTTGTGCCCAAGAAAACATATTTATTATTTTTTTATATATATAATTTGTTAGAGAAATTGTTAGTCTCAAACTTTTGATTGGTGACATGCATTATATACAGTACCGAAGCATAACGAAATAAATAAAACGATCACTTCCGCAAAAAAATATTACTGAAGTATTTAACCCTATAAACCCAACATATTAATAACATTTAGTGATTCATGAAAGGATGTGCAAAGTTAACATTATTAGGTAACCTTTATTAATAAAACGTATTTTAATGTGAAAAAAGTAAATTCCAGAAGCGAGTGTAACCTGTTCCCAAGTTTGGCCTCCACCTTACGAACTCGCCTCTGGACTACGTTTTTGAACACAAATAGGTATCGTTCCCTTGACACAAAAAACATTTTTCAGTGTAACTATGTGATCAAAAAGATAATTAAAAGAACTTTCAAAATATGTATAAAATATTAACATTCCTTAATGTGAAGGACGTACACACTCAAACATTTATTACTACCTAACAATAACAACGACAACTAATCTGCTCGATTCCTGACACAACAACTTACATGAAATAGCTGCTGGCATCCCGAGGGAGTTTGTTTTATGCATAGTGCACCAGAGGAGGACTGGGTACATTGATGTAGTGCCATTTGTTATCTTTGTTAAATACTAATATGATTTTCGTGAAGTGGGCCACCTTGGGAATTGTGGCCACCTTTGGCTCACCTACCATACATGATTGTGGGCGGAAACTGCCGAGGCGGATATTTTACGTACATGTACATGAGTCTACGATTAGTGTCACATTAACGTATTCCATCGTATACAATCGAGGGTGGGCGACTAGGAGGGAGCACAGTATCCAGGAGGATGCAGACTCTATCCTTCGCCCAAGAGCCGCGACAGGACGTTCTGGAGGAAGAAAGTTTGGGATGCCATGGCTCGAAAACGAGCCGAAGCGCCACAGGTAATAGGTAACATTGATACTTATTTATGGAACAAACTCTTGGTAATCTTAGAGTCAGTACATTCCACACACACAAATACTTCCACAGAATATATCTTATAGAGTACAGTGGGATCCATGAGTAGTACCGTGCAAATTGTCCATCACCATGTTCGTGCACTTTATTTGAAGCAATGAGAGCTTCAAGAATTAAAAGAAAAATCAAAACAAGCTGTTGACAACTTCTGCACCAGCATACATATCAATCCATCGCTTAAAAACACATAGGATGTAAGAGAAAAATTAATTAAAATAGTCGTGGACAATTTGCAGGGTAATACTCATAGATCCCACTGTACAATGCGTCATTATTTTTTGAATTATCTTTTTCAATATTTCATGTAAATTAATAAAAAGTGTTGTATTTATTCGTGGTCACACAGTGAAATTTAATGTTTTATACGTTCTTTATCTGCAGTCAATTGTTAGTACTATTGCATGTAATTATAATTTCTAGTAATATACTTTTTGGTATTTCAGGGCAACAGAAGCTGTGCAAGGATAATGGAAATACATGCTTAAAAGATTCAATAGGTAAAATATACTGACATTTCTACTTATTAGTGCATTTTACGTATATTTTATTGTGATGTACAATTTAGTACGACAATTCGAATAATCGTAATATGATCTCAAGAAAGTTATAACACGCTAGCATATTCAACTTAGCATTACGTTTTATAAGGTATAATTCATAGAAATCATTCGATAGTTTCGTTTGAGTATTCCTAAATAGATTACGAACAAAATTTTATTTATAATTAAGAATTGTGTCCCAATGAATGAACATCGGGAAACAGGGAGAAATTTATATTCTTTAATATACAATAACAACGTTTCTCGAATTTCAGCTCTTGTATTTTGAACACGCAAATTTGCAGTTCAATAAAAATTCTTGGTGCAAGTCATATGATAATGTATGGCGTTCGTTGCACAACCAAATTTTGAACGACATATATGCAAATCGTCCACTGAGAATATAAATGCTCTGTGTCCATTTTTTTTTTTCAGGAGAACCCTTTAAAGTTTAACATGCTCGTATATTTATTGAATCTTTGTCACCATTGCGCTGAAAGTTTGTATAATTGCAAGAGCTGACATATTGAAGCCTATCTAAAAAGAAGTAGTTGTTTCGTTAGGTAGTTATGCTGTAATTAATAATTGAAATTTCAGATAGACAATTGCACGCAACGCTTGTTTTGATTTGAGAGTGCCAATGTTCTACCTACCAGATATGGCACTGCATTCTGGAAACGGAGATGAAATAATTGCATTATAAATTTGTTATTCGGTAACAAAGTAAAATAAATAATTCATATTTTTGAAAATCAATCAACTACTTTGATACCACTATTATCAATGTTTTTGTCCCCTAACAATAAAAGTAAGAACGGAAGACCACTACTGTTGCTAAGCAGCTCCCACAAGTCGGACAATTCCTCGCCCACAAGTCACTAAAGTTCGAATGCAAGTGATTTATCTCACGCTGGGATGGCGTTTGTGGTTGGTTGAGGAAATTGTGGTTAGGTTTCATTAGTTGTTGGAGTTTGCCTTCTCGTGACTGCTTATACATTTTGTACATGGGCCAAAAACACTCTTAATATAACAATATGGTTGCATGTAGGCATCAGACGAATGCAGAGATGAAACAATATCATCCTAAATAGACTACATGCAAGATATCTCCATTTGTTTACAATTTGGAGATAGATCATTTGCATTCTCAATGAACGGAATGTCAAAGCTAGTTATCTCACCTAAGACCTAAGTTACCAACAAGAAGTGCTTGTAAAATAGTCCAGTAAAGAAAGGGTTTTGAGCTCAAATAATTTATATAAAGCTAAAAATTTCAGGATTTGTTTTTCAAGCTATTTGGAATAACTTACTAAAAGTCGCAGAGAATCGCATGTGTGCATCCTCAAAATGGCGAACAAAGATGGCGGCCAGTCGATATGAGTACAGTTCCGAATTTTTGTCATAGTTCGGAAATGATATGTCGTAGCTCACTTGTGTAAAATTATTTGAACTCTAAAAACACCTAACTTTAACTCTAAGTGTAACAGTTTTGGATCCAATAACTTTAAAAAATTTACATCCATTTAAACCTTAAAAATGTAGAAATTTTGGCCCTTACTCTGGCAGTTTATGCAAAAATATCCTTATCGATTAAGAAATAGACAGTAAAGGTTGTCATATTTTTAATGAGCTAATCATTACCTACAATTTTTAAAAAAGCTCGTTCAGATCGGTTAAAAATTATCTCAAATATTTAATTTTGAAACAGACAGGCTTGTTTAGACTAGAAATAAAAAAATCTCTCTCCTCCAGATGGGACACTAATTCTTGGACTCAGACTTGCAGAGTTCTCAAGCAACCTTTGGATAGACATGCATCTTGTGAAAGATACGCCACAACCATTGTGGAGTGGTGCCATGCACGCTATGTACAAGTATCTCCCTTTGATATAAGCAGTGAATAGTTAATTTACCTTTTATCAATAATGTAGCATCAGATATCAATACTACTTGTATCTACTCTACTCTGCTGTATGCAGTGAAAGAGTGCAAGAAAATTGGACAGAGTACCTGTGTTGCGACATTCGACCAACCATTATACTGGAAAGCTCTTGAAATTGTGTCTGCAGCTGAAGAAACTTCTGAATTGTTCAAAGTTGAAGTTGAAGTGCGCTTAGGAGGTTTCCATTTACTATGTTATTTTTGGGCACGATCGGGTACATTATGTCAAGAAGTGGTAAAGAGGAACTTTGGGATATGCTGTACGCCAAGACAACAGTAGTTAAAATGCTGAATGGCCATACTTACTCAAGATCATTGAGAGTTCACTTCTTGACCCTGCTCGCCCTATACCAGGAGTTGCAGAGACATTTACAACCCATTGACGATATCACAAAATCTGAGATCCGCGATCTTATTCAACAATATGTGGACCCATGCTCCATTTGAAAACACAACTCAAATGTAATTACTCAAGAACATTGGCAAAGGTCTAGTTGCAGACAATAAAACAAATTGTGATCAAACGAGGAGTGTTGGGGAAACATTAGTTCAGAGAATGATTGGAGGCTTCTACGGTTTAGTAAAATTTCAAAGAAAGAAGATGGTCATCCCTATCTCGACCACCTACAGCACCGTCAAAATCAAACAAGAACCGATTGTTGCAGCTCTTCGGCAGAATCGCAGCTGTAATTAAGCAAGGTGAAAATCTTTGTGAGTATCTGAAGTATGAATTATCTCCAATGCCACCTTCGCTGTATGACAACATCTCCATGCGCAAGAACCACAAATCAACTGTGGTAACTATTGTTGAGTATCTCCTGCCTTGTGTTAAAACACCAGAAGACATTACGTATGTTGTGGATGGAGGATTCCTTCTTCAAGCAATGGTGTGGACTAAGAATGACAATTACCAACAAATCTGCTTTAAGTATGTGAGTTATGTCAAGCGATTTTTTTCACCTTGTACTTCCGTTGTATTTGATGGACACAAATTATAATTAGACACAAAGAATGCTGAAAGACAGAGAGGAGCTTTGGGGAAAATGTCTGCAACGATCGCATTTGACTCTGCCATGGAAGCAACGACGGATCAAGCACAGTTCTTGAGAAACTCAGAGAACAAATCTAGACTGATTCTAATGATGAAAACACAATTTGAAGCAGCCAGGATAACCGTATACCAAGCAGAAGGAAATGTAGATACATTAATCTGTTCAACAGCAATAAAAGAAAGTACGAACGGCAAATCTGTAGCTGTTGTTGGATCCTATTCTGACCTTTTAACAATCTTAATTGCTAGAAGACTTCTTGAATAGTCGCTGTTTCTTTTAAGGCCCCAGACAAGCAAAACTGAGGGAAAATGCTACGATATCGCTAAAATTCAAGAAATTCTTGGGCCACTCAAAGACTGCTTCCTCTTCTTTCATGCTGCTACAGACTGTGACACCACCTCAGCTATATTCAGAAGAGGAAAGTCGACAGCGTTCAAGATACTCCAAAAAGATAAAGAATTGTGCACGTTAGTCATCATCTTCAACCAACCAAACCTGAACTGTGACAGAGTGATCGAAATTGGAGAAACGTTTCTTATTCGCCTGTATGGAGGAGTCGTTAAAAAGCTGTCTTCACATTTCAACTTGGCCATTTTGTCGCCTACCAGCGCGGCAGACGCTCAACTCTCACTTCGAGTGTACTTCCAAGGCCAGGGGTGGAACAGACGAAGCATGAACCCAATCGAATGGAGTTGGTGTGTCAAAGAGGGTATGCTGAATCCAGTACCCACAGAGCTACCACCAGCTCCAGCAGAAATACTAAACTTACTTGCCTGAAAGTGCAAAGTGACTGCGAGAAAGGATTGTGAACGAGCAACATGTGAGTGTAAGAAAGCTGATCTCAAGTGTTCAAAGTTCTGTGCATTCCGCCAAGGAAGTTCCTGTACAAACAGCCAACTGGAAGACGAATCTGATTTAGATTATGACGAACACCTGCTTTACAAAAACCATATGTCAATCAGAATGCCAATGGCGTATTTGCTGATGCATTCTGTAAGGTAACGGGTGAACCCTTGGAATTTCATCTTCACTAATCTGTTTCAAAATTAAATATCTGAGATATTTTTTATCAGATCTGAACGAGCTTTTTTTAAAAATTGTAGGTAATTATTAGCTCATTAAAAATATGACAACCTTTACTGTCTATTTCTTAACTAATAAGGACATTTTTTGAATAAACTGCGAGATAAGGGCAAAAATTCCTACATTTTTCATGTTTAAATGGATGTAAATTCTTTAAAAGTTATTGGATCCAAAACTGTTACACTTAGAGTTAAAGGTAGGTGTTTCTAGAGTTCAAATAATTTTACACAAGTGAACTACGACTTGTCATTTCCGAACTATGACCAAAATTCCGAACTGTAGTCATATCGATTGGCCGCCAACTTTGTCCGCCATTTTGAGGATGACGCACACATGCGATTCTCCGCGACTTTCAGTAAGTTATTCCAAATAACTTGAAAAACAAATTCTGAAATCTTTAGCTTTATATAAATTATTTGAGCTCGACCTTATTTATAGCCCTTTATTTACTGGGCTAAAAGTGATAAAGCTCGCGCTTTTTTAAAGGTATTTACGCAAAAAGCTTGTTTTTATACACTCCATATATTTTAGTGTTATTTAAAGTGGTAACATCGCTGGGTTGAATAATCTGTTGTGATTTAAAATACTAAGCAAGTACTTAAAACATACTTATGTACTGTAGGTATGTATATTAGTTTGCCCTCCTTGCAGATCATCTGGAACCAGTCAACACATTTGAGCCGAAAGAACATGGACTGAATTGTAACTGTCCACTATCCTGCATACAGAAGGATATATCGTTCATTGGAAACGTGCCGTGAGTATAACTATTACATAAATACAAACAATTACTTGACTTTGATTTGATGTTTGTTATTTAGTGTCGCTTTTCTGTCACTTTTGGCTAGAGGCGATCATAATGATGGGTGATTAAATTGATGAAGAAGCAAAAAGACCGGGATTCGAACCCGAGAGCCCTGATGTCGTGGCGCGCTGTGATAGCACGGAGGTTGACACACAATTATTGATTATTAGTAAAATATAACCTAGCCAAAATGGACTGCAATTGTTCATTAAGAGATTGATAGTTGAAGTTAGAGAAGGGTGTGTGTACTTCTCTTGCTCTCGTTAATAGTTCCGCCGATGAAAGTACAAGAACGTATCTATCGGCAACAATAAACACTCTAAGGCCTATGGAATATTTGTCGTCCATAGTAGGGTATAATTGTGGCAATGTATTTATTTGTATAAAAAGGAGAGAAGTTCTATGATTTAATTAACCCTGTTCCTGATTATTTGTAAGGGTGAAGGACCCAAAAGAGACAAATACGTCGGAAGTAGTCTGTAACAAAGTAACTGCACCACCGATATATATGAGGGAGGGGAATATTGAAATATGTTTAAATTGCCATTGCAATAATGTGTAAAACAATGGCATATCCCACCTGGGATTGTCCCTTGGTTCATCTTGTTTTTTTTTTTTTTTTTTTTTTTTTTTTTTTTTTTTTTTTCCACTGCTGTCTTTCATTCCATTCTCTGCCAACAGGTGTCGCTGACGTCTGTGTGCAAATGGCTGACGTGCAACCGTGTTTACTGGTGGAAATCATGTGAATAGTGGGTGGAAAATCTGTGTAATGGATTTCACTCTATCGCTAGATTACTAAAGTGTGTTCCAACCGTGTCTGAGAGGTAGTCTGGACTATTCTCAATTACTAAAGTGCAGTAACTGTGACCAGTGTACAGGCACGGGGAAAATCCTAAGTGACACTTCACCACGCACACAAGACAAGATTATGGCCATGAAATCAGCTGGTTTTTCATATATAGATATATATAATATATAAAACAAGGCCCAGGATTAATATAAAGTAAAATATGAGGGATATACAAGTAATTGTCTACATATCACCTAAAACACAGTTTGCGTTCCAGGTGCAGTTATTTTGTTACAGACTGTGAGTGTCCTCGATCGTGGTTAAAGATACCATTGCATCAATTGCCTTGTGTGTCTGATTAAAACCACCTTAAAACCTACCAAGCTGGTTAGTCGTGCGAATTGAAGGTCCGTATATGGACCTCGGAAAGGAGGGGGAAATAGGGGACCATAACTATCCATGGAAAATGACTTACGTTTGAAATTTCATATTTCAGCATACGATTTCATTACATTCATATTAATTTGCCTTAATTTCTGTAAGGATCTAATACTAAAAAAATAACTTAAAACTGAAGCATTGTTTTTTTGGGGGGAGTGCCTCGTTTTCTCCCCTTGGAAAAATATTCCTTATTTGCCACCCCCACTCCCTCACTCACCACCGCCCACCACCCTTAAAAAATACCTGTACACGTCCACAAGTGCATGCCTGTTGTTCTAAACACAGTTCCTCTAAGTTATTTTCACATTATTATTCATCCTCATCGTCTCGATCAGCCAAAAGTGGCAGAAAAGCGAAGCAAAATAACAAGAAAATTAATTACTATCGGCAATTTATTTTCACATACTACAGTACCTACCGAAAGTTTAAGACCACCTTGTCATGTGTTTCTCAGACAAACAGAAAAAATACATATGCGAGTGCTTTTCATGAAATTAACACTTTAATACAAAATTGGAATTATTATATAATGTTATTGAAAGGTACATCAAGATCAAGAAAGTGTAAGGGCATATTAATGCACATTGAAAGAGTTTTGTTATGTAAGCCTCAGTAGTAGGAGAGAATTAGCACAACAAATATTTCTTTACAAAACAGTTAATGGAATTCTGGATAATAGTAACTTTCTTCATCAGTTTAAATTTAATACTAGGAAATGTAATCTTCGGATGCGACACCTCTTCCTCTGTGATATCCCGAGAACAGAAAAATACAAATCATCACCTTTATTCAGACTTTGTTCTGGATATAATAATATTTCTACAAAGCATGAAAAGCTGGATTTTAGTCTGCCACTTACCTTGTATCTAAAAACATTAAAACCAATTTTTGAAAAAAAAAACCAACTAGATATACATATGTGAATCCATTGTACAGTGCATTATTTTCCATTGTTCTGAAATTATTTTACCTTCTATAAAAAAAAGGTAAAGTGCTCCCCTGTGCTTAGCACCACGCCATGAAGGTGTATAGGGGGTGTGGGGGTAACCTTCTATGCTTATTTATTATTATTATTATTATTCCCCCGTTCAGTACTATGTAAAGGCTATGTTCTGAACAATGAATATATATGTATATGGTTTTATGTATATATGTTTCTTTCCTGTAGTACTTCACTTATTATTTCGTGTGTATAAATGCGTTTGTGTGTGTGTGTGTGTTTATATGTAATCTACACTCTTATATGTTTATTATTTGAATTATGTAAGCTTTCCTGTAATTGGAGATTCTCTCTATAGTAAGTAAATGGCCGCGGTGGCTCAGTCGGTGGGAGTTCCGTGGAAGCCTTCAGAGAGAGCGGACGCGGAAACTAGTTGCTCCGTGAAGGTCAGTGAAAAGTTGCCTTCAGGAAACAACGAGTGGGAGTGCAGTGTGTGTGTTGCTTGTGGCGTTTGGTGCAGTTAGCTGGCGAGTAAGTTGAATTGGAAAAGTACTTTAGAATAGTAAAAAGATGAATATCATTAGACAAAATACCATCCAGATACGTTTTCCGTTTGGGGCACCGAGGCCGTCGGCGCGAGAAATTCATGACTTTATACATGGACAATTTCAACTCCACGTAGATGAGATCTTGGGAATACAAATACCTTCGCATTTTCGATGTGTTTTCGTAAAATGTATCAGAGAAGCAATAATGACGCGAATATTAGAGAAATGTGGTCCGGAAACAAACTTTTGCTATGATAATGGTGAATCTGTAAAAGTGCTTTTGAGTGATGCGGGGAGAGAAACAAAAGCGATAAGAGTGTTTAACTTTCCACTAGAATTAGATGATGACTGTGTGAAACAAAAAATGACGGAATTTGGCAAGGTGAAATGTATAGACAAAGAAACATGGTCTGAAAACTTCAAATATCAAGTTTACAACGAGGTGAGAATAGTGAAAATGGAACTAAAAAAAAACGATTCTGTCGTTCATTACAGTAAAATCTCATCAGTGATATACGACGGACAGCCGAGAACGTGCAGGGCATGTGGAAAAGAAGGACACGATAGCTGGAAATGTGATAGTCGACAGATAACAACGCTTCGCCTGAATAAGAACCGAGAGAGAAATTATAGTGATGTAATAGTGGAAAAGTTGAGTTCCTCGAACGTGAACAATTAGTTCCAACCAGATAATAATCAAAACAAGTCGGAAGGTCTACAAAAGGTGATAAAAGAACAAAAGCAAGATAAGGGGATAAAGAATGTGCCAAGTGACACCCGCCCGGTGGAACTGTTCCCACCGGTAACTACGGAGACCACAAAGGAAGAACACAACCAGAAAATCTTATCGATGGACACAAAACAACCGGGAACTTCCCACCTAGACAAAGAAGACGAAAAAGGAAGTGAAGAAATGCAGGATGCCCAGATGCAGGACGAAGGAAACTCAGTTGATCTTCCTCCCATCCCAGCGGCAAAGGACAACGTCCCAAAAGAGGAGGACAAGGGACCTTCGAAAGACTGTGAGCTGGAAAGTGAATTTAATACAGAAGAATAAAGTGACGAAAGTGCCACTTCAGTGTCAAAGTGGAAAAAATCTCAGCAGGTGGGTGCAAAAAAACGGACGAAGAATACTTCGAAAGGTAGCGAGAACACAGTTTCGAAGAGGAGATGAGTGAGAGAGGTAGGAGGTATGATTAGAGTAATGAACAGACGAAGTAAACCCTAAAAAGGGAAATTTAATTTGATATTTCATTTGTTATTTGTATATTTTTTTTCAACGTTATGAGGGAAGATCAGAAAGTACTATTAACTGTGTGGTACATTATTAATTTATTAATGGTGTACACCACTAGAATATGTACTATTAACATTAATGGAATATTTTCGCCAGTAAAATGTAAAATGTTAGAAGAATTTGTAAGGGTACACTCCATAGACGTATTGTTTCTGCAGGAAGTTTGTATGTGTGACTTCCCATCAATATATGGTTATGAAGCCATAGTTAATACTGG
The DNA here is from genome assembly GCF_977018435.1 of Lepisma saccharinum. Lineage (NCBI taxonomy): Eukaryota > Metazoa > Arthropoda > Insecta > Zygentoma > Lepismatidae > Lepisma > Lepisma saccharinum. The sequence continues at coordinate 16,854,445 of NC_139236.1, read as the reverse complement.
TATAAATAGCCGTGGTACAGCAATACTTGTTAGAACCGGCATAACCATTAATAATGTAAAAAAGTTAGTAGATGGGAGAGGCATTAGCTTTCAAAGTACCAACTATACTTTTGTAAATATTTATGCGCCATCAGGGAATCAAAACAGAAGGTCACGTGAACAATTATATAATCAGGAAATATTATATTTGCTACCGTTAAATGAATCTAAAATAATACTTGGGGGTGATTTTAATCAGGTATTGAATCCCAGCGATTGCATAGGAGCTTATCAAAAGAGTCCAGCACTTGCAACATTAATTGAAGAATTGCATTTGAAAGATATTTGGTTACAGAAGACACAGGATATAATATATTTACATATTTTAATAATAAATCTGGATCGAGAATCGATAGGTTATATACAAATACAGATCAAATAAAAAATATAACATCCATAGAAGCATTGCCAGCGCCCTTTACCGATCATATGGCAGTAAAAATGGCAATTAACCTGGAAGAAACAAAACTAGTCAGGGGTCCTTCATATTGGAAGCTAAATATACAGTTATTAGAGCTTCCACATATCAATGAAATATTTGGACAAAAATGGGCCGAAAGGTGTAAGCAACAAAAGCATTACAGTAATCATAATGACTGGTGGGTTCGATATGTAAAACCAAAATTAAAAACTTTTTGCTACTGGTATGGAAAAGAAAATGCAAAAGACAGAAACGGATTACCAGTGTTTACACGAGGCATGTCAAGGGAGAGATGTCACCAAAAATTACCAAGCCATACAGCAGTATAAAGCCAAAATCTTAACACTCCAGAGGCAACAAATGGAAGGCATAACCATAAGAACAAATTCCAAGAATTTAATTCAAGATGAAAGGACTTCGATGTATCACTATGTACAGATGCAAAAACAACAAAAAACACTCATGATAAACAATATTTTGGATTCAGGTGGAGACTCGCATGTGAGTCAGCCAGGAATCATGCAAACATTTTATAACTATTATGGGGAGCTTTATCAGACCGGGGAGGGGGAATCAGAAGCAAGAGAGACACTACTGAATTCTCTAACTAATGGTTTGCAAGAAGAGGATAGACAACTTTTAGATACTGAAGTAACAATAGAAAAACTATATGAAGCGTTACGAACATGCAACCTTAAAGGATGCAACGTCCGCGCGCCGGAGCACTGCACACTACACCACGGAGCGGTGCAAAAGTGTACCCATATATGCTAGCTTGTAGCCAGCCGAAGACATGGACTCAAAGTATCTAAGGGCTTGCGGGGTTTATTATGGAAAGGTCAACTTGTAAAAGTTTATTTATATTTATACACGCATGTAAATAACCTGTTTAACACATACGCTCTTAAATCTTCCTCAGTGAGGTACCTGGGCAGTATTAGTATTCTTATCTAATTTAGGGGGAACCAACTAGTACAGGTAACCAATAGGAACCTTGGTAGTCGTCACGTGCCACGCCGTCTGGGGACAACATGCGAAAGCGTCCAATCAATAGCGAGGGACGGGCCAAGGGGCCCGCGGTTTCACAAAGGTGTTGGTATGAAAGGACGCCGAAAAGTCAATCCAGCTACGACAAGGGAACGGTTCGGTCCCTTGGTATGTCCAGTCAGTAGCAAGAGACGGCAAGGTACAAAGGGAAGGTCTGGAAGCACCCACGAGACTTGCGCTTGGGCCGCCACGACCCAAGGGTAGCACACCAAGCTCTTATGAAGCAGACCAGGTAAGTAGGGAATCTGCTTTTCTTATTCTCCTCCTTCCTTCTCAAGGAAGCTATTGGATCCTGGTAGGGGAAACATCTAGACTAGATCTGGGAACCAGGTCTTCGCAGTCGACTGCGCTCCGGGCCTCGCTGCTTTGTTTATATACTGTTTGGTGGCAGCACTGAGGCGGGTGGAGAAGATCGGAACCAAGCCGGCTGCAGCGTTGCAAACTCCCTTCAATTCACGAGATGCAACTCGTGCGTTATAAAATATCAAGTTTAGCATTGTAAAAACCACTAGCATGTGGCGATATAAACTTAAAACTTGTGTGCTAAACTGAACACGTTACATTAAAGAAATTACAAGATAAAGAGATTCGACAATGAAAGTTACAAATTAAACAACAATTACTGCACAAAAGATAACTGAATGCGTAAACCACGCAGGGTATTTAGCATGCTTTCTTTAACCAAAACGTGTGTGCCATAACAATATATGCTTAACAACAATGCACTCAAAATTAGATAAAAGATAAATCAAAAGCCTCGCAGGGCATTTCTCAAGCATTAATAATTATATATTAAAGAATATGGCTATCACACAGGCTAGCTAAATGTGATGACCACGCAGGGTCGTTACAAGGAGCACCAGGAAAAGATGGTATTGGTTACAAGTTTTATTTGCAGTTTTTTGAGATTATAAAATATGAACTAATCAAAATCATACAAGATGCCTTTAAAAATGGAAAATGAAAAACGAAGGCATCATCATATTGATACCGATAAAAACACACGCGAAACAAGTAGACGACTTCAGACCAATAACATTACTAAATTGTGACTATAAATTAATGGCAAAGAAAGATCTTAGCAAATAGGTTAAAGATAATTTTACCACTGATACTCAGTGAGAAACAAACATGCATTGGAGGGATTCGCGATCTGATATCCTATTATATGGTGCAGAAACTTGATGCATGTGTACTTTCTTTTGATTTAAAAAAAGCGTTTGATTCAGTGTCGCATGACTACCTGTTTGAGGTGCTAAAGGCATATAGATACACACCTTTAAGGAAAACCAAGTGTTTGCTTTTGCAGATGATCTGTCCGCTTGTATCACCACAAACGAGCAAATGCAAAAAATGATGCCAGCGATACATATATACTGCCGTGCTAGTGGGGCCAAAATAAATATGGAAAAATCAAAGGCGCTACCCTTTGCCACATGGGATCAAAAATATCCAGATATAGGGATCCCATATGTACAGGAAATTAAAATATTAGGAATAATTTTTCACAGGGACGAGGAACAAATGTTAGAATTAAATTGGGAAAAGATAGCGAGAGACATTCGCATACAATGTTATAAAATGCGAAGCAGACAGTTAAACATGATACAAAGAGTGTTTTTTGCAAACATATATGTTTAGTAAATTAAACTATACGGCCCAAGTGATCCCAATGAATCAAAAATACCTCAGAATAATGAATTCAGCAATTGGTTGGTTTATGTGGTATGGACATTTTTTTTTCGAATACCACTATCAAATTTATGGCAAATGAAACTAAAAGGAAAATTGGAGCTCACAAATATTGAGATCAAATGCAAATCCCTATTCCTGGCACGATCCTTTAAGCTATATGGCATTGAAGATTCCATTACATCATTATGGATACAGTTATGGACGGAGGAATTTTCACCCCCAAAATCCGACAGATCTACGTAGATTGAAAAAAAGGACCGAAATATCTACGAAGTTTGATGCAAGAATTTAGTTATGTGGTGCTTCCGCCAGAAGGTGAAGACGTAAAACCCTCTCAATATTTATATACACTGTTTCACAACCAGTTGCAGATACCGACTCACCGCATTGAAAAACATTTTCCCAATAACAGATGGCAAAATATATGGAAAAATTTAAATAAAAAAATTCTGGATACATCAGTGTATAGTGATTGGTACAATGTAATACATGATATTATACCAACTAATGAACACTTACACAATATCAAGAGACTAACAACTAATAAATGCCACATATGTGGAGAGATAGACACCACTGAGCATAGAATAGCAACGTAGCAACATGTAATGGAGTACAGGGAATTTGGAAATGCCTAACGACATATCTAGGACAAATATGTCGAACAGCACCTCAGTACTTTCAACCGTCTATGTGTACAAGACCAGATTTCAAATATTTTCCAGAAAAGAAAAACAATGCAGTAATTTGGTTAATAGCTAATACAATATATTATGTATTTTGTAAAAAGTATGAGAGCAATAGCACTTTGTTCACACTGTATTTAAAAAGAACTAGATGGAAAATGTTACAATATTCACAGAAGCTTCTTGATGAGAATTATTTTCTATTGCTGTTAGTTTACCATTGTCAGTTGTGTACTGTTATAAATAAAATCACTTGGAAAGAATTACATTATTTTATGTCAATTCTTGATAATAAGTGGAAGTAAATATTTCCGGTTAGTATTCGCTTATTTACGAGTTACGATTATTCAGTATTTCCGGAAATTTAGAAAAATATTATATTTTGGTTAGTGCTATACCTTTAAGATGTAAATGGAAACCAAATTTCCTGAAACAACAGACGTCACATAGCTTGTGTGTATATATATTTACTTTGGATGGAGTATTAATGCTAATAATAATACAGTTATTACTTCAATATGCATTTATTATTGTTGTTATTATTAGTAGTAGTGGTAGTAGTCGTGTCTATTCATTGTGGTTCGCGTTCAGGTTGTTGAATGAAACCACTTTAGGCAATGGTAATACTACCACCACAGACAAAGAAGTATGCTCTTTGTCTGTGCTACTACTAGTACTACTACTACTATTCAAATTTGTCAATGGCCTGACTATCCCTACAATCATTTCTGGGGATATCCATTGACTATGGACTAATATACCCTACACATACTATATTCTTCTGAGCGAGAAAATGCATTGTACTTTATTTTAATGCCCAGTGGTGTAGGAGGCAGGAAATGTTCCTAATGTTTGCAATCGCACACAAAGCAGACAAAGAACCATGTGGCTTCTCGTTCCTTTACTCGCCAGCAAGCCTATGGTAGCTGAACCGAAGAAATCGTAAGTTCTGGCCAATTGTTTGTCGGTCACTTTCTTGGAAAATGCCTGCTCTTGTTTCTCCATTTCTTCTTTAACTTCTCGCCTGTAAGCAACCTGTATTTTATCTACGTATTCTTCTGAATCTGATATTTCCAATGGTGTAAGATACATATTACCATTTACTTTGATAAACGCTGTCACTTACAATATAATGTACCCCTCGCGATTCGTTTCCATACTAACTGCAGGGAGAAAGTACGGGGAGCGCGTTGTATTAAGCCAGGTCTTCCTTTGCTATGGCCATAGCGCCTGAAGTGATGTTTACTTTACCAGCGTATAGGATTCAGGTCCGGACTTCGTTCTGGCCAAGGCAACAATATAGGATTTCCCTTGCTTGAATCCAAGCCATTGTTGCTGCTGACGTGTGGCAAGTCGCGTTGTCCTGCTGGAAGACGAAGTACCCGTTGTGGAGCGTCTGGGCGGACGGGAGCATATTATCTTTCATTGTTTCGATGTGTTCTCGTGAATCCATGGAACTAGGAACCAATCTCAAAATCCCGGTCCCTGCAGCAGACATGCATCCCCAGATCATGACCGATTGACCCCCACCCTGAACAGCTTGCACGAGACATTCGGAGAGAAGTTTCTCGGTTGCTGTCCTCCGAACTCTCACTTTTCGGGAGCTGTATAACACGAATCTCGATTCATCACTGAATCCCAATGTTTCATGGACCAGTTTATTTTATTTTTGCACCATTTTACACGATTTCTCTTATGTACATTGTTAAGCAATGGCGTTTTGAGAGGAGCGTAAGATGCAAGTTCATATTCCCCCAGACGAACCGAAATGATCATCTTTGAGATCCTTTTATTAGTGGAATCTTCAAATTCCCTCATTATCGCTGGAAGAGAGCTTTACGGTTATTCTTTGTCCCTCTCCCGATAAGCCGGTCCTCGCGTACAGACGTTACCCTGGGGCGGTCGCAGCATGGTTTATCAACCACTGTACCTTGCTGCTTGAATTTGTTTATTGTGTTCCCCCACTCAGATTTTACTCACATTCAATGCAACTGCAAGTTCTCTATGAGATATATTGCATCTGTACATACACGGCCAGCTCCATTACAGGCCGCCTTCAATTTGGCAACCTTGTAAACCGTGACATCAGCCCTCCGATGTTGCTCGGAAAAAAACATTAGAGGATGAACTTACAGCCGTAAAAAAGTTATAATTTTATGTAGCCTATTCATCCCCTACTAACTTCATTCGCTCAAATTGTATTCGCTAGTGTATTCAACGTTACTTTTCCTAAGTAAAGCAGTATGTTATTAAGTTTTTAAGGGGGTTCTAAAGCCATGCTAAAGCATATACCCAAATTTATAAGAATAACCGTACAACTAATATAAGATTCGGTAATGAAGAAATTTTCCGATATAAAAGATTGTTTTATTCACTAGAACATGTGAACCTTATAATTTTGTTACGATTGAAGGGATTTAAGTATATAACAGAAAATATAAGGTCTCCATCATGTTCAAACTGCTGCGTACAGATGGCGCTGAAGTGGTAGTTTTGTTAATACCGGTGCATTTTCTTTCTTTTATGACTAGTTTGGAAGATTTCGTGGTGAAACAAAGATCACATGTTCTTCCCGCAAGCATCTGAAATATTATGTGAAAAAATGAAAACATTTCGTACCTTCAGAGAGTAGTGCCTATCATTAAAATTTGTGAAGTGGCTTTTCGTCGCAATATACTCCGTGGTGTAGATTTTAGCCAACACTGTTGCCGAGATTTCACTCCGTGCTTTCAAACCAAGCTACCGGAGGATATCGAATCCCGTACAGATACGAGAACAAGGGAACAAATATTCCACGGAGAATGTTAAAAAGCTGAACAAGCTCGAAGGTAAGTCTTAATATTTAATTGCTTGTTGCTTAATATTATCCATCAAAAGCAAAATGTTTGAAATATAGGCAAAATGTATAATTTATTTACATGTTGAAGAAATATCTTCTGATGTAATTTCGGTGAGAATATCGCTTGAACCTATCAATTTCTTAAACACTGCATTACTTTTTTTACTTCCAAACGAAGATAATTCTTTGTCAATGTAAAATCAGAATAGAATGTTATATTTTACTTTAGACATAATCCTAATAACTACCGTTTTGAGATCATTACTATAGCATACGTAGCTTAATATAGATTATATCTAATATCATGGTAACACTTTACTATACCGGATACTATACACGAATTTCTTCAAATTTACAGGAGAAAGTACTTACGCAAATCATTTTCTGTAGCGTTGTTGATGTTCGGGAATGTAGTTTTGATCCATTTTAATGCGAATGCATGTGGTTTTCTACGAAAATCTATTTCCGACGCGCTATTGCTACTGCTACAAGCCGATGTTGTCCGTATATGCTAAATTGAACGAAAGGAGTGCTAATGGAACCTAACCTAACAGGCCTAACCTAACCTAGTAGGCATACCTTGTTCCCGTGATGGTTCGTGGGGCTATCGTGAATTTTTGGGCTAACGTCAATAGTTTTTGGGGCTACCCGTGGATGGTTTGTGGGAAATAAGGAACAACAGTAAGTACTCGTTAATGTAAGAAATAGACATTATTTTCGTTAGAAATTCATTATTTCACCTAAAAAAATGTTCCGCAATGCAGAATAGTACGTTAGCAATGTAAAAAATTGCGAAATAAATCATTGATAAGTGTCTCCGGTACAGTAAAGTAGTACCGATTCATTAAATCAATATTGCATAAAATGCTCTATTTTCATTCCTGTAAGTTAATTTTCAAACCTAGGAAACTCCTGTTATACACAGGTATAACATCGGGATGTTTATTACAAATTAGTAGTTTGTTTAAATGTTTTTTACTTTGCCCTTGTATATGGTTGAAACGAGTACTTTCTGACCTGCTTTCTGAAAGAGTTTTTCCATTTTTATTTTCGAAGCAGCTCGCAAATATTCATATGTATTAAGTAGGTCAGGCTAAGTTAGGTTTGATTCGAATAGATGAAATGTGAGATCCCTGAATGTTTGCAAGTTTCGGACACAGTTCTGTTATCTTCCTTTACAGAAACATGTCAGAAAACCGGTTTTGTAAACTGTATGAAGCTCTTCTGTTGTCTTTGTCCTTTCATAATTTAGGACCGCTCATAATGAGTGTGCATTTTGTCCAATAGCTTGATGCTGTATATATTTAAAGTGTAAAAGTACACCCTAACAGTTATGAGACTGAAGTCTTACCGTCTATCGAACACAAGTCTGTATGTTTACTGAGAATTTTCAAATGAGTACCGGTATAGATAAATGAAGATACTAGTTCCCATACTTGCAAGTACAAGGGCAATAATTTAATTGTGGATGACAGAGCTTCATAGAAATCATAATTTGTCCTGATTATGTTACGTATATTTGGTTCAATATCAGATTGGATTTCAGTAGCCGTTACCCCACAAGACTACTTCTGACAATCGATATTCTGACCTAAAAATATCACCAAACAGTTTGTCTCGTCCATACCTTTCGTTTGATATATTACATGAACATATTTGGATGAGTTTGAAATTTGACTTTTATGTTCAGAATATGACCTTGAAATGACATACAAGGTCGAAATTTTTGGTGGTATCCACCCTAGTTTTTCTGTCAGACCCATGACTGATTGATCTAGCATGGATGCCTATTATTAACATTCCATGCAGATAAAAGTTTTTTTAAGCTTTTTTGCTTCTTGGCTGGTCTACTATAATAATTCAAATAAAAATATAGTAGGAACTGAATTTCCATTTCATAATGTATTTCTTTTATTTTACCTCCAACTTCTGCTCCTTGGGACAATGAGGATGAATAATGATTTGATAAAATAGATGATTGGAACAAAGATAATGATATAAATGCATGCATGAAACCAGGATTCGAACTTGGAGGAACCTCACTCCATATAGCGTTGCAATCATCACTCTACTATGAAAATATTTCTAACAATCGTTTTGCAAATTTCTCTTTTAGGCTCATCATATTTAACATTCATTATAAAGCTAGATCACTGAAGTGAGCTCATATCGTGAACCAAACACCCTTTAATAACAGGATGATATCGTTAAACATTATAGTGCCGATTAGATCCATTATTTTCAAATCCATTTACACAACATCTGTAAGTTCCATTATTAACTCAACTTGTCTAAGGTTGTAACAATGTAATATCAATATTTTTTAAACATATTTTGTAAGTTCATAGTCTCATATACGATGTTAAAACTATTTTTATTTGTTTCTTTTGCAGATGAGCTTTTGAGAAACTAATCGAAGTGTCTTCTACCAATAGTAAAGAGCACTTGAAATTTTTACAAAAGGACAATAGGTTTGACTGACAATGGCAGTTGCGTACCATGGCAGTTGGTGTATAAGCTTCTACGAAATATAAATCAACGAAGTGGACTGTTTGAACTTTACATGGAAGAGTACATACATTTTTGCTTGCTAGCGTAGACACCTGATTGAATGGTGATGATTTACTAGAAATCAAGAGTCCAAATATGCTCAAGAAATTATGTTTCAAGCCTTAATAATATCTGATAGCAAGTGGTCATCAATTGTAAATTGTATATTAGGGGAAACAGGAGGGGAAAAAACAGTGCGAGGGGTGTGACTTACTTGTATTTTGTCTTGTCTGTCAAGCATTGGCACGCATTCATTGATATGCTTGCAAGTTGAAATTTTGAGATGTATTTTCAAAAATCCTAAGAAAATTCTTCCTGAATGTGATGATGATTTGCAAAAAGCATATCTCTCAGACAGTGGCGGCAATTAGGGGGAGGGGCACTTTTACCCCAATACTATACAAAACCTTATCTACCAACGGAAATTAAAGTGTCCTTGACCTCTCCCAGTTTTGGAACCCAATCGCCAACACTGCTCTCAGAGAACGCAATAATGTTTTGCAGGGTACGATAAAGAAAAATAATAAATATGCATTGAAACAACAACGTAAATATGATTTTATATATCCCGAAAATCTTGTTTTAGTAGTCCCTGTAAACAATTATTTGTAAGCTATTGAACTTCTATTCTAATGGTATTTATTACTGTATTGTATCTTCCCTCGAAATACGTTTCTTAAGTCTACTTTATACACAGAAAGGCTATTGGGACTGGACCTACAGTTTAAAGTGGGATCCAAACCACAGTCACCGGTAATAAAAATGGGACACCTATATTCTGAAATACCTGCATCCCTGCAATGCGTTATGTGTGTTGCCTAACTCAACGGCAGTGACAGAACTTGCCATTGAAAATTTGCTATTACAATTCACTCATCGCCGTAGATTTAGACAATACACAAGACGCATTGCAGAGAAGGGAGACTTTCAGGATCTAGTTGTCCCATTTTTATTTGACGATCACTGTACACTCACCGTCTATCGAACCTGGGACTCCTGTATTACAAGGCGATTACGTTACCACTTTGCCAAGGGGGAGGCTCAACTTCCCTTGCAATTCATACCAATATGTTGCTGAACTCGATGGTATATCAGCAGTGTTTGAATAGTTACTCTTTAAAAGAAACTCCGAGTTAATCACTTGAGAAAGTAATTCGCATATAATTACTGTTATTACTGTTCTTTAGAAAGTACCTGACATAGTTATTATTACAGTTACTTTACTCTAGATTTGTTTCATCTCGTAAGACGTTGTTCGGAACATGAGTTGCAAGCGCGATGTTCTTTTCACAACCGATGACCACCAAATGCTTAGCATTAAGTTTCATGAAATTATAACTTATTTCTTACATTTCATGTACAAACATTGAGGCAATAAAATTCGCAGTAAACTTCTGTTACAAAGCAATGACGATTAACATTTCATTTTATTTTGTTGAGCAAACCAAATATTTTTTTAGAATTTTTGTTGAACTATAAAATTACTGTGTGTCCATGAGAATTGTTGGAGATTATGTATGTAGTCTTATATGTTAGGTGTTCTAATACAAATAAACTTAGGATACATCCTGGCCCTTGACAAAAAAAAATACAGAATTCTCCTCATGGTCTCAAGATATTAATAATCTTCAATTGATTGATTGATTGATTTGCTTTATTTTACTTCGCTTTTTTGCTACTTCTGGCTAATTTACGATGATGGAGATGAGTGGATATGATGATATTGATGAATGGATACTCACGAACATCCATACCCAGGCCAGGATTCAAACCCGGGACCCCTGGCGTAGTAGCGCGATGTGCTAACCACTCCGCCACTGGGGGCGACTTTAATAATCGTCAATTTACCCATTCTTTGAGGAGAACATTTGGTTCAAGTTAATATTTCTTTCATTGCAGTAAAGTAATTGTACAACTTACTAGTTAAGTGGAAAAATAACTTGAGTTACAATTACTAATTTCATAACGTAAGTAGTTTACAGTTACTGTTACTTGAAAATGTTACTGATACTTCCAAAGATTCTACATCAGCTGCAGAACTGAAAACCAGAATAGACCAAATCCGTAAAGAACTATGCAATAGGACATTGTGTGGTGACATGACATGCAAATAAATTAGATGCGCTACAAAACTGTATTTAATATTTAACTATTATAAAAATAACAAATATGTCTTCTATTGTGTATCCAGGATTCTTCTGACATTTTTCTTTCAAAATCGCGATATTAAAACTCAGTAAAAGTAAGGGTGCAGAATTACATGTTTATTCACTTTGAAGGATAAAAGATTGAGGATCGTTAGAGAGCGCTAATATTTATAAATATTTACAAAATGTACACTGAAATTCTGCAAATTTATGAACAAAATCTGGTAACATCACCGATAAAAGATATAAATGTGTTCAAGTACTGTCATATAAAGTGAATTCTACAATCAATGCAGCATTCGCTTCAAACGTAATTGCAAAATGTTTTCAATTATTTCAATTACTCTCCTTACTTTATGCATTTCGTGTTTGAATTAACTACAGTTATATTTGTATGTTCTCTTCTGCTTTCGAAATATTAAAAGAAATACATAATACAATACAAGGGATTTTATATTACTATCTTCCATTGCTGATAAATTGTTGTGTTTTTTTTTCAATAAGAACATACAACTAAAATCTCATGATAAACAATTACGGCGTGACGTCATATCCCATCAAGGAGTACCCTAATCGACCAACCTGTATGTAACTACCTTGATTACGCGGAAATCTGGCAACATGGCCCTCGGTTGCCATGACAAACGGTGCTGCCATCTGTTATCGAAAACTTACCACAAAATTGCCTTTAGTACGGCCTTAAAAATATACATTACATTTTTTGAGCCGTATACCAGCATTTCACTGAGCATCCATGTCATTAATATTGGATATTTAACAAAATTATCAACTTTCTCGCAGTGAGTACATAGTCACCAGCACTCGGCATTATTTTATCCTTGTACATACATGGGTATATGTTTATCACATCCACAACTACTTTGTACGTCTAACGTTTAGAACTTTAAGGCAAGTGTGCTAGGTCATTTAAATATTCAGTTGTTAAAGAGGTTCGAA